>NC_092592.1:30342916-30650833 GCF_047663525.1 Anas platyrhynchos | reverse complement strand
TTTTCTAAGCTCACCTGCACTCTCTATGCAGGCAAGTCTGCAGGTCTTTGAAAAGTCAGGTCTAAGGAAACAACCAAACTATGAGCATAAACCAGAGCCTTGATGAAGAGTTCAACTTTTCCTATCTAAGCCATCTGTCTGCCTTTCCCCTGGTGTTTTTTTTTTACCAGTATTGATCTTTCCAAGTCATTTATTTTGACAGTCTGCACGATGACATGATAGAACAGATGCTGTCCGCTCCAGCAAGTAATGAGTTCAGCTGTTTTGCTTCATATATGGATGCAAAGGGCCACTGCCCTCAGGTTGTAAGGCCTTGGCCTATTATCACATCAGCTCTCATAAATGAAACAGGGTTGAGCTGACTTTGTCTTAGCATCTTACAGGGCAAGGGGCTTGTGATTGAAGGAACCACATCATCTCTGCTGAGGCTGAATTCCAGGTCCTTGGCAGCCTGGCAGAGGTTATCCAAGCACTCATGTTTGTTCTGAGATTTCTAGATGTTAAAATATATCCATACGTTTTTGGGCTATCATGGGCCGGGGTGTGTGTATGTCAAAGAGATAATGGCACATGCTCTTTGCCAATGAATGAGCTCTCGAGCTGCTCTCATCTCTAAGGTGCTGCTGTACTCTGCTGTTTAAAAGATCCATGTCTTGCCTCTGCAGAAGCTGTGTTGCAGAGGTGATTGCCTTCAGCCACGAACTGCAGTTTTGGCTGAATTCAAACAACGTGGACATGGCTGAAAAATAGCTCTCGCCCGTTCCATGATTCATTGGTAGTAGAAAGTACATACATTTCACCTATCTTTCTTGGGACTGGATTTATAGTCAAATGAAGTCAGTGGCAGCCTCTTCATTGACTCAAGGGTTGGGCCAGT
The DNA here is from genome assembly GCF_047663525.1 of Anas platyrhynchos. Lineage (NCBI taxonomy): Eukaryota > Metazoa > Chordata > Aves > Anseriformes > Anatidae > Anas > Anas platyrhynchos. The sequence continues at coordinate 30,649,956 of NC_092592.1, read as the reverse complement.
TTCTCAGTTACTGTCTAGTACAGTAAATGTATGCTGCCTTTGTAAGTCAAGGGAAAGTAATCCATATTACACCAAATTTGACTCTCCTAAATGATCTGCATTCCTTTTATGGCACTATTTCCCATAACTGCGGTGTCTTAGGAAGGCTATTTTGTTATGGCATGGGGGAGATAGTTCTCCTCCAAAAAGCTTCCAAATACTCCTTTCAACAGTGTATTTTTGCTCCTTCAGTACAGCTGAAGTCTTATTGCATGTCAGCCCATGTCTTCAGCAGATCTGCCTTTTTAAGAGCTCTCTGTCTTCCTTTGTGAGTATTCCTTTGTGAGGACAAGGGGATGACATTCTTGCTACATCCCCTCCCATATCAGGAATTTCTCTGAAGTGTGGGGTGCCTCTCCCTTTCCATTAAACCCATGTGTTCTCATAGACTCCCATGAACATTGAGATATTCTGAGTGTAAATGAGCCATTTCTCATTCACCTCTTAAAATCTTCAGCCTTTGCTTTCTTCCAAGTGGTATTTTTTTCAGGAGTTCTTGACACTCATGTGAATTTGCTGTGCATTTGGAAGGTGAGTTGAAAAGCTTTTAGTGAATAAATCTCTAACAACCCTCAGTCTGAGGTTCTTATCACAGATATGGTGTCAGTAGGGGAGAGATTACAAGGAGTTTTAACATAAATCTGGGAAGTTTTCCAAGAAGGAGCTTGAGCTAGTCTCTTCCTTCCTTCATCTTATCTCAGTAGAGCTTGCTTTTTGGGTGTCCATGGGAAAGCCCTGATTATTATTTATTACAAAGAGGGAATCAAGGCAAGAACGTGGCCTGGCAGCCTTACTCATTCCCAGAATAATGTAATTTCTTGTGTGTAAAATAAAGGTTTTCTCTCCCCGTAACTCTTCCCTTCTGTTCATTGATCTCCTGTTGCAGTACATCCAGGGCAGAGGAACAGCTATATTTGCATTACTACAGATTATCTTCTCATATCTTGAAGATTTTCCCACCCTGGCAGAGGAGATGATCTCCATCTATGTTTATCTTTAATCTTATCCCATTCCCTCTGCTTCCTTATGTGATTTCATTAAGTGTCCCTTATGCTTGATTTAGAGAAATTTAGAAAAGCACTGAAAGATCCTTGTGATGAGAAAGTGTGCTCCCACAGGTACATAGCAGGTATGAAAGAAATAATGATTGCAAGATACGTGTAAGCTCTTGCTATGGGGGTCAGAGTTAAGGTTAATTAAATGTCTTCATTGTGTATTGTCTTCCCCGTAAGGTGTTTGAGAGCCTTCTAAGAAAACGATTAACTCTGAACAGCCAAGGTTTTTAATGAATATTTTTATTGATTGTGCTTGCAACAGGTTTGGTCTTAAGTACATATACTCTTTGTATATTTTATCTTGAAATTATGTTTAAATTTTCCCAATTCAGTGCTACCAACTGGTAAATTTTTTTATCAGATATTGCATGTAAATATTCCTACTTTTTAAGACAAAGACATTAAAGTGCATATAATCCATTTCTTTCAGACTTTATACAAACATAATAAGAATAAAATAGTCTGAAAATTACATACAGCTAGCAAATGTGGCTCCTACTGCACTAGACAATTAAACCATCTGAATGCAAATGGCTTGGTTATATGCAAAAATATATGTTTTTGAATTTTATGTGTTATAGAGGTTTTAATATTAAAGAGAAGATTCGTGCATCTAGGTAAAAATCTCAAAATTGTTAGGTCTCTTGTTTATAACCTGCACATTAGTGTGAGAAATTTAAATGGGTACTAAGTGCAAGCATTCGTGATTCATTCCTTCTGTATGTATGAGCATTTCTTTTCAACATGCCTGTTTCTCGGCTTGCATGAAAACTGCTGTTTTGCTGTCATGGAAATGAGAAATTGTGAGAGTTAATGGAATGATGAATCTCCGTTGCTTGAAGTCTTTCAGTCAGAGCCGACTGTCTGAGAGGGTTATTGTTCTCTGTGTGGGAGGAACTAGGGGAGGTAGTGACCTATGTCCTTGTTTAAAGCCCTTTTCTGGCCTTAAAATGATGTCTATGATACAAATAGCTTTTGTTTATTTGGCCTCCCCAAATCTTCTGGAGGTCTCAACTCATGCATGTGTGTGTGGAGTGGATCCTGGGTTTGGGGTGGTGCACACAGCACATGCTGCACAGACATGTCCCTTCCCCACATACAGAAACATCTGAATATGAAAGCAACGTCAGACTTTGGGGAAAATCCTACCACCTGTAGGTGGGAAACATACACAGAGACATATGGGAATTAGGATCTGCTGCCCAACTCCTTCCATGAGGGCAGGGTGGGAAACCTCAGCAGTTAGCTGGGTGCTGGGTGACCCCTCGGAGGCTGGGAAGTGTTTACTGCACAGAGAACTGGTCCCTCACCTGTCTGCAAAGGTGTGCATCTAACAAGCTGAACCATTTCATGGCTTGGGTTGGCCTAGAGACTTCAGATGGACACACATCAACCGTGTCTACTTGAAGAACCCACACCTAGAGACGGATGAACCCAAACAACAAAAGTCCAACAAAACCCAAGCAATTTTGTGCCAACTCAAGGAGAATTTACTCAACCACTGCTTACAACCTGTGTCATGTGATATTAAAATTCCAACTCTAATATGTGTAGTCCACACGGTGTTTAGCAGCAGCTGGGAAATGTCTAGTGATTTTAATTCATTGCTCAACAGCACCTTGGGAGTCAGTCCCAGTATGTGGAACAATTATTACCAAATGACCCAGCCTTCACATGTAACATATGGGATGCAGTGAACTGTCCACCTAGTATTAATCACCAGCTGGGGATGGGGCGGGCACACTGAAAGGTTCAGCAGGCCACATCATTTAAAAGTTAAGCTAGATGTCAGTGCTGTCCTTATATTTTTCCTGCATCAGTTCAGGAGATGCCTAACTAACAGGAGTCTTACTCAGTAGATGTCTTCTGTGTCTTACTACTGCCTGTTACTCATGTACCAACATCTCTCAGGTGTTTGTTGTTTTAGAAGAGGAAATGTTCAGTCCTGATCCTGTTCAAACAACCTGTCAGCTCTGTGCTCTGAAATACCACATTACAGATCTGAGAACATTAGTTAAAGACATAAAGAATCACACTCAACATTGTAAACGTAAATTTTTGTGAATTATTTTTTACTTAAGTATGTTCAGGAAATTTACATATAGATTAAACCCTAAATATACCAAATGCCAGCCGGTTTACATCCTGATGCCTTGACATCACCACCGTGTATGGATTGGGTTCAATGCTGGAGCATTCTTCCCATTACCTTTAACTAACACATTACAACTGTGAGGGTTAAAAGAGAACCTTACAGGCCAGAGACATGCTAGGGAGGTGTATGAATTGTTTGGACTTTGCTATGAACTTGTCAGAATTTTAATGCATGTTGCCTGAAAAACTAATGAGCCTCCATCTGGAGACATATAACTGATTACAGGCTTAATTATTTCTTCTACCTGAACAGCTCAGTTCTTTGTTCACTCTCACTTCTGTAAAAACAGCAGCAGCAGCAAGCAGCAACTTGAAGGCTGGTATTCTGCAGACACGTACCCCATACAGGCAACCACCTCATTTCTTTATGGCTCTGTCTTTTTTTCTGTTCTAAATTTCATTTCTTGGGCATTTCAAATGCCTTCTCCCTCAAGGTGCTTTTGTAGTGGTTAGCAGTTCATCAGGATGGATGTATAGATAATATCGATATCCTTGTCTTCGCTGATGGGGCAGTAAAATCTAACAGCTGAGGCACCTGAGGGGCACCTGAAAAATATAGCTCTGCAGTATTTTGCCGTGTACCTGTTGTGATATTTTTCTTCCTCTCCCTTTTGCTGTATTCCTATGAGCTGAAGCCAGCTTGTTGGGAGTGACCAGGGTCTTCTTCAGCTCAGTGTGGGCAGAATAAAATCCCTCCTGTAATAAATTGGGCCGGGCTTATGTCAGCCTGCTCTGCTGGGTGGTACTAACACCACTGAAGCATGGGCTGCAGTTAGCATCTGCTTTCTAGCTGCACAGTAAAGACCAGAAGATCTGTGCCAGTGAGGCAGATCTAAACACCACTGAAGCAACGGGTGCAGCCATATGATGACGAGGGCATAAGGATCTCAATCCTTCTCTGTAGGAATATAAAACTGACTTCTTGACTCACTGGAGACAGCAATTCTGCACAAGCAATAACCAATTTCTAAGATATGCAAAGGAGTTTTCTTTGCTTGGTTAAAACATCCATCTGAGGAGGTAACCACCTATGCTCTGCTCTTGCAGGCAGCCAGAAAAATGTCCCCAGGTCTTCCAGGCAGCTGTGAAATGAAAACTTTCTCCTAACAGATGATACATTCCCCTTATTAGTTACAGCCCGGTGGCCACTGTCAAACACTTATTAATTATTCCTCTATTTTTTCCTTTATAGCACCTGCAAGAAGCTTTTGTCTTCAATAAACAGCTCTTTATTGACCAGTAGTTTGTTATTGATTCCTGTATTCAATAAAAATGTGGTAAATAGGGACATTAAATTACTCTACAGCTCTCACTTTTAAAAAATTCAAGGGAAAATAAGACACTATGACATGTTTTGTTAACACACAAGATAGAGGGAGAGAATTTATCAGAGTGGGAAACTGCCAGCTATGAATATGCTTCAGTTGCAAATAGGCAAGATTTGGTCTGTCACATGCCTGTGGTAGCACATGTGCACACATGTGCACACACACACACATGGGAAGCAGAGCTCTCCTCCTGAGAGAACTGGAAAATGTTTCTCATTTGAAGCCCAAGTCCATTAATTCTCATTTGGATGAAAAATTAATCGTAAGGCTGTATTATGACATTCATTAGGCAGAACTCTGGGAGCCGCCCCTCCCATGATCAGATCAGAAACAAAGTATGATGTGGGGCCTCGGGACTGAATCTTTGGTCACAGCAAAGGTTGTGATATATGTGAAGAGGTGGTATTCCCAGGTTTCCAATACTGAAGTCAGTGACCTTAGCTTTTGGGCGACTCCACCTTTTGGCAGACAGCTTTGGGGTTCTTGCAGGTGAACATCTCCAGGTTAAGCATCCTTCCCAACCAGAAGTGCAAACCACATTCCCTCACACAAAGCTTGCCTTGACCTACACCAAGCACGATGTTACAGTAGCTCTAGAACAGGCACGTGTGGCTGTAGTCTTGTTAGTGAGGGTAAAATGTGGTGTAGGGAGGAAGGCAGGGGGAGATTAAGTTGCTGGTAAAGTCAATACGATACCAGTCCCTTTTGTATACTGGGCAAAGTGAAGTCTCTTTTCTGCAAGTTTCCTTTTATTGTGGTTCTCAGTCCAAAGACTTTCTGAATGCATCTGGGCTGCGCTTGGTTTTCTGTATGATTTTGTTGTCTCTTCAAACAGGGAGATGAAAACTGGGTCAGGCAGTATAAATGCAACTAAGCAATCTGCTCAGTGGGGAAGTCAACTGCAGGACTGGGGGGTCTCTGGAGGCTTCCTTGTATGCATGTCCCAATAACTCTAGGGCTAGTGAAAGGAAGAAAAAAATGCTGTTGCTTTACCATCTGCTTGATTTCTTCCCTTTCAGAGCTGTAATAAATTGATATAGGATTTCTGATTCTCCTTCCATGCTTGTGGAAGTCGGGACAAATTGATTCTAGGCTCCGTGGGATTACATGGGGGTGGGGATGGGGAAATGAAACATTTCCCTTTCTGCCTCCTCTGGTCTTCTTGCCTCAGTCGCTGGCTTTTTTGCTGTGGGTTAGGGAGCAAGCCGTAGTGACCTCGCTTTGCTGCCACTGCTCTGCTGTCTGCAGAGAGCCGGATGGCTGTTCTGCAGGCACAGTTGCTGGCTGCTGTCTGACAGCGTGACCTTCTTACAGCAACTGCCTTCACTTCTTGTAGGTACACGTGTTTCTAAACAGATCTAAGTGGTGGCCTTCGTCATTTATCCCAGTGGGCCTGAAAAGCAGTCAGAGGAAAAAATAACAACAAGAACCTGCCCAGTCCAGCGCCTCTGCACAGTGGTAATATTGAGCTTATCAATGTACGAACACATCCTACACTCCTGCTAACATATGGCACTTTATTGACCGGCTACCCCTCACAATGCTTCAGTGGCATCTTTCCCCTCTAGGCAGTTACATTTCCACAAACAAGAGATTTTTTAATGTCAGAGCTCCCGGTGGTGTGTGAGGAGTGCTGGGGACTGTGGTTGCAGGTATCTGCCAGTCTCCTGTGCAAGCTGTAGAAGCATGCTGCTCTGGTGGCTCTGCCCCAGGACCTGCCTCTGCTGTTGGAAAGGGAATGTGATGCCCTACAAGAAGGGCAGAGAAGGGCTGAGCAGCAAGAAAAGAGCTTTTCCAAGCAACCTCTCTCCCCTTGGGGGTGTGTTCTGCAGTCTTGGAGGTCCCTGGCTCCAGGCTTGTGAGTGACTGTGCCTACACCATCGCATCAGGCTGGGTTTTGAGCACACTGAGACTCAGACCCCTCTGTTATCCACCCCATCTGCATGCTGGATTTGGGTTTGCAGCTGGTCTGCAAAGGACAAGGAGGAGAAGTGGGCAGGGACTGGCTCAGACCAGGCTCTGGCTGAGCTGTAGTGATGCAAGCTGGCCAATTCCTGCCTTTCCCTGGGCACAGATGTCTGAGGGACAAGAGACAAAACTAAATTCCATCTGAAATGGTAAAAACAGAACTGGACAGACGTGAAAGGGGATAAAAAAGGACAAAGGGCTGCCCCATTATTCCTATACTAATGCTGGGCTACTGAGGGACTATTGGAAATGAGCTGCCCTCTCAGCAGGTGTTGGATCCTGTATTTCCAAGGTTCACCCTGGCAGTATCTGGGGACTGAGGAAGAGGTGGGGGTGCAGGACCACCCACTACTCCTTCCATCACCAGAATGAGCCTTGTGCTGCTGTGTGAAGGGAAAGGATTGGGGCTCCTGTGGCAGCACCACTGCTGTGAAGTTGGCACTGCTGGCCTGGGAAATGTCTACCCGTTACCCCTACTGTTTAGAATAATGTCTAAATGTCTACTGGTGCATCTTCTTCCCTTGGAGACTTTTGTGAGGAGGGAGAAACAGGCCACAGCATCCAGTCTTGAGAAATATCTGTGCTTAGCCCAGCACCTGCAGAGAACAGGGGAGGAGGAGTGGGGTTTGTGTCTTGGTGACCACACAAGCTCTGCAGTCCCAGGACGCCTTAAAGCTCCTCCTGGAGCTTAAACTGCTTCTCTGCATCTATGTTTTTCTTGAATGAGCAGGGACCTTGAGTCTTCTGGACCATTAATATGTCATTTTTTACGAACATACCAATTCACTTAAAATTCTCCCACACTATCTTCCTCCTGGCTCTCACTCGGTCCATTTAGTTGATTGCCGCATACTCCTGTTAGTGCTCTGTTGGGCTGCTGATGTATGTTTAGTAACTCTCCATAGCAGACTAGTTCTAAAAAAATGCAGTGTTAAGAATTTTTGACAGAGGGAGTTAAAAGCCAAGGGTACATATTTCAGGTCAAAGCCCTGCTCTTGCCTCCAGCCCTCTCACAGTGCACGATCACATTGACAACAGGAATTTTTGTCCATGTCCTTGCATTAAATTCAAACTTTTTTTTTTTTTCTTCCCCCCCCCCCCCCCAGTTAATTATACTTTGACAATCGTGCTTTGTGATGATCAGAGCAGCTCTGCATATAATAGATGTAGTCAGGTAATTACCTTGTCTGTTTAAAAAGACCTCATTGACAAATAAATTTCCCTTTCTCCTTTTTTGTTTCCAAGCAGGGCAGGGGAGAATAGATTGTGCACGTATCCTGAGATGGCCCTAACACATATCACACAAACACACACACAGAGGAGCTGGTCTGGCTTCCTCTTCTGCACCACGGTGCTGTGGTCAGACCTAGGCTTCCCACCCTGCAGCATCGTCGTGCTACAGCTGTGCTAAGTAATGGCAAAATCTTTTAATGGGTTACGCTTGGTGCTTTCATGGTCCGAATCCGTCAGGCTCCATTTCCTTCCTACATATACTGTACTGTTTTACAGCTTTCTCATGCCTTGGGTGAGAAAAATCTTCCTCTTGTTTTCAGCTCTGGCAGGAGAGCTGTTTTATCCCTCCCTCCTGCCTCTCCCTGCAAGGGGATGCGTGACCGTGGGGTGGCCCCGTGGTGTGGGCGAGACGAGCCTGGCTGCAGCAAGAAATACTCTCAGCTACTGCTTGACCCAGTGTCAGCAGAAGCACGAGCACGAGGGTCTGGGTCTGCAGACGCTAAATGGGGTCAAGCTGTCCACTGCTCCTGCTGAAATGATTGCTCTGCGGGTGGTGGAGGGAAATTGCTCCAGCCTGGATTGAAAAGTGAGCAAAGCAAGCTGAGGTTTGCTTTGAAAGTGTCGACCTGGCAGGGGCTCAGAACTGGTCACATTTCTAAGGGCTGAGTAAAAGTCACTACTGAACGATAGCAGTAGTTATTTGCAGAGTATGGCTTGCTACAAAATCTCATCCTTTGTGCTGATGGCACTGTGTGTGTCTTACACCTGTGGCACTGTATGTGTGGATTGTCAAGGGAGAGAATCAAGTGCAAAAGCTTCTGCTAAAGTAATGTGTCATTTTTCCAATGTAACCACAGATATCTACAGTACAACCACAAATCCAAAATTTTATGTCTGGTGCTAGCAGGATTTTCTTTACTTATGATTCAATTTCTATTTCTGAAGTCTCGTTAGGAATGGGAATAACAAGGAGAAGTCATTTATCAAAGAGGGTTCATGCATATGATTAATTTGCTGCACTTCAGCAATTTACCATGGATCAGCTGAGTGATCAGCTATGTGTTCCCAGCCCTAAGTATATATATGGGGCTCAGCTAACACCCATTTCCATAGCAGCGTATTTCTATATCATAAATTTTCAAAACAGTAGTGAAAAAGCCAGTGAATTTCATGGAATTGCTCATATTTTTGCTAAGTCTCTGCTATTACTGTACAGTTACTGTATTGCAGCACTCAAACTGTAACCCAGCAATATATCCTAAAGGTGTTAGTACAGTTGTTTAAGTTAACCTTCTCTGGAAAATACTTTTCAGGCCATATCCTATCAGCAGTGAAGGCTTTGCCCCCAGCTGTCACACATTTCATCCTTGGTTTCATGAACTCCCCTTCCAGAGAAATTCTTGGTGGTTTATAAGGGTAAAATGATGCCTTTGACCCAATGAGTTTTGTTCTCGTAAATGACACTCTTCTCAACATCTAATATATAAGAATTATTTCTTCTTTCACAAACTTTATTTTGATTATTCTTCATTCTTATGTATCAAAAGTACTGAAATGCATCATGTCTTTTTGTGCAGAGAGATTTGGAGGGGGTTCTGCAATAAACAAGTGAAGAAATTGCTGGTACAGGACTGCTGAATTGCGGAGGTTTGGGATCTTTTCCTAAACTTGTGTCCAACTCAATTGGCTTCAGTTCACTGATGTGGTTCTTTGGTTTTAAGAGTTCATTCATTGTTTCCAAGACCTTCCTTTAGATGTGGATTCTTCTCAGAAATGGAAAGTTTAGTGCACACACACGTATGTATATATTTGTATGTGCACACACACAAATATCTTGTATAAATAATCCTTCAGTCTGACTGGAAAAGTACCAGGTTAAGATGGAAATGCCAGTCTCTCAGGAATCTGGCAATGGTACCTAATCCATACACGTCCCTTGAAGCTGCCAGTTTCAGACCCACAGATCTCTGTGGATTTAGTCATAGTTATGGCTGGGAATGACGGAGATTATGCTTCTTTCTTTTCTTTCCTTTTTTTTTTCCCTTTTTTTTTTTTTCCTTTTCTTTCAGAGTGTTATTTTATTACTATATTTATATTGCCGCAATGACAAAATACCCCTTAGTACTGGGACATGACCCAAACAATTTACATTCTCATAGGCAAAAGAGACAAAAGGAAATATGGTTATGCATCTTTTACAGATGGTGAATTTGCTCTTAGTGAGTTTAAGTGGCCTTTCCAATACCATACAGAAAGTGAATAATGAGCAAGGAAGTAAACCAATATATCCAGAGTCTCAGGCTGGAATTATAATCACAGGATCATCCTTCCTGGCCCAACTATGGTATGGTTTGTTTGCAGAAGTAGGAAACATTTGCTTTTACATTTAGACAGGTCAGGGCAAATTTTTTCTTGGTGTCACTCCCTAAAGAAATAGATTTACACTCAAGGGCTTTCCTGGTAGGGAAGATGAGGGTTGGATGGGAAGAAGAATCTCTGCCTTGAAGCATTTGCATTATCCTCCCTGAATGTCTAGTACCGAGAAGCCTCTTAAAGAGGTTATCCTATAATCACCTGCTTCTCAATTCCTTTCAGCTTCTTCTGAAATGACAACTATTGGATATGCTAAAAAGCAGGAGAATCTCTCTTGACATCTTTTCTCCCTTTGCTGTGCCAGCAGCCAGGGGAGTGAAGTGAGCCAGCTTCCTTTACTAACTAACAAGAGGACAGGAAGCCTCAGCTGAAAGCCTCTTGAAAATCAGAGTGCTGTAGCTTTTCAAGTGGGGTTGTAAGATGTGGATCGTCTTCTTCTGAGCTTCCCTGGTCTTGACCCAAGTAGGGATCAATTTAAGGTGTTGCTGTAGTGAGGACTTTTTCCTGGCCCTCTGACTGTGCTCATATTTTTATTATGAGATGATTTTATCCCATTTCCAAGTTGACTGGAGGTACGACTGAAGACCCAGTGAGAAGGTGTTAGGGTTTGATCTCGGTGAAATCAGAGTCCATGTCCTGCAGTGTCAGATGTCACTAGCATAAAAAGTGCTGCCAAAGGGTTTCCAGTACCTTTTTGGTCCCTTTTTGAGCTCAAAGGCATGAAAAAGCATGTGTGGGAGGCTGAGGGGTCTTCAGAAAGTCCAGCTTGCAGCACAAGTTGGCTGCTGGCCTTACCACCAAGGGAAATATTGAGATTCACTGCTCTAATGTTCAAACACGAAAATGGGTCTCCTGTGGCTGCAGAGGGGACAGAGATGCTGCCACCATGTCTAGATGGAGAAGTGGGAACAAGGGGTCCTTTGAGAGGCCAGAGAGAGCCACAGAAATGTCTACAGTCACGGTGAGACTCTCAGGGTACTATACTGCTGTTAGCCTTAGAGGAGATATGGTTGAGCTCTGTCACAATTAAGACTCCCAAGGACTTCTGTGCCAGGGCACTTACCTGGTATTGTCAGATGATGGTGGCCTTTTCTGCCATAGGAAGTGAATGCTCCCCAGTCCATTGTTCTTTGTCTTTTGTGAAGCAGAAGCCAGGTCAATTAGTTGGAGAAGGCTGGCAGCCTGCTGGGAAATCTGCAAAGCTAAAAGCAGTGTTAAGAATGTACTTAGATAAATTGCTGAGTCTGTGCTCATTAACACATAACAAAAATGCTTAAGCATGAGTTTAGGCATGATAAGCTAAAGGGACTTGTTAAATAACATAAATTCCAGGATTTCACAAGCTCCCCCTTTCTCCAGAACGAAGATGAGTGTGAAGATACCAAGCAGACAATAATATTAAAGTTCATTTGTTGCTTAGTCTAGATTGTATCAGTCAGACCATTTCCTGAAACAAAAAAAATCCATGAAATTTCAGGACTTTTTGTCTTATATTATCCACATGTCAGAGGCTCAACATCGATTTTCATGTTTTTATCTTTTTCCTTTTGAAGCAAAGTATGTGAACAAAAAGTGGAAGGCCCACTGTCAGGATTTGCAAAAAAGTATTTTGAGGACATTGTAGAATGATAACTGGCTCAATGGTTCTCCATCTCTAGTACATTTTTGCAGACTGAAAGAATATGAATAGCTCAGAGGTGTCTGAAGTCCCTGCACTACTGTTTTATTATTTCACCTGATGCAAATCTAAGGCATTTGTGAGTGTCTTTTATGCCTTTCCTTAACAAACAGGAAAAAACAGGCAGGAATTGATCTGAGGTCTTCAGTTATGAGCAGATACGGGACAGCAGGGCTGGAAATCAGGAGACTGTTAGCATAAGGCCATATCCTGTGCAATAACCCTGGTCTTCTTCCCTTTTCCCCAGAAAGTGATATTAGTTTCTAACTATAGGTGAGTGCATCAATGCATCATTGTGTCCAGGGCACTTGTTTAATGCTCTCCCTGATGCTGTGGTTCGTAGGGATGAATCTACCACCAAGGCTTTGCCTAGGTTGACCAGCCCCAGGAGGGGGCTGGAAATTGTGCTAGCTCATTTGCTGCCTGACAGATGTGTCTGATGGGGCATTCACTGGGTTAATGATGCAGGAGGAAGGGACCACTATGGAGAGCACACAGAAAAATTCTACAGGTTCAGCTGACCCCTTAACATTAGAATCTAGCTGCCTGACAACGTTGCTCTGCACCTCTCTTGTAAGACTATAAAGACTATAAAACCAGACCAAAACAAACAAACAAAAAACAACAGCAAAAAAACATACCCCCAAACCTGAAATATAAGTATTTGTAAGACGAGAAACAAAAGAGCTTTTTTTCCACATCTTTGAAGCATAATGAGAGTAAATAAATTTGTGTATGTCTTCCAAGATTAACTAATACTCTCTTCTATGCTCATTTCTTTTGTATTATTCTGTTTCACCTCTACTCGTTAGATGACAGAAGGTCTTGTCAGAGTGGAGGATCACACAGCTTTTGGAAGTCACCATCAGAATTTCATCAGTTCGATGGATCACAGTTCTGAAGGCACAGATGTAGCATAATGGCTGTGCGCCTTCCTTTTTATCTTTAAAATTAATAAAATATTTACGGAGTAATATTTATAGGCTTGCAGTTTTGTCTTATTTCAGTACATTCCTTTTGGTCACATTGTTACTCGCTGTCAGGGAACAAATCTCTGCCCTCAATGCTGTGTGCGGGGAGTGGTGATGTACCTGCTTGTGATCAGAAGAGACATTTGTCTGTGTTATTTCCCATTAAGCTCTTAAAATAGCAAATATTTTGGTCTGCCTGCTACGTCTCTATGTAAAGACATGTGTGTGTGTGTGTTTAGAGTTGAGTGAATAATTAGAAACAAATAATTTATTTAACATGTTTTCCTTCAGCTGAATCTACAAAGAAATGTGGTGTAATTGGGAAAGAAGCTATGTGCCTGTCACTGCAGGGAGCCTGCAAATAGACCTGATACAAAAATTGCCAGCAAGTCATTTCTCAAGAAAATGACCTTCTTCATTAAAAATCAGAAACAAGTACTTTTCTGTGTTTCTTCCTTTCATGAAAAATCCTTATTTATTTATTTCTCTTTCTATTTATTTTGGACAAAAGCATCAGGGAGTGGGAAGCATCTTTTTCAAAACAGTTCAAAAACAAGAGCTTGAATCAAGGATCTCTTGCACCAAAGAAGGATACTGGGATCTCTGCTGCACAGCCAACAACCTGCCAACCCCATGTCCAGGTCCTCATGCATATACAGTGAGGATGTGACATATGGCTCAGAATATCACTTCTCCCTGGTAAAACACAATCCTGAGATTCACCTCCCAAAATACTAAAGTAATTACAAGGTTGAGGTGGAGTATGCTTGAACAGAAGTCACCTTATATCATTGGTGCCTAACGACACAAAAGACCCAACTCAGTTTTGCTGCTCTTCTCAGCTCCAGTGGTTTCTTTTAAGCTGGGAATTAAAGCTTTCTGTCTCATACCGGCAAACACCTGCTGTTCTTTGATAGCAGGGCCACTCTCCTGTTTCAATGCCAAAAGCTGCTGTGGGAACTGCTGGCTGTGTGGTCTTATCAAGACATTTATTGTGGAGCTCCATGGTAAGTGCACAGGCCAAATGCGATTGCTAATTCAATCTCTCTCCTTGCTTTGAGCTTCCTCCCTGTTGCCTTCACCTGGTCATGGTCTTTTTCATCTAAGCTGTATCAGTTCATTACAGTGGGGCAAAATACATATTCATGTGTTTAGGAAGTAGCTTAGCACCGAGTGTGTTTTCTGCATCTCACTGAAAGTTAATGGCCATGAACTTCATTGTCTGAAGAATTTATTTGGAGTGATGATTATGATAATGTCTCTTGGGGTTCATTTATCATTCATGCTTCTGAAGTGAGTCCTGTGGAAAACAAAGGTTGACATGTCTGTTTCCCTGTTCAATTAGCAGCATTAGCTGCTCTTAAAATATTAATCTTCCAAGCTAAGTTGCAAAAGAGTTTGTAGCAAGACAGCCGAGGGCTACAGGGATGCAGGAATGCAAGATCTCTTTGCAATTGCACTATAATTGTGCTATGAAAACACTTTTAACAGTAAGTATGCTGCAGCTCTTTGATACCTTCTGTCCCGGGATTACAAAGCATCTCACAAGTCTCAAACCAGTGCTTATGTTCTCCTTAATGTTACAAGGCCACATAGAGCCAAATGATTGATTCCAGATTGTTGGGATTCAGAGGAGCTACAGAGTGTATAGTCTCGTCTCCTTCTTCATCAAACTGACTTTTCCTGAACTCCCTGCTCTATTTATTACTTAGAAATATACCTACTCCCTCAGTTCATCCTACCCTGTTCTTTTTCCCTTTCACAAGTAGGACTTTGTGGCCAGCTATACATTTTGCTTTCCACAGGGTAATTGGAGAAACATGGCCCCTGCAGCTAGGGCATAAAATATGGTTTGCTACTATGGGTCCTGAGGATATGGTACTTTGAAAATTGGATTGTTTATATAGAAGACTAACTACAGAAGCATGTTGCATATAATAAAACTACTGTAAATGAGCTTCATAGTTGTAGGTCATGCTCGAGTGTATCTTGCACACCCCAGATAAGTAGGAGTTATGGCTTACTTGGATGGACAGTCATCTGAAGGTTGCAGCTTAATTCATGTCTTCTGGATCCCCATGCTCACATCTGCTGGAACATGTGTCTCTGCACTGAGAGGAACGGGTGGTGGCACCCACAGCTTCTGAAAACACAGACACTGCCAAAATCTAGAGGTAAGTGCTGACTGAACCCTGAGTACCATTCTTTGGTTTTGTTTGGTGGAATCATGGCTATAGTTTGGCTCCAGAGCTGCTGAGAGCAATGTCTCAATGC
Organism: Anas platyrhynchos; assembly: GCF_047663525.1. Lineage (NCBI taxonomy): Eukaryota > Metazoa > Chordata > Aves > Anseriformes > Anatidae > Anas > Anas platyrhynchos. The sequence goes on along the minus strand of NC_092592.1, from coordinate 30,634,883 downwards.
TGACCTAAATGGTCCCTTTGTATTCTTATACTCATCCGTCTTTTATCATCTTTTATCTCTTTATTCTGTTTATTTACCCAATAAAGGTACTGAGGACAGGAGGCTTTTTTTTTTTTTTTTTTTGATTCCGTGTTTGCAAAAGATTCAGTAAAGGCCTGGCTTATGAATGAGCCCTGAAGGCACCGCTGCAGTAACATAAGTGATAAATAATAATAATTATGATAATAACAGAGATGGCATCTATTAGCAGAGACACTAATAGAGTTCTAATAAGAATCACAACTGGGTGATGCTTTTTAATCAGAATTAATGATGTGTGTTGAAATACGTTATAGCAGGATGGCATTGATTCAGCAGCTGGGTAACTAACAGAATCCCAGACCTTTCTCTAAATAAGTTCAGGCCAAAGGTAATTAGCTAGAATACAGATAAGAAAATTCTTTAAAGCTGCACTTCCCCTCAGGGGAACTGCTTTTTGATTATAATAGAGCTATTTATTATTTAAGTATTGGAATGAACACATGAATGCATTATTTGCCATTATGGCCATTGGATGATGTTAATATATGTGCCACATTTCCATATTTGTGCACATGCATCAAGTACAAAATGCTTAGGCATGTTGTCACACTCTCATCCTCCTCTGAAAGCACTGAAACACAAGCTGCCCTCAAAGCAGTGCTAGCAGAAGCCATGCACTAAGCAGTCAGGATCTTCTATGTCAAAGCAGTCACCTCTAATTAGCAAGCAATACTACCAACAAACACAAAAACCCATTCTACCACAAGCTGAACTCCAGCTCATTGCTCAGTACAAGGCTAGGGAGATAAAAGAAGCTCTTCCTTTGTCCTCAAATCTCCAGTATTTAGTGAAATTGTACATTCAAGCTCCTTTCTGAGGAGAATGGCTTACCAACTCATTTCTTTACCTCAAGGAGAGCATAGATACATTTTCACCTACATTAGAAAAACTGCTCCTTGCAGAGCTGGTGCTGTCTGGGGGCACCAGCCCAGTCAGAAGCAGTTCTGGCTCTTCCTCCCTGTGGATACCTAGTTGTGCATGGGTGCCAACGTGATAGTCCCTGGGGCTGATTTAGGATTCTATTGCTAAGGGCTTCGCTTCAGGCTCTGATTAAGAGGTGTCCACTTCTCCACTTTTGTGGTGCATGTCCCTTGTCCCCATGGTGATGGCTGCAGTCACCACTTTGCTCATGTACAGATGAACCATTCATGCACCCAAGGGTTGTTTCCCAAACCTGGAGACTCAATGCTAGAGACTATTTGTGGGCCACACTGTAGGAGATAATGCTCACTGGGATGCACAGAGCTGAAGCAGATGAAGGAGAGGTTCATGGTTCGAAAGCAGTCACTGCTGAAGCAGCTGGCTTCCTCTATGTCACCATAAGTTTCCTGGAGGCAAAGGATGTCAGGGGAGAGAGGACAGACAAAGAAAATGATGAGTGTGTTTTCCTGGTGGACAGATCTTCGCTGCTCATCCATAAATGTCCAAGAGCCAGTGATGTGTCTTGTAAAATAAGGGACTTTGCAGCAGTATAAGACTTATGATTTTATGCGTTTTGTTCTGAATTTCACTGTGCTTTGTACTTTTCTGGCAAATGGAAAGCCCAGTATGTGAAGCACAGCTCACTCTACTGGCCTATCAGTGTCACACATCTCTGTAGTACAGTACTGTTAAACAGGAGGGCCATCCTGAATGGAAGGTGACAGAGGAGTGACTGCCTGTGATTGTTTAACCCTCCCCTCTTCAGGGGTCATTCCCTGGTCCTGACTGCAGAGCACAAGGACAAAGCAACAATTGTTTCTCCTCTCCTTTTCCACTTGGGCTACCCATGCAGTAACATTCGGTCTCAGGTAGGAATTCCATCTCAGTATGGGCACTGTATCGTCGACGGATTGTAATGCTTCTGCTGTGTCTCTACTAATGAGCAATCATGAGATTCTTGATGTAAATCTCCTTGCATTCCTCCTTAATGATGCTGAGTTTGTTATGATCATTGTTCTTCTGACACCCCATCTATTATGGTACCATTTATTTAGCAAGGGCTTTTTAAAAAAATAAAATTATTCTACTCTGTTCTTGTTCCAGATGGCTTCTATAATTAGTTTATTACTTTTGCAGATGTTGTATGAAAACTTCAGGATGTGAGCCAACAATGGGGAGATGAAGCTAATGAAAGTGAGTTTTCAGTTGATTATTCCGCTATGTGGAGATAAATATATTGTGTATGTCAACTAAGCTCAATCCAGAATGCAAAGCATGTATCTGGAACATTTGATACCAAATAGTGTGTGTTGGGCATGACAACCCTCCTCTGTTTACCAGAGATCTGGAGACATTGAGGTAGGCTCTCCTCATCCCTCCCACAGGGCCCTGGTGCAAAACCACTGAAGCAGCATGGAACAGTTTGCTGGGGCTTTCAGAACACAAGAGGAGGGGAGGAGGGGGTTGAAATATAATTAAAGCTTGATTTTCATAGATAAATTCTGCAGAGGGAATAGGTAATGTTTGAAGATCATGGCTAACTTCTGCAGAGGGGGCCTGGCCCCCTGCCAAAGCCTCTGGCTTTAGATCATGCAGGTAGTCCCCTGCTTCTGTGGCAACAGGCAAGGAAAGACCAGTGTCTACCACAATCAAGAAAAAGACTGCAGAGTCCTATTTCCAATCCCTAACAGCCATGCATGCCTTTCAACCTCACCTGGGTATCTCCAATGCCCGGAGAGGAGGATGTCCCTCATTGGTTTTCACGTCTATTTTCTTATACTCCACTGGTTTTTACAGAAGCTGCATCACAGCAACAGACCTCCTGCCCTTGTTCATATGGTGATGTGATGATCACATATTCACTAATTTTCTGGAATGGCAGTTATTTCATTAAGGACAATTATTCATTCCCCTTTAGGATACAGATTGCAGTTAAAAAAAGAAAAAAAAAAAGACTTGAGAGAACCTCTCTTGCATTCAAAGACAGTGTTTCCCTCTGAAGAGCACCAGTACCCATTTATAAGCCCCCCTGGATAGGTTTCAGTGTTAATATCCTAGGCTGAAAATAGTTGGTGATTAATAGCATTGACTGGCTAGTTAAATACATGATCAACCTGGGAGCAGTCATGCTTCTCAAGTAACAACAGTAATTGACAGAATGTTCAGCAAATAAAACTAGCTTAATGCTGTACTAATATATAATTAAAATACCTGTAACTCTTCCCCCCACTGGGGATACAACGCAGTCACAGTAATGCCAATTGTTTCAGTTAAAAAAAAAAAGGTGACCAGATTAAAACAGACTGTTTTTTTCTTTTTGAAGCCTCCCTCCCCCTCCACCCCATAAATAGCCACAGCAGTAATTTTGCTGGTGTATTTAGAGGTGCCAGCAAACACAAGATAATTTGAGTTTACGGCTGCACCCACACATTGTGCCTGCAAACAGGAGGCGATGCATATTTAAAGAGCTGCTCATTGAAGTCCTTCCTTTCTGCCTGAAACGTATCCCGCCTACAGCTTGGAGACATGAATTATTTACTGCCAAACAAAAAGCGAGGGTGTTTAGCAATGACACCCTGGCAGTGTGAGTGGAAGTGAGAAAATTCAGCCTCTCATGTGCAGCTTCTCCCCCTCCTGCTGGGCTGGCCTGTGCTGGCCAGCCTTGGGCTGGGCACCACGGATGGTCTGGTGCAACCCCTCAGCACCCTGCAGCGCTTGTTTGTACATAAGATGTCGGCTTCATATTCTTCAAACTTATAGCCCTGCCTTTAATCTCACCCCATTCCCTCTCCAGGCACATCCTAGAAGGGATTTACTGGCAATTCACATCGAAATGTAATGCACGTCTTGAGCTTCAAGTGCTCTGCGGCGTCAGGGTCCAGATATTTCACTGTCCCAGAAATTAAGAGGGGAGGGGAGAGATTGACCCTATATCTGTGCATTACTCTGAGCTAGCTGCCAGGCACAGCTAGAAAACAAAGCAGTGTGATAATCTCTTTTCCCCTTCCACCAGCAACACATCTTCAGTTATAACAGAATTACGATGTGCTGTTCCCCCAGTTTTGCTGGCACTGCAGCAGATATTAATCAATGTGTGCTATCCATTGAACTATTTGTTTTATCCAGATATGTTATTAACCTCCTTTCCATCAAGCCAGTGAGGGCCAGAACTGTTTGGAAAGCTGTGTGTATTCACTGCTTTTACAGAAGGTATAGTAAAAAAATTAAAACTCCATAAAACATCAGGTCAGGTTCACACCAGTGTAATTCTTCTGCACCTGGCGGAAAGGCTAAAAGAGGACTAGAGCCCAGTCCTGCTCAGAGAAAAGTACTAAATACATGAGCTCAGTTTTGGAGCTCTGCTAGAACAAGAGAAAAAAAGATATCAAAATAGTTTATTTTATTAATTAAAGTAGCTTATAGGACAATAACGTAACTAGAATAAAAGCTGTGATAACACAGGTTTATCAATAGCAATAATTTATAGTATGGACATGGAGCAGAAAGGAGCAAGAAATGGGTACATCATAAATATAAGTGCTGAGCAGAAATGTAATAAAGTATGTGGCCTGTCTTAAAGACCTTCTAGTGCTTGGATAGAAAAAGAGGGATTTTTCTTTTATTTTTTTTTTTTCAAAGTGAAAGACATGATTAGGATTAAGTATCTCACCGGAGGTTAGATAGAGAGTCATCTTTTATGAGATGATTGGCCATATCTTTCTTTGCAGAAAGCAGGCACCAACAAAAATAGGTGGTATCTCCTTAACTGGAGAGTATTAGGAAGACACAGAGGAAAATAATGAAGATAAATTGTTGGAATAATAGAGAGTTTAAATGATGTTCTACAGTGATGAGTTTACTAAGACTTCAGGTTACTGTTAACTTATTACATTGTGTGGTAAATGAAAAAGGTTTTATTTTCATACATATATTCACAAATATATTCAATTAAATCACAGTTACACAATATTCCCCATTTAATGCAATTCTTATCTCAAAACAACTCTCTTCCTCTCTTTTTATTATCATAATTCTCTGGCTGCCGCTCGGATGCTTTGTGCAGCACTGTTACAGAGCTGACATCTGTTGTGATGCATCTATTCTTATAAATAGGCCTATCTCTAGCACCAGGCTGTGCCTTTTTTCTCATAAGATTGTTCATGTTGACGTTTTCCACTGCTTTTACTTTTTTAAAGTTAGTAAAAGGGGACAAAAAGTAATTCTAAAAGCCATAGTGGGACATCAAACCAAGACCCAGTTGCATCAATGACTTTTCTATGTTCAGGGTGTAGTTCAGCTCATTTAGCTTTTTGTGCTGTGGATCTCAGGCTTCCTAGCCCTCATCATAGTCTGAAGCTATTGCCTTTAAATAGCTCTTCTGAGTTGTTTTATTGACAGTCTTCTCACAAATCTTTCATCCATGTCAACTGAGCTGACACACTCTGATCTATTCATTTGTATCCATGTTCTAGTTCAAATCTTAGTGAAAATTGATTCCTTAGCATTTTCATGTACTGGCAGTGGAGACCTTTCATTTGCTACCATCATCCTGATGAGGAATCATCCTAGACTGATCTGCTATAGACATCTGTGGAAAGGTTGCAAGCTAAAGAACAAATTAAAAACATCTTGGGAGGTGAAAATAGCAGAGGTCATCACTGTCATTCACCTTCTCTGAGAAGCTTTGGAAATTTAATCTGAAAAATCTCCTGTTGGCTCAGTAACACCTCATTGATGAAATCTGGTGTATATTAAAGGATGGGTGCCAAGTGATCCTTTTCAATATTGTTCTAGGCTCAGTGTACAGCCTTGCAAAATGTTGGGTTTGCTAGAATTTACTGCACAGTTCACTACCTTTTTATGGACAGATATTTCCTGTGCTAAAATCCTTAGGACCACTTGCATAGAGGTTTCTTCAAGCACCAGATAAGAGTTAATTATAAGGGAGATCCACAGAATGTCATTAGCAATTTCAGTCTTGAATTATTGTAAGGGTTGAATCACTTTTAATGGTAGAGAGGGGGCTTGGCTAATGGATTAGATCAAGGCAGATCCTAAACCTTGAGGAAAACTGCACTCACGTCTGAATTTCATGGCTTCAATATTGACTTTATGGGCCATATGATGGCCTCTATGATGCATCATTCTCTCTTTCGCATCTGACTTGCTCTACAGTTAATGGCTTAACGATTCTGAGTTGGCACTTTTAGTACAGGGGGTTGTATTTCTCTTCACGTGGCTCACGAGCAGATAACCAGAGCACTGAAAAATACAGCTCATCTTCTATAAAGCATTATCTTTCTGAGGGAAAAGGACTGTGACATGCTAAGCAGCTTTTAAGGATGTTCTCCTTTAATACAATTTGGAGTCTTGTTAAAAGTGATCTACATCTTCGGTGGAGGTTTTTTTTTTTTTTTTTTTAATAAATAATTAATATGAATCAAAAGCTTGAAAAATTTGAGAATTGTGCAATTATATCTTGATCTAATTGTGACAAATGGCCTCTAGAACAAACCAGAAAGCCAAGGCCCAGGGCATTTCCAACCAAACCTGAATGTCCTGTGACCATATTGGCTCTAGCTACATAAATTCCCTGCCTCATATGTGCTAGAATCTGGCCATGATCCAACATCTGTAACTTTTATAAAAGATTAGTGGATTGTAATGCTTTTAGTATCATGAGTCTGGGATCCCCATATGCTCTTCTGCTGAGCTAACAAAGTTGAACCTTTCTACTAGGGTAAAATCAGCAAACCAAAGTGACACAACCCAGCAGAGAAACCAGGAATAAAAATACCAGTGTGTTTTTCTATGGATCTGAATACAGTGCATGACGTGCACTAGCAAACAGAAGGGCCTTAAGAAAGAGGCAGGTCTGGTATTTGGGATTTTTACATTTTGGGTAGGTAGTTTTAGAACCTACAAGAGTGATTTTGTTGTGGACCGATTAAAAGCCAAGGCTTGAAAATTTGTTAGTGTTATGTATAATTACTTTTCCTACAATATCGGGAAATGATTTAAATGCAAATTAAACTATGCTGCCAGAAGGTAGATGTATAGTACTGAAAAGAGGTATTTTATAAAACAATGTCATTTTAGGAAAATTACTTCCCTCGTCCTGAGGAAAAAAAAAGATGGCTGTGGAATTAGTGATACCAATAATTTTGTATCTCCAAGATCAGTTAAATGTACTTATTCTCCAGGACTTGGACTGCTATAAAACTCCTCTAAAATTAATAACAATGGTTGCCTAAGTAAGTCTGAAAGGAGATTTTTGATGTGAAACAATTTCCCTAGCTTTCTTGTAAAACAAAGCTTATACCACTTAACACCAGCTGGTTGGGAGGGCAGTGTAAAATTAGGAAGGTTATAAAGCTTTAACTCCTGCCTTTTTTGTTCCCAAAATGATAAGTTTTGTAACACTGAGCCAGATTTGTCTAACTTTGTAACAATATTGCAGAGCCACTTACCATTTTAATTGGGGGACTCATAGAAACCACCAAGGCCCCATACTGTTCTGCTCTGGGTTGCTTTGTGGAAGCCACAGGAGGTCCTTCTAGGACCTTCAAATGGAGCAAAAATAAAAAACAACATCTGAACAAGAAATTAAATTGTCAGATTAATGTAAAGAGAGTAGTTCAGGGTACTGGAGGTGGGCAAGTTACTTGTTTGGCTTCCATGAGAGGACCTAACTCTGTTGACTGTCCATTGCGACCCGTCAGGCCTTCCTCCTGGTTACGCTGTACCAGTGGTCTCGTGACAGAGTTGTGCCTGTTTGACAAATCCAGGAATTTAATAGTTCCTGCTCCACAATCAGACCTTCCTCTGCTTTCCCCTCAGAGGTTAACAATAAGAAAGGAGTGTTTTGCTGTACAATTACAAGTTTAGGGGATCAAGACTAAGCAATTCTGGTTGGTTTGCTTGGCCTGCTTTTGTACCAACTAACAGTGAGCACAGCTGGGAACTTTTATTGCTGCAGAATGGGGCTTGCTCTTACAAATAGGCTTGTGAAAGAACAAGCCAAACAATTAAGCAGATGTGGTATAAGCATGTATGGAGAGGCGAAGGTGTTAGGTTCTGCCCTACTAGTCTTTTGTCAACTCTGCTGGGCAATAGCTTAACAGGTAATAGCTCAGAGCCAGGATTCCATGTATACCATTAGAAAAGTAATTTTTTAATTATATATATATATATATTTTTTTTTTTTTTTTTCCCAAGGAACCTTGGAAACTGCTATCCCCACAGCCATTTTAATGATGCTCTGAAAAGGAAGACATGGGGACAAACTAGACAAAGTCTGCCCTGAAGACCATCCCACAGACTCGAGAGCTCAGTAAGCTTCTAGGGTAGCCAGTGATTTAACATTGCAGCTTATACATTTGCACTGAATGTCTAGGAGCTGGTCACAGGTACAGGAAATGGGGAGGAAGCCCAGTTCCCATTACTGTCAATATCTGTGAAGGGCTGAGATACAACATGTAGGAAAGGGATATTTAGATGGTTGCAGGGATGACACAGGATAGGAAGAAGCAAGATGCAAAATAAGGGAAAATCAGGCAGAGTTAGAGACCTCTGGAGAAGATGGTCAAGAACTCCCCAGTGTCTTGCAATGGAGCCTATACAGAAGACATGAGAAGTTTTGGGTTTTGCGATAAGCCATATTTCTGAAATCTGATGAGAAGAAGGAAAAGTGTGGTGAGAGAGGAAGAAGTAGTACTATATCCACTCATCTGGCTTAAAACTAGCATTTCCACCCTCTAAATCTGTTTAAGAAAATAGCCAGGTGCAAGACAGGCAGAGAGGTGAAAAGGAGAGTTATTTTATGTTGATAGCACATAGCATGGACGCTCTTGCGTGCTGGATATGTGCATCCTTGTGCAAATACATATGGCCAAATGTTTCTCTAGAGTGCATGATAAAGCACATAATTGCAAGACATTTCCCACACCTCCCAAGGAGCCTGCTGTGACAGCTGCTGAAAGACAAATGCCAGTGGCAATCAACGCCTGGCTAGCAATATTTCAAGTAACTGTTTACCCAGGAAAAAGGTTCCCTTGTTGCCTGCAGTGCCACTGACTTCCAAAAGCAAGAGAATTTCTTGGATGAAATCTGTACCTTGACTCATGAGGTATAAGTGTGCCTTGCATCAGCGTAAGGGGGATATGGGACCAATCTGCCTTCTCTCACCTTCTCATTCTCCTTTTTCCATCAGCCTGCACCTGTGTCTTCCCAGTACATGAGTACCCAGAGGGTATGGGAAAGAGGCTAGCATTGTATGGGTTTGGAAAGCCTCCCAGTCCCTATTTCTGTGGCTTGCCTTTCACAGGCTTGTTGCTTTAGGAATGTCTTTACTGAGGGCACAAAAACCTGTTGTAAAAAACAAAGCAATAAACGTTGATCAGGTTTGAATGGCCAGGTGCACACCACACAGGAAAACATTTACTGGAGACCAAAGTTTAAACCAATAAGTTGCCTATAGAACAGCCTTATATTGCACTGAGGTCTCTTTATGTCACCTTGGCAGCAAAAAAATATTTAAAACCATTACTTTGCATTAAAACCGTTATTATGCCTAGAAAGCCTCCTTGAATAGGCCACCAGTGCATGAATGCAGATTTGTAGCTGAAATTAAACTGTCTAACAGTTAAGGTAATGTTTTCCAGAGCCTGTGGGCAGTAGAAGGTGAGGCAGAGCTTTCTCAAGGGAATGTGGTTTCACTGCTGGGGATCGAGGAGGCTCCCGCTGCACCTGGCGGTGGGAGGACAGGCTGTGGGGCAGTGCTTTCACAAGATAATCTCCCTTCCCTATTGTTCTCAAAGGATTATGCTAAAAATGAGACCTTTCTACCTTCCAAGGAGAGTATGTGCGAAATAAAAAGTTATAATGTGAGGGCATGGAATCACTCAGCAAAAAAAACTGCCAGTGACTTGTCCAGGGCAGTGCTGAAGCAGGAATTGAGCTCCCTGTGAAACGATGACTTCTGTTGACAAATCAGATCCTTGTTGGAGATTTTTGACAGCATGGCCCTGGATGTCTGTTCTCACAAGATTTTTGTTGTTTTGGCTTCTGGCTCTGGTCTAAAAGAATTGGCAGAGGAAGGTTGAGTTTACCTAGCTATTTATAATTTATATAACTTGAATTTGAGGGGGACTCTTTTGATATGAAATATGGAATGTACTGCAAAGTCTGACAAGCTGTCATGGCAAAGGGAGGGAGCTTGCCCTTTGTTTAGCTCTGCAAAAATATAATAATGCAGCACTCAGGTGGGATGGTGATAAACACGAGATGAATGCTGCCTCTGGTAGAGGGCTAGATAGAGCATTTCAAAGGTGTGCCCAAGGGTATTAGAAGTGAGCAGAAATCTTTCTACCTACACAGCTAGGACAGAAAGCAACCTTTATACTACTTTTTGCCTCCAAGTTAAGCCCACTTGCCTTTTTATAAAGATTATTTTGGCATTTCTGCTTCAATCAAATAATACCAAAACATCAAAGCCAATAGAAAATAACAGTGGAAACTTCAGGTATGGGTGTGTGTAAGTAACAGCTGAAGTATCACTGAATTGTCCTGTGCTTAGTGATTTGGATATTAATCCTGTCTTCTAAGCTGAAGTTTGGGCAAAAATTCCTCAGCTTTTTCATTTCATCTAGCTTGTTTCACCCTCCCAAATGGGAAAACTTATAAATGAAGTGAAATCCTCCATGGCTATGTCTGAGGCTACAGGACTAATGGTGCACAGGGAGGTCTTCTAGCTAGTCCACCTCTCCTGGCAATGGAAGGCAGGTTCTGGCAGTGATCTCAAAGGCATTCTGGCTTTCACATGGTGAGGTAGAGAAGAGAAAGCTTATTATTTCATCCAAAGACAAAAAGGCTTATAAGCTTCTATTTTATTAGACATCAACAAATCTGTAGGAAAGAGCTCCTTTGTTGTTTCTGCTGATCACAGGAATGATGATTTAACCCTGATAAACTGTGTGCCTGACTGGACACTAAGGAAACTTCAGAGTTTATCATTGCAAAAACAAACAAACAATAGCAAAAAAAAAAAAAAACAACCAACCAACCAAACAAAAAAAAAACAGAACACAGATATTCAGTGTTTACCACCTTGGTACCTCCAGGGTTCTTTCTGACCCCTACCTTTAAGCTTCTTGCTTTGATTTTACACTGGTCAAGTATCTGGCTTTAGGCTATTCATTTAAGAAATGGTAGAAAAGCTGCACAATTTGTCTAACCGTGGAACAATTTGTATCTAGGGAGATTCAGCTTTCTTGCATCTTCATTCTTTGTGAGCAATGAGAAATAGAGGACATGGAATTTCAGGTGGTCCTTTGCACTGAGCCAGGCATAGTAAGTGAGTGCTGTTCATCTCCTAATCACTGATAATGGGTGACACTCAGGTGTGAGCTAGTATCTCTATAAGACTGTATAAGACCTTTGGCATGACACTTGGTGAAATTATTTTAATATTGCATAATCAGTAAAGATATCCTTTAATGACCTTCATATCTGAGAGAAGAAAAAAAAAAGGAAAAAAAAAAGAGCAATGAAATAGCTCCTCTTAAAAGCTTAATTAAAATATGAAACCTTTGATTTCAGGCAATTAAACAAGACATTTTCTGCCTTTAAATTAAGTGTTCTGATACTCTCTAAACAGAATATGCTTATTGCTGGATCTGTCTTCAAAATTATAATAGTCTGGATTAGTAGAGTCTAAAATATACATCTCAAAGCAAAGCTTACTGCAAAGGAAAGGCAGAGATTGCTTCTCAAACACTAATGAGAACTGAAGATGTCCTGCTGGTGACTGTCAGCATTGGCTGCTGCTTATGAAGCTGAAGGACAAGGGTCAAAAAAACATGGGAAGACTGGAGAAGAAGATTAAAATGATGGTGCTTCTCTAGAGTCTGATGGCCAAGCACAGATGGCCACAAACTGTAGCTGTTGTGTACTGCTTCAGATAAAAACGTCTCTGTGGCTTTCGGGCTGATCCCCCATCCACTAACCAGCCTCCATGGAAAAAGCTTTAGGAAGCCCCGAGTGAATCAGGAAGGCTTTGAGCTGTTTGTTAGCTGAGAAACTCTTCTGTGCCTGCCATTTTCTTGCTCATCAAAGCACTTTGCTTGTGTTGTTTATTGAAGAAGGAAGCAGAAAAAAATACAACAAATAAAGAAAAAAACATAAAAGAGGATTTGCACACCAGAGATGATGCTTGCTGAGTTCAGTCCCTTTAGCTGACTTTTGGGCTTTGAGGTATTAATTAATTATTACAAGTAAATACTTTAATGGGGAGAAAGGCCAGCTATTATTGGCAAAAAAATAGCAAAACATGAAAGAATGTCTGAAAAGCAGGCAAGGTCGCAGAAGAAAGACATGCATTTGAAAAATTCAAATTAATATAGGGTCCAGATGCCTTTAAGTGATTTTTATTAAAGCTGGGTGTAGGAAATTCTTTTGTTGAGTCAAATAATTCTTGATCTTCCTACAGCAGAAAGGGGTTGAAACTTACTGGGGGATTCCCAGCTTTTTGTAGTTTTTTGTGTGAGCAGAGGTGCAGTGTCCTGCAGCCCCAGGCAGTGCTGGAGGAACTCACCGGCCAAGTGTGGGCTGGAGTGTGACCACAGCTCATCAGCAGGATGGGTCCCCTTGTCACTTGGGCACCACCACCACCTGGTATTGAGCCATTATGACTTTTGCTTTTGCTTGTTACAAAATGGTGATTTCATTCTAATTGCTATTGTATGTTTGGGAGCAACTTAAAAAAGATTTTTTTTTTTCCCCCAGCTGAACCTTTCACCTATTCAGCCCAAGGCATCCCTCAGCTTTTGGGTGAGGGCAGAGGGTGAAGATGGCCTTGATTGTCACCCAAATTTCAGCTTTGGAAAGTAGTTTTATCTGCCTAAACTCACTCTAATTGCACAGGACTGGAGTATTTGCGTTTACTTCCTGCTCTAAAATATTGGACAGCAGCATGTTAGGCAATTAAATAGCTGTCATGCCTTCTCCCAGACCTAGAAGCACTTTGGGGATATATATGACACAATTTGTACAATCAGTTAGTAAAAACTTTGTAAAGCACTTTGGGATTCATCTGAATGAAAGGCACTACCATAAATGTAAGATCATTCTCATTATCATTAATATTCTTTTATGAGGGACCTTATCAAAAGCATTTTGAAAACCCAAGTAAATTATATCCACCAGGTCACCTTTATGTACTATTTTATTAACTTTTCAGATGAAGGATTGCTTTGGAAGAATTATATTTCCTTACAGAGACTGAAGTGGTGTTAGTCTGTTGTCATTTATTTCTTGTATTATTGTGACACTGTGGGATACAGATGAGGTTGAGGCCCTGTTGTGCTTGAGGCCACATCTACGTGAGAGGAGAAACTTGATATTTTGAAAAACTTGAAATTTAAATAAACTTTCCGGTTTTGTCCATGCTAGGTGGTAGATTCATTACTTGTCTTTCAAGGGGCATTTCACATTGTAAGGCAAGCAGGGCACCTTGTTTGCCAGGTTCACTACTGTGTAGTTTGTTTTCTCCACAGTCTGGGCCAGGTACTAGCCAGTCCGGGTGATTTAGTGCCCTGGAGAACTGGCAGACACATAACTCCTTCCTCTGGTGCTGTTCACCTTCCTCAGAAGTTAATCACTAGGAAGTCACTCTCTGATTTCCCACAGAAACTGACACAGACGAGGGATCTCTTTGGTTACATCTGTACAAATAACTCAGGTCACAGTTTCTTTACTGCTTTAGCATCCTCTGGTTTTCAGTCTCTCCCTTTACCCACAAAGTTACAGGGTTCTGCTGAAGTAATGTCTGATTTTGTGCATCTGATAGTGAGTTATCACACAGTAACACATACATAGATTTGAGTTAATTAGGTACAATAAAGCTGTCATGTAACAACAGTGATTTAAAGTTCCCTTCATTACATGAATGGTTGGGGGGTTATTTTTTATTTTCTGTTCTGTACAAGAAATATATATATATATATTTTTTTTTTTCTCTCTCTTTTTTCTTTCTTTCTTTCTTTTTTTTTTTTCTTCTTCTTCTTTATAATCCTATCTAATTCCATTTCCTTTCTGTCTTGTCTGCCCTTTATTCTAGACTATGTTCTAAGCTTTATTCAGATGCCCCTTTTTATTTTTAAAGGGGTGCTTATTTTCAATAAACTTCATTCAGCCATGCAGATTTTTTCGTTCCTGCTCTTTCTCAGCACAAAGATCCAACCACAATCTGCTTCTCCAGCACAGGTTCTTAAATATCCTCCAGACTGATAACATTAGCCAAACTGACCCTTGGAACAACTCCTGGGGCTGTCAGAGGAGTTACTCCAGGAACAAATTTGCTGTATGTTGTTAAAGTGTTTCACTTTGCCCTTGAGCCTGCTGTTAATCATTTTTCTCATAGTTTTAAAATCTGGCCTTTTAAAGTTCACCCTCACTGCATTACCCCTAGGAGAGTAACCTTCTATTATGATATCAAACCTAATTGCACAGTGATTATGATTACCCAGTGGATTTCTTACTCTCACCTCCCTTAACTCCTGTGCATAATTTAGCACAGAGCTGAGACTCAGTTCCTCCAACAAAGGACTCCCTTGAAAAACCGCCTTTAAATAATGTCAATTAATTGGCTTTTTAGACCACTCTGTCTATGGGAATTTCAACTGGTGTGCTGGAGAGGCGTAGAAGTCATAGATCTTATGTTACTGACTCAGTGTCCCCTAAAGGATCAACCCTCAATGTCTTGGCATGGTCCTAAGAGACATCTAGGGCTGAACTCTAGTGCTTTGTGATGTCTCCAGTGGTCTCCACAGCTTAACCCTGCTGGCTTTAGCACCTCCAGAATGGCTATCTGGGGACCAGGCAGAGCCTCAAAAGCACAGAAAACAGAAAAAAAAGTAGAATGTTTAGAAATGAAAATGCTCTCTGTGCTATAACAGGTGGAGGATAAGAGAAAGGATGGAGTCGTTGGGACGCAACACACGTTTGGAACAGCTGCTTGGTGACTGCAATGTACACACACAGGCAGTGTACATGAATGTAGCTGCACACCTCACCAAAGCCTTTTTGGGGCTTCAGCTTACTCTCTTGTTTTTCTCGTGACCCTTTATAACAGCTGTGGTGGCAGACCAGATCAATTGCTCGGTGGTTTCCATGGACCAAGAACAGATGAAGCAATCTGAAGATAGCGTGTTGCTAATTTCAAAACAAAATAGCTCTTGGTGACTGCACCGGACTGTACAAAAGTGTTTACCCTTCAAGGGCTTCTGAAAATCCACTGAAAATATTTAGGGCTGAGTACACATTAGAGGTACATATTCAGATCTTCTTGTGCTTCAGATTTAGGGTTCTTCAGGATCACTCATCCCTTTTATGAATCGCTGTTAGCAGAAAACACAATATTTATAACAAGAAAAATCAACAAACACTCATTTCCCCTTTAAAAAAACCCATGGTGGCTATGAAGAAATGAAGGAAACAAGAACTCAGTCATAAAGATTAATTCATCACAGGAGAAATTTCCTTTATGAGAGGTAAAGTGTGGTAGGACTCTAACTGTCTGCGATAAATGCAAATGAATATTTTCTGTTTGCCCTGGTGGCTGTTAATACACGTATTTATCTTAATGCATTTTGAAAAAAATATTATGTAAAATAAAAATAAAGCTCAACAGCTTGTTCTAAATGGATTCCCAGTGTTGGCAGAAAAAGACGTACAAGGTACTAAACATGCCTTTGCTAAATGCTGTATGACTGTATACCAATGGTGCTGAAAACAGCATAATGGGCTATTGCCTTGCAGCTTTGTAACTGTGGGTACACAGCGTTGTTGGGAAATCTCCTGCTTTATGAGTGGGATGTGCCGAGCAGGGGCTGGTGCCGATATCTAACAGAGCAGTAGCCGTGCTTGGATGGATACCAATCCCCCATTTTGCTCTCTTTCACCTGTCCCCAACGTGATGTCCTTCCTGCTCATGGCTCATAATTTCCTCAGAGATGTGAGATGGCATAACAAGCTAAAGCACTCATGGAAGCATTTGGAAGCTGCAGGCTTTTATTTTTACACGGAGTAGACATACTTCTTGAGTGTCCTCTCTGTTTTCTCTGGCTGACAGTTCAATATCGCCCTGGTCATTTTCTTCTGCTGTTGTTTGCAGAACTTTGCTTTTAAGAGGTGGCCATGCAAGCATTCTCATTTCTTCAGACAATCAAATCAGCCACTTCACGGTCTCTCAGGCTCTTTCTGTGCTTCCTTTCCTTTCAGATCATTTCTTTAGCAAGATAAGTCCAATGCATTTGCACAAGAATCTGAGGCAGGCTGGGATTTATCGAGAAAACACATTCTCATCTTTAAGGACTTGTGTTGTTGAGTGCTATGTAATAAACATAGGGATAAAAATCACAGAGACTTTTCAGTCCGGAATAAAAACAGTTCCCACTGATTTAATGGGCTTAAAGGCCTCCCCTCTCTGCAGCAGGTTTTCTTTTTAGCACTGAATGGAAAGAGACTCCAGCCTGGCACCATCCAATTAGGTTTTCTTTTCACCATCCTAAAGGCAGCTCTGCCACCAGCATATGCTAGTGTGGGATGATATGAAAGGAAATAAACAGCAGCAGCCACAATAATCCACATCGTGCCCTGCCCATGGTGCCAGGGAGACCAGTTATGGGGCCACTCTGGGGCAGAGGGGCTACCTGAGCCTGCGACCAGCTGCTAACGGACAAGCTGTGTCTCCATTAGTTAGCTAATGCACTCCTTGCAAATATTCCTCTTCTAAATTCACTCCAGCCAAACCTGAACAGACTTATAAAATCAATTGAAGAGCTTTCTCAAGGATCTAAGAGCACTCCCAACCTATGTAGTGGGGGTAATTTGTAAAATCAGTGGAACAGAGGGCAGAACCGTGTCTGAACCAGGAAGCCAAAGGCAATAATAACTAATGTGTATCCATAAAAAATTCATGGGAAATTTCATCTTGGGTAAAAGAGAATGAATAACTATGTTGATTAAGTATTAAAAGTTCATTTTATTTTTAGAAGTACTCAGAAAATTGAAAACATCTGGGAACATTATGCAATTCTTTTTACATAATATTTTCCATTTGCATTTCATCAGTGCCATCAGTTTAACCCTGACCTGCATGAAGGCAACCCACAAGACCCAGTCTTCTTGCTGGGCTGCATGAAGTGGTCGAGTTCAGGCACTTTGCAGAACAAGCTGCTTACTGGCCCCACAAACTGCATCTATAAGGGATGGCTTATATCAGAGCATAAAGCCCAAGCCCTTCTGCACGTCCGACTTTCAGCCTCCCACTAGCAAAATGTGACAAGTTTGAGATGTGGGTGGTGGAAAAGTGTCTTAAACTCAGTGTTTTGCTCGGTCTGTTCAAACACTGAGTCTGTAGGAATTTGCCCATTGGACAAGCTGTGTCACGAGCAAGAAGCTTCCAGAGAAAGCTGAGGTCCATAGTCTTAGATCCTCAAAGAAGTTTTGATGGGTAACACCAGAAGTTGGCATCTAGACTGTAGAAACTTAACTGCCTTTGAGGCTATTCTGTCACTGCTGTGGTGACAAGCCTGAATCTGTTGATATTGTATTGCAAAATGTTTCCTTACAGGGACGTGTTAAAAAACCACGTATGCTGGATGGCAATAGAAAGGAAACAAAATGTAGGCTGGGCACTAATGTAGAGATCCCAGGGCACCATGCTGAGCTCTGTCAGTTGGATTCACCCTGCACTTCTGGCAGGTACATCCCAGCCAGGGTTTAAGGCTTTGCAGAGTCGAGTTTGGACATGCTCAGGAGAATGATGTTCAGCACCTGCCCACGGGTGTTAGATTTCTCTGATGTGAGAGAGTTTTGCTGACTGTGAGCTGTGCAGAGTGCTTGCACTGCTGTTCTTGGAGCCACGAGTCTGCAGGCAGAGCTGGCTGCAGCAAGGTGTGGGGCCGTGGATCCTTGCCCTGCTGGGTCCCATACGGGTCTGGAGCTTTGTGAGAACTCCATGGGCAGCAATGAATTTCTTGTCTAACTGGAGTCTCAGACCTCTCTATAAGATGCTGTGTGAGCAGTACTCACTCCATAGCTTAACAATTCACAGTCCTGAATGTATTTATGATATTTGTGCATAGCTCAGGATGTGCTGTGATCTTATTCTTTGCATTTTTCTTTATGGAGCTGAGACACAGAACAGTAAGCATTTCTCAGACTGGTCACAGAGGGTCTCTTAGCTCCTGGGGGGAGTGCCTCCTCTGGAGAGCATCTGAGAGCTGCCAGCTTGTGTGGTGCTGAGCTCCAGCCCCTCCAAAGCAGAGGAACCCCTCCACAGATCTGTGGCAGAGGATGGAGCAAAAGGACAGCAGCTTTTTTGACCATGCTCTCTAGCAAACATTCCTGCTTTGTCCCAGGTCTCTGATTTCCATGAGATGCAAATCCACTAGAACAAATTTTGTTTGCCTGTCATTTAAGACTCAGTCACAGCCACTGCAATGTCTGTCTAGATGTGGAAGAGTCCCTGTGTTAAGGGGAGCTCCATCTCATGTCCCACACAGCAATCACCTTTCAAGGACAAAGCTCATCATTTCCTCTCATGCAGAGAAGCTACCGGCAGGAGGAACCTGTTTTCATTTGCCTATTTTTGTGAGATTGTGGCATGAGGTTAACTCATGTAGGATTTACCAGATGTCTCTCTGTGGAGTGGGCTGCTTTGTAGAGTGAAAGCGTTCTTCAGTCTACACATAATAGGAAGAATGAGTCATATACCTGAGCACACAGGTTTTTTTTTTTTTTTTTTTTTTTTTTTTCAAGGACACCGTGCCCTGTGGAAGGTGGAAGTGGGGATGTTCCTTTCTCACCTGGAGAATCTCATATCATCAAAGGCTATCACAGGACTGGGGAAGAGAGGATGCACTGATGTTGCTTTATAAGCTGCCTCCCTCTTAGTCTCTCTGGCAGGTCAGATAAGCCCCATCTAATCTTGCATTAAAAAAAGTTTTACTAGTGCTTGACTTTTTATTTTTATTATTATTTTTATTAATTCTCCTTTATATTTTCCTTTGCCATTTGCTCAGCTAACAGAAGGCATTGCACCCTTTAAGTGCTTGCAAAGGATGTGTTTCTCTGGCTTATTTTCAGGCAAAGGAAAGGAGACGGGATGACAGGAGAGCTATCAGAGTCAGGGCAGAGGCTTCCTTTCTAATTGCCACAGGGACAGTTCTGCTGGCCACACTGCTGGCAGTTGTGTACTATACAATGATATAGTGAATCCCACAGGAAGGTGCTCAGCAGGACACCAGTCTGGTTGATGTGCAGCACCAGTGTGTGTCCTGCTTCTTGCCGTGCAATTCTCCCAGTACACCTCCTCCCAGCACGGAGTCACTGTCAGGATGGAGGTGCCTTATAGCGATGTGGCTCATATTTTGGAATAAAAACTGTGACATTAAATTGTAATGATGTAAGACACTTCTCTCTGACCTGACATCGTCCTTCTTGAATGTGGCACTGAGTGTTCAGACAGTGTCTAAGCATGACACGAATGGACCTTAAGGAGGAATGATTTTTACAACAGAAAGAAAGAGTTGTTTCCTAGGAGTTGTTTTCTGACAATGACCCCTTGTTTCTTTGCCATTTCCTGCCATCTCTTCCTGAGTCAATACTGAACAAAATGAAACATGAGCCAATAATTTTTAAAACTCGAACAACAAATGCTACCGGGCTGTGACATGGAAAGGAAAGGATAAACATGTTGGATGAAGTTTAATATTGAGCTTCTATGTAAAGGTTAAACGTTTAATTTCTGCCCAGTGATAGGATATACCTCTATTTATTTATTTATTTATTTATTTTTATCTTAGCTATAACTCTGGAGGAATGAAAGTTCAAATGACTGACCATAAATCCTAGTAATGTCCATTGCTAGCAAGGTTAGAGTTAATAGATTATTGATCAGTGTAATGGTTAGTGGCAAAATAATTTTTTTTCTCATCAAATCTCTTATTGGGCAGTTGTTTTCTGGAGGCCAAAGACATAACAGAGCTTTGCACTGCATTAGCTTGGAGAGTTACATGCTGCGTACACATGGTATATTCAGCCTGGGATACTGCCAGAGCCCTGTGGGATATCTGTAACAATGTTATTGTTCAGAGATTTTTCAAAACTATTATTTTTTTTTTCTTTACCGTTGAGACTAGTAAATCTTTTGTTGAGAGCTGGAAAAGGTTTGCAAACACTGAGATAAGAGAACGGTATCTCCCTGTACCATCGCCCACCAACATCTGTTTGCACTTGACTGTTTTTCCAATTACACAGAATCTGTTCAGTGCCATGAGGGGGGTGTTCCTTGAAGAGAGATTGCTGGTAGCCTTGTTGCACCTGAGAAAATAGCTGAATATGTGATGAAAAGCAGCTTTGGAGGAACCAACTACTAAAAAATTACGTACTTATAAAGAAAATATTAATAGAACTGGAAAATTATTTATTCTGTGTATTTCTAAGAAGTGAATGACTGAAAAAAAATCCCTACTCCATCACTACAAGAACTCCCTGGACACTAAAAATGTCTTTGATTTATCCTGCTGTGTTTGCATGGCAGAATGTCATTTACAGTTTCCAAGCTTTTGGATGAGGAACCTTAAGCTTGTTGGAGCGTGCAGGAGAAGGGGAAGCTGAGAAGGAAAGAAGGAGCCACCTGGTGCCCACAGCGTAGCCACCCTGTGACAAAGCATCTGGCTCAGTTTTGGTACCTGAGGACTTAGGTGGATACTTGCCATGCTCTATTGCCATGCTCCTATTCCATTGATTTGGGCTGGGTACCAAAGGGGGATTGACGTCCAGCTTTGATCAGCCACTGAAACTGAGATCAAAGCTTGTAAGTGCAATGTAGAATAAAGTAATTTATTCCTTACACTGCGGTGTCAATATAAGATCTTGATTTGCAAAAGTTTACCCTTCTTGCTGACTGCGTGCATCAACGCCATATGTAGCACTAAAGCAACTTGCACTTTCAAAAGCTTGCTATGCTGTCCGTAGCAATAAATGGATGTGAGATTTATTAACAAAAAGAAGCCATGGACAGTAGCAAGGGGAAGTCAGCCATAACCCCAGCTCAGCCAAAATTGAGTAAAAAATATTTTTTCATCCTTGGAGAATTTCTGAGATCAGAACATTTTTTTTTTTTTTAATTCCCTTACACTGGAAAAAAAAATCAAAATCTTGATTTATTTTTTTTTCCCCATCAAACCAATGATCTGAAAATAAATACATAAAAAGTTTCAAACACTTCATTTGGAGCTTTTCATATTTTCCAGCCTTTAATTTACTTCAACTTATGATTTTCAATGCAATAAAAGTGCATCCCCTCTCTCTTTTCCCCCAATTCTTTAGACTACATTTTATTAGGGGTTTCCTTCCTGGATTAATTACCAACCTCAAACTTAACCAGCAGACAGGCAGTAGCAATGGTGATATGAGTTTAATTTTAGATAATTTCTTGTCTTCCCACTGTCAAAATGCAAGGGGTGAGAGATCCATGAGGGGTGGACTGGCAGAACAGATTGCTAACTACTTTTTGTTGGGTTCCTCCTTCCTCTTCCAGCTCTGGGCATCATCACCACTTGTAATAAAGGTACCATCTCTCAAAGCATCAGCCAGCTTCTTTTGGGAGTATGTAATTTTATTAAGGTGTCTCATATACACATACACATATATACGCATATATTTATATACAAACAGATATAAACATAAAATTCATATTTGTGTTCATGTTTATATTTACATTTACATTTATACACATGTGAAAGAGAAAGATCAACGTATATTTTGTGAAGATGAGGGATATTTGTTCACAAGATAAGAAGGAATTGGTAAATTTGTGTAGGGGAGAGGGATTAGCCTTAAACATCCAATGCAAGATAGAAAAGTTTCTTAGATGCCAAAGTGAGTCTTTTCTAAAGATCAGCCCAATCGGACTGGCTTGACTGTTGTCAGCACAATGAAACACTGCCTTCAAACTTTCAGAAACATATACATGTATATATATTTCTGTATGCTGCTGGCTTAAAAGCAAGCTTACTGTGTGGAAGTGGGTAGGTGCATGTGGTGTTTCTTTTTATTGCAGCTTCCATTTATATCCTCCCTTTAAAGAACACTTTTCTGGTTATTCCATTTCCCACATTGCCAGTTCCTAGAAAATAAAAATCCACTCTGCCCTCATGCAGGAGCAATGCAAGATTTTTCAACCTGATGATTTTCATTCTTTTAGACCCCACTGTATACATGTGGCATGTGAAAAAATGGTGTGTGTATGCACACGTGAGTGTTTGCATGGTAATTCCCTTTCTGGAAGATGGTCCTGCTTTAAACCACTGCCCTCTGCTAATGCAGATATCTACTCAAATAGCACAGTGTCTACTTGGAGTAACTGCACTAGCAGACAGTAAGTGTTGACTGAGATCTTCCTTCTAACAACAGTGAAGGGGAGCATGAAATGTGCCTGAGATTGCAGACAACCTGGCTTTCCCTTTCCAGACTAATTTTTGATACTGAAACCATTTCCCAGAGTAATTTCAGGTAAAAAGGTAAAATCTTGAGCATTTTAGTGAACTGACAAAATCAATTACTACTTCAAGACAAGTGGAAAATTTTGTTTTCAACTTTTTTTTTTTTTTCTGGATTTTCCCCCAAACGCCAGGATAATTACAGTTCTAAAGGAACAGTTATTTAAGACCTCCCAAGTAATAAATAAATAAATAAATGAATAAAATTCTCATAACAGAATCAGTGCTGTGAAACTATCTCAGATGTCACTGAATAGGAGATGGGCTGCAAACACCCCTTCCTTGGCATCCTTTGCGATTCTGACAAATTCACCAGTGTGCAATGCTCTATGTACTATGAGCATATTTATTTTGTACATGAAATCAGCACTGTTCACAAATCTTTCTGCTCCTTATTTATACTTTCAAAATTCATGCAAAAGTGCTGCAGATTTTAAGGCCTCTCACTGTCCAACTCTGTGACTTGGCCACAGAGCTCCTGCATCCTTTGCTTCCATAAAATATATTTAGACATTTGCCTTGTGGCAAAGATGGGAGCAAGCTGAAGCAGTGGTGAAATAAATTCTGTAACTAATAAAAAGCCTAATACCTTGTTCCTTTCTTCATTCCCAACAGTTTCATTGTTTGCTTTGCTTGACTTGAGGCTGTGAGAAGGAAACCCAAAAGGAGATTTTTTTTTGATGAAGTGTCCAAAATTAATACCACTGCCCCGATACAACAGCAGTGACATAAAAAAGAAGTAATGCTTAGCTATGGAGTTTTGTTTTCAGACAGATAATCAAAAGCAGACTTGAAGAGATATTCAATTACAGGCTGACCCCATGGGCTGAAAGGCGGCGCGGTGCAATGTGCCTCTGCTGCGGTTGAAGGCACATGAAATTGGAAAGTGCTTGAGGGAAGCACTGGTCCTGGAGGTGCTGGTTTTGGTGGCAGCAGGCAATAGCCCTGCTCCCATCTCACAGCAGAGCCTGGAGAGGTGTGGGGGACCTGTCAGATCTGGGTGCTTACCCTTCTCTGGGACTCACTCTGCAGCACCTCCGCTTGTGCTGCCGGGTCCCAGTACTGCCACAGGGACTAAGCCAATGTTTTCTGTCACAGAAACTCTTAGAGCTGCCTGAAGTGACAGAGATGTCTCCAGCTGCGGCACGCAGGGGTATCAGATGAAAGCGCCAAGATATATAATTAGACCCAGCAGCGGCGAGGTGCTGAGCAGTGGCTGACGCAGATGTCTCACCTGGAAATCTCTTATCGTTGATGCACACTGCGTTATCGCATCCTTACAGAGAGGCTGTGTTTGTTTGTAGGAAATAATGGGACAACAGCAGAAGAAATCTTAAAGTTTTTTGCCTACTGATGTTTATTTGCCTGAAGTAAGGAGGGTGTTGTTGTTGTCACTCGTTTCTCCCACCTAGTTTTGGAACAATAATTGGGGTGATACAGCTGAAGTTCTTTAGGAAGAGCCCAGCTGTAGGAGATGGTCCTCCCACAGTCCCTCATGGACTCATGTGTGCTTCCTGGAAGCACCAGGGAAACGCAATTGTACCTCTGTTCCACTGCAGTCATAACACTGGTCAATTAACTTGTTTTAGGACAAACTTTTGAAAAATGTGGGTTTTTCTGCTCTCTTTGTTGCTGAGATGCAAGTAAGATACTGGTATGCTGGAGCAAGTTGCAGGGAGGCTTTGAACTCTCCATCATTGGAGAGATTCAGAATTTGACTGGGCACAGCCCTGAACATCCAGCTCTGAACTGGCCCTGTCCTGTGCTGGGTTTTGGACTGGAAACCTCACAGCTCTACCACCATCTCAGGGAACCACATTAGGCTCCTAAGCTGTCACAGTTTGGGAGAGGTTTTGTAATAACCAAGAACAGGAATAAGACCCTTCTCCATCTTAGAAATTTCTATTAAGAAATTCCAAAAACTTTTCTAGGGAGGCTAAGAGAGGCTCCACATAAAACCTTTTGGTTTTAATCCTACAGAAGATATAGTCCTCCTTCATTGACCATAAACTAATGCCTCAGTCTGTAGGTCTTTGTTGACTCTGATCCAGATACCACCAGCTCAATCCTTGCTGAATTAACCAAGACACTGTCTACCACAAAAACACCAGCTGTCTCTCCTCCTGGAATGTTTCTGGTTCTTAGCAGGGGGCTGACATCCACCCATAGTCTGCAGAATCATTATCTTATTTAGTTACATTAAAGTAATCTCCTTAGAAAGGACTTATTGATGACTTACACTCAAATGTGCAAATAATATGCTTATAGAACATTAAAATGGCTCTAATAGGGTGGTAATAAATTTATTTTTTTTTTCAATATGGATGATTAGAAACTTCAGTAGTTAGGAGCTATTAATGTACTCACCATAAAGTATGAAAGTCTATGCTCATGAAACTCTAAATGACAGTACTGCCTATAAATTTTACTGGAGGTGAAAAGAGCAGTAATTACATGGCTGGCACTGGATGTAGCACTTTCCACAGAGGTACGAGTGGCAGATCTTTACCTCCTGTTGTGAAGCACTATTTTTGGGCATAGCCAGTAGGCTGAGCATACAGTAAATTATATTGTTTCCTGTGATGGACTTCTGCACAAACAGGAAGAAAGAGATGCTTTATTAAAAGAAAAATTGGCAAACAGTCAAGCATAGATGGTTTAGAGAGTGGCAATGCAACAAAGAATGTAGAGCACCTGGTTCCGTGTTGTCTGACTGGCTGTGTGGATGATAATAACTGAAAAATGCATTAGCTGCTGGCAGAAAAATGAGTCTGTGATTATTGTCCAGACACTAACACAGACATGTTGCAAACACACCAATGTTACTGGCAGCTTCTCTGGCAGGAGCAGTGGAGAGGCCAGGGAGTGGGCAGTCTTGCACAGAGGCAGGTCTGCTTCCAGGTAATTGTCTGCATCACCAGATAAATAGAGAAACCTTTACGAGGTTGGTTTCCTGCTACCTAACTGGTAGCAAAATGAGATGCAGCTACAGCCAGGGTCACTACCTGCCTCCCATGCAGCAATTGCTGGAGGGTACCAATGACGCATACCTTTCTCCTTTTTAGTCCTCCTTTGAGACTTCCAAACCAAGCCAGCCTTAGGTTCAGAAAAATATCTCAAAGTATTTCTACTCATGTCCAACTTGATTGCTGCTATGTGCTTCTTTCTGACAAAATGCATATTTTAACTTTCAGTTCTTGAAAGATGTTCATCAGGGCAAGGCAACTTTTGCACTTCTTAGCAGCATTCCCAGAGTAGTTGGACCTAATTTTTAGACTGGGAACTTCAAGTATATGCAGGCTATAATGTAAAACAGCTAGCTGGCAACACCTTCTGATTTCTCATCAAATAAATGGAAAACGTTCAACACAATGTCACATCTTTCTCCTAGTGCTAAAAATACCAATGAACATACACCTCTTTTACCATCTGAGCTGTTTGTCTGGTAGCCTTTGATCATGTACATGGAAGAAAACAAACAGAAAAGAATCATTATCAGGAATACAAATAGCTGACTAATGTGATATACAAAACATTTTTTTTTTTTTGCATATCAATCATAAACTCTTCAAGTACAAATTACTCAATTGGAAAAAATGTTTTTAGGAGTTAAACTGTGAAGATCATGACAGGTTGGATAGTTGGATAGAATGGTCTCTGTGTACAGTATTTGTTAATCTTTTTTTTTTTTTTTTTTTTTTCCCCTTACATTTAATTTTATTTTGTTTTAAATTCTGAGTCCCCATTCAGCACAAAATTAAGGATAGCAATTCTTGGGCACAGAAGTATTTTTAAAGGATAACAGAACGTCACCTCATAATGCTCAGAACCTCTGGAAATCTTGCACTTCAGAACTATTTCTGTGATATCATTATAATAGCAAACCCTAGTGGTGAAATATTTGGAAGGATTAAGGTATTCTGATAAACAGAATGACACAAAGGAAACCTCAATAATTTCCGCTTGGAAAGTCTTTTACAGAAAGCATACATATGGGCATGGTTCATTAACCCAGTATATCTTTTCCTCTGTCTTCTGCCTCACTACTTCAGTGGTCAAGTTATATGGTATAGAGCTCAGCAAGAAATGTTTTGCTCAGAATTATTCAAGCCTATAACAGAGAGAATGTGCAAAAACTCAGCTCACTCAGGGAGATATGATTTAAGGTCTTGATTTCCTTATTCTGGACGAAAACTCCCTCCAGAGTGGTAAGAACTAGCAGATTAGAAGACAGATGAGCAGACAGAGAAGATCTGAGGAGCAAACACCAAGACTGGAAAGACTTGATCAGAATTTAGAAACATGTGAGAACCCATTTAAGGTGAAGGAGATCACGTTTGTGACTTCCAGTTTATACCTGCTTGGAAACTTGGTTTGTGTAATATCCTAACCCTAACCAGCAAAAAAAACCAAAAACAAAAACAAAAACAAAACAACACAAAACAACAAAACTCTGTTAAGTTTCACAGTGCTGTAAATTGATGTCGTGTATGATGGCACTACCTAACTCCTTTTCTTTTGTTGGAAAGGAATTAGGTAGTGCCCTTCCCTAAGGGGTAGGTTTCTGCCCTTTGTGGTGAAAGACCCTTCTCATAGAGTGCTTCTGACATGAAGAATCTCACTCACACTGATCTCAAGGTGAAAGTATCTTTTCTCCTCTCCTGGACCACTTTGTCTTTCACCTGATAGATTTCTGTTGTAACTTTTAATTGCATTTGTCTCCGCGAAGCATACTGTGAGACAGTTTTCATAAAGAGACTTTAAGCTAGATGCAGTTACACACTGCTGCAAGCATGTCTCACATCAACACAGCCAAGACCATGCCAGATGCCTTTAAGAACATCACAGGAATGTTGTTTGTGGATAAATGGGTAGCTGCTCTCAGTGACATAAATTGACACATATTCTTGATCTCAGAGCCCTTATAGCACCAAATGTTATAGCATGAAACTTGATGGAACACATACTGCAGCCAACCCGTGCCAGACTTTATACAAGTACAAAGAAAACATCTGTTCTTTTCAGCAAATTGCTACCTTGGAACATGTTGCACAGGGTCATGTTCAAAAGATCTGATGCTTCATCAGTCTTTGCAAATACATTGATCCCAGTCCAGCCAGAATTTAATAACATGGAAAATGTCCTCTTACCACTGCACTGGGGATATCACAAGCCATAATTAGTTAACGATCGTAATGTTTCTAGTCTTTTTGGATGAATAATTTCCTTGTTGAAAACAGAAACTTTGTGTTAACCAAAATTATTCTTATTTGGCTGAGGATCATTTTTGGAAAAAAACAAAAATGTTTGTTTTATTATGCACAGAAGGCATAAGGTTTTCAATTTGAGGGGAACAACACTGTCTGTGCTTAAATTAAATAAACAACATAAAAATAAAACAAATAAAATTAAACTTTTGTTGTTGCTTTTAAACAAAATATTGTACTTTAGCAGATGCAGCTTGCCAAGAAAAGTAACACTCTGTATAAAAAGAAAGAGTATTCTGATTTGATTTTTCAGTATGGCTATCATGCAAAAAATAAACAATTGCTCACAAAGTTGCAGGTGCTGAGTCTTCAAGGTATGCTTCTGAAAGACAAAGGCTCTTTTCATCTGGTGTGCTGGTATAGGCTCCTCGACTCCCACCGTGAATGATAAATATTGCTCTACTCGTTGAAACACTGTCTCATACTGAAATTAAGCATCTGCAACCTTGTAGGCCCCTAAAAAATGCAAAGATCAGTAATGGGATTCATATCACTTTAGTTTTCTAGCCTCAGCTACAGGTATAGATTTCCTTTAGTCAATGGAGTGAGGGAGAAACATTTCCAGTGAAGATTTATCTCATCCCAAGACAGATACTTAAAGAGATTGGATCCTTCATAGAGAATCCCCTCTACTGACTATGTAAAGCACTTGGACACCTAACTTTTGGAAGGGTAAAAATGCTTGTGATGAATCTTGTCCTTATGTATTATGTCTTATGCCAGGGAAATATTTTTCCTCACTATTTCTACACTAAAAATGAACAACATTAAAACCTGTTGTTTTCACTGAGATGGTCTTGTTCTCTTTTGCTTGCATGGATCTAAAAAACACATCATTAAAGACAACAGATATTATCTAGTGTAAAACTGGAGGAAGTCAGGGGAGATCTTTTATGTTTGCTGTACAAAATACCATGCAACTACACTATTCTGACACCACATGGACTAGGTATTTTTTCCTAACAAGAAACAGAAGCTCTAGCTTTAAGAGGTGGTGAGAATAAAGCAAAAATACACCATAGTACTTCCTAAAATTTACAGTCTATTAACATGAGAATACCCCCTCTCCTCCTTTTATTATGCTTGCTTTAGCTTTTTAGGAACAGAAACTGTTCTTGACTGTGTATCTGCATGGTTTGGTGTGGCCGTACCTCCACTGGATTCGTGTTACAACACATGAACATTAATGAACAACAACAATAATAATGCAGAATAGAAATGGAAGATGACAGCAGTTTAGGGTTGTGTCACTGAAGGCTCAGAACTTCATTTTTTAAAGAATTTATCTTGCAGACCTGTTCTTTGAAAGGGTAGACCCAGGTGCACTTCACAGGGTACTTTGTGCAATGATTAAGAGCTAAGTTGTACACCAGGCTAATTATACTGTTGGTTGTGGTCCAGCGAAGACTTAAATTTGCAACTTATTAGAGAGTTTATTGGATTGCCAACCCAAGCATTTCTTAGAATAAACAGTTTTCTCCTAATTTTGCTGAAACTTCAGGTTCTCATAATATGATTGTTAAAGGTAATAAAATTTCAGCAAGTTAAATATCATAAGCTTTGGGTATTCAGTAAAGCAGAACTAATTTAGTTTATAGCAAAAGGCTTCCGTCTATCCCATGAAGTTTGCTAAGGAAACCTGACAAACTGAAGGCAGAGAGAGCAAGGTTGGATTCAGCTGCGGTGCATCACCCAGATGATGCTGGTGACTCAGGCAGCTGGGCCATATCAGTGGACCACTCCTCTTCCTGCAGCAGCTGCTCTGCTGGGGTGATTGGGTTTGCAAGAGGAAAGAAGTCAAGTGACTGGAAACTTCTGCTACTCTTGTGTCTGAGAACCAGCTTTAACCTGAGCTGGGTTAAAACTTTAGTGAAAAGGACAAATGTGTGATTGGCTATAAGCTTGTGAAGTCTTCTGGGTATGTAAAAAATTTTCTAGTTGAGCTATAGAAAATGAAGTCTGATACATTAGAGATGGCTGAAATGAAGCTTCCTTGAGAAAGTCTGATATTTCAATGCTTGTTTTCATTGAAAATTAGTGTAAGAATTAAAAGATCAAAACTTCTGGAAACCAAAACTTCAAAAACCTTGATCTATAAATGTCAAATTGCATTGTTTCAACATGTTTTATTCTAAGAAAATGTGCTGACTTTCTCTTACTAGAGGTATTTAAGTGTATTGAAAATTTGGGATTTAGTTATTGGCAACGTCTGTGTTGGCACCATTACATTTTGGGGTGCAAGCGTATACTTCAGTTATACAGAGATGTTAGTTGTCTTGTGGGGTTTGTACTACAGTGAGGACAAATAACCTGTAACAACAGAAAAAGCGGTGGGGCACACCCTGATCCCTCAGACAAATTCAGAGTTTTACGCTGATGTGGTTCAGTCAAGCACTTTGCTTTCCTTCATAGAAAATCCTTTCAAAGTTATTTTTCTCCAGAATATTTAAATTAAGATGGAGGTGAGTTTTCTGAGGAAAAAAAATCTGACAAGCTTTGTGATTAATGTTGCGGATTCTTAACCCTTTGCTCTCCAATTACTCAGTTTGTAGTACAGTTTCACAAATGTATTTATCATGTGTTTTTATAAGAAGAGAAATAGTGCAGTCACCATACTGTCAAGGCTTTTTCTATTTTTATTTTTTCCTAGTTGGGTTGTAAACAGAGATAGCTTCTTTCATACTTTAAAATAGATGTGGCTATATTTTTTTACCTTAGGCCCACCCTGGGCATGTGACTTCCTTCCCTTTTATCCTGTCTCTCAAATTAATAACTGAGATAACAGATATAAGTATTCACATTCATAATTTAGACTTCTGGGGCAACTATAATCATGACGAGCTGAAAGAGCAGGCTTTGACTTTCAGGAAGTTAGTTGACCTGATTGAAAAAAGAGAAAAAAACAAGTTTGTTTTTTTTCAACCTAATCAGAAGGTCCAAAAAAAAAAAAAAAAAGATAATCTCCTTCCCTTGCCAGTCAGGGGAAACCTGTGAAGCAAAAGCAAAGCATGGTTTGTAGCCCATTCAGTAAGATATTGGATGCCAGCCTAACACATTGCAAGTTGTATAGCAAAGATCATTACGGTAGTGGAAGACTTGGAATATCCTCTTCTGCTGTCCTAGAATAGAAGTGTCATAAACAAAATAAAATCCCTGTCTAAATAAGATTACCTTCTGTTTCAGTTGTCTATATCTCTTTCCCCATTTTTGCATGGTTTCCAAGAAGAATCCTGTCCTGATAGCTTAGGGTCATTTCAACCAGATTTCAGAGTAGATGAGTGTATCAAGCTTTCAGAATGCAGGTAGCTGGGCAGGGGAAGGTGTTCCGCAAAACTCACCCATGTTAAATGGTAAAGGGCCCAAAAAGAGAGAGGTTACACGAGCATCATGAGAATCTTTTTGCCCTTTAACCATGACTGCCTTCAAACACTGCCATGGGCCACACCAAACGGCCTCTCCCCCTCTGCTACTCTGGCGTTAGTTGGGCTGAGATATACAAATATTGGACTGATAACATGCAGAGATCGGAATCCTGACCTTGTCAACAAAATTGAGTCAGGACTGAGCTTTCTTTGTGAAGAAGGAAACATTGGTCCTCTGCACCTTTCACTTAACAGGGGGTGCCCTGGCCCTGGTAGTACTTGTGACTCCTCTCCTTAGCATCAGAATTTGGGTACTGTACTGTGGCCACTGCTGGACAGCATCCTGTGTGGTGTTGCTCTGTACTTGCTTCTGTGTTTTAGGGTGCATTTCTTTCTCAGAGTTAAAGCTCTTGATTGCAAGTGATCTATTCTTATTGATTTGGAAAGGCTGAACTTTAGATAGCTGTTGTTTAACATCTCAGAACTTTAATATTAGATTAGAAAGATATCCTTGACTCATTGCCCTGAACATCAGAAAATATATGGATCAAACAATTCTGCTTTTTCAGGATCATTTCTGACAGTCCTGTCTTATAATAACAAATTAGTTCTGTGGCTAGGATTCTTTCTGCTGGGCTAGATAGGACTAGAGAGGACAACTCAATCATTCACCCCAATTACCTTCAATTGTGTCTTCAGCCCAACACAGTCTGGAAAATACTTGTCAGCATCCTGTGACAATGCATGTCCCCCTTTTTGAGATCTTGCACTAAGACACTGAAAAAACTGCTTTGTGTCTTGGAAGAGAGCAGTAAACATCATAAGCTGCAGGTATAGTTGGTTATTTTCCTTCTCTTAGCAGTTTTCTTCAATAAATCTAAACTATGTATTTATTATTATCCTTTTTTTCTACTCCAGTGAGTGCGTGTGTATATGTAATATATCTATAATACATTGTATATAGAACTACCTTTGAGTGGATATGTATATATGATTTAAGCGCATGCATACTCACATACTTTTAGCTGCTTCCACTTTTCAGTTAAGACAAGTTATTTTTTAAGTCAGTATTCACTGAAAGTAAGAGTGTGGCTTTTATGTTATATAGTGAAATGTCCTTTAATAGTTCCAAATATCTGTTTTCCCCAGCCCTCCAATTCAAATACTCCCTTCTGGCTGATTTGGCACATAATGGTTTTCAGTTCAGAGCTATTTATTATTCTGATACTTTTAAAGCAGTAGGTAGACCAAGTCCTGTTTTGGATTGTGTATTTTCTCTGCACATGGCACATATGATCAAATTAGAGTTACTGCATTGTGTCATTAGCTGACTTTCAGGTGCCTGAGGAGTTTGTCTTTAACTGTTCCAGTGAGGTTTTATATTTGCATCTCTCAGATGCAACTCTTTTTTGAATTTTCCTTTCTCCACAGCACATTATTCTGCTCACCAGGTAGTAACTGTTCCAGTAGTCACTTTCTCACACAAACTGTTTCTTTCTAAATGTCAGGGGTGACTGTAACAAGCAAATGAAAGTAAATTGTGCTACAGAAGGACTCAGCAATTAAAAAAGCATGACAACAAACACCTCCCAGCCAAGCAGAACTGCAAACAACTCATTATAATTATTCCAGCCTGTTTGAACCTGACTTCCGCTTGCACACTCAGGCGAAGCTGCGAGCCTCTTCTCCATCAGAGCTGATTCAGTCTTTTGCTGACTTCTTATAGCACAGCATAGATAAGGGCTCTTCAGTGGTAATTTGCTTGCGTTTTTAATAAGGAGAAATTTTAGAAAGCAGAGACTAGTGAACATAATAAGCTAAATGTATATATGTGAGCAAGGAGGTCAATGTGCTGTTTCTTTCTTCTTTTTGCTTCCTTGTGAGACGCAAATTGAGACTAAAGCAACGAAAGGGTTTGGATGCACTTTTCTCCTGGTTCTTTAAGCTACACGTGTGTATGGTTTGCTGGAAGCTGTTTTCACAGCTGTTCCCCAGCTCTGTGGTTGTGAACCTGGTGTTACTGCAAGAGCAAAGGGCTGCACAAGGTTTAGCTCCATGAATTGTGGCTGTGATGGACTGCCATGGTCAGGGCTTGGGCACTGCCCTAGCAAAACACACCAAGAGGCTTGCAGTTATCACAGGATGTTTGACATACATTTTTCTGTTTGGAGGGTACAGATAAATTATTTCTGTGTACCATGCTGCTATTTCAACCTAAGCAAGAGCTTTCCAGTGAGACCAACAGGAGCTGCTCCAGATGGGAGCTCAGACATGAGTTTGAGGCTCGGTTGGAGAAAGGGGAGCTTTGAGGTCAAAGATAATGGGTAAAGCAATACCATAGTCAGCACCACCATCCTTGAGTTATAGTGGAGTTTAGGTATTAAGGAGCTCATAAAAAGTGAAAGGGGCACATTGAGGGCAATGACTTATCTCCATAGCTGTGTTTACAAAACATCCAATATCAGTAACATTACATAGTGGCTACAAAAGGGAGGGTGAGCCCAGTGTTGCTGGAGTATAGCAGGGGCATGTCTGCAGCTTCCTTTGTGGATGGCACAAAAAGCAGTTAGTTCAAGGCTGATCTTTACCACATGTCATGGCCAAGAATGAAAACATCTGGGGAGGAGCACCTTAAGTGGAGGTTACCAAATCATGACAGCTGGGATGTGCTGAGCAGAAACTCAGTTGTTCATGATGCAGTCTGCATGTCCATTTTAACTGGGGCAACATGGAAAAATATTTTAGGCTTTACTTGTTCATGGTTGGGCTGAGATGAGCCAAGGAGAAAAATGGTTTTGTTTCACAATGAGCTGTGCAGTAGGTAATGTGCATCCATTTGTTTGGAGACTGCAGGTGGAATTCATCAGAAGGTCAGATAGGATCTATGTGCCAATTACATCCCACTCAAACCTTTGTGCACAGGAATGAATTTCACCTTGTCTGACCCATGAAGGCATGTGAATACATATCTCCATTTTCTTAACACTACATTTTCATAGTTTCAAATTGCTAGATTTTTCTTTTTCAACAGTAACATTCCTTGATGTATATCTGTTTCTAGTCTAATACTTACCTCTAGCTTGAAGTGAATGGCAGAGATCTCTTTAGTCTGCGGTTGCAAGGGTAACTGAATCATTTACTTTTGTAAAGTGAAATCCATTTCTTCTCAAGTCTTCTGCAACTGAGGTAGTATTTGCAGAATGCTTTGAAGATGAAAAGCACTACGCTATATAAATATTAAGTATTATTTTTATATCTTCATCATCTATGTTTTTAAAATTAATATGAAAAATCCTATGAATACCCAAATGCCCAGTAAAATGCATATCCTTTCTCTAATCTTAATGCTTTATTTTCATCTATGAATCCTCTTAATCTTTGAAATTAATTACCATGATTAAAAATGGGAGATGTGTTTTCCCAGAACAATCAAATTGTTCTGTTGCAAATTTTCGTACTCATTTTGCATCATTAGTTTAATTTCTTTTGATATTAAAACACACACATGCACACACTCACAGTCCTGGATATGACATCTCTCTGTTTAGAATGAAAGGAAGACTTAATGTGCTACTTGCTGACTACAGCCAAAAATTGACCCCTAGGACTGAGAAGGGGTCTTACCTTGCCTGCCTTGGGGTTCTCTGTGTGGGCAAAGTCAAAGACTGCTGACCCCTCAGCTAGTGCTCAGGAGAGTTTTTATCCATCCATCCATCCATCCATCCATCCATCCATCCAAAAAAATTGACTTACAAAACTGAGACTCTCAACAAATAGGATATATTCACACTGAATGCGTCCCAGTGGGAAGGAATCATAATACTGCAGTAGCAAGATTTATACAAATGACAATTTGAGTTTAACCGCAAGTCACATTTCTTTGTCCTTGTGAACTGACTTCTACTCCAGTGTCACAAAACCAAATGCAAGAGGACTTCTGCTGTGTTGGGAAATCAAAATGGAACAAAGTCTAGTACTTTGGTAGGTGACTGATGAACAGGGCCAACAAATGTGTTTCCCAACAACTGAAGCAAGAGTAATTTCTTGCTGTGGTTGGGTTTTGATTCAGTCTTCTCCACATATTGCTGATATTTGTATCCAGGTTTTTGTATTGTTTCTGTTCATTGCCTACTGTACTTGGGCATGCCTGAGCCATCTTCCTTTTTAACAAAGAGAAGAGAGAAAAATATCCAAGTCCTTACACTGTTCAGATCCCCTGACCAGAGCCAGTGGGAGAGAAGGGGAGAAGGAACTCTTTCAAAATATTAGTGTCAGTATGTTTCGAAGAACCTCTACATGCAGCACTCACAATGTGAGGCTCTAAGGAAGTCAATTGAATGGTTCCCTAGGAAGATCTTGCTTTGATATAACACAGAAGGTTCCTTTTGTCGCAAAAATGGCAAGAAGAAAGGGGGCAAAATGTGTGAGCTGAAAAGGAAGAGAAACTGAAATAGTCACATCACAGGCACTCAAAATGGATCTTTTGTTGTAGATCACAACAATACAGAATTTCTAATGCAGAAAGGATTCAAGAATAGAAAGGAAGGCATCCAGTGTGCAAGAAAAGCACAAGGAGATGTCTTTTATTACCCTATATATATTTTTTTTTTCCCTCACTCTCATCAGAACAAAGAGAAAGGTCAGGCATAAGATGTAGAGATTACTTTGGTAATACAGGCACTATTGTAATTATATGTGACTGACAAAACAGGGAAATCATCCATGTGGAAATCTCACAGAAATAATTATTAGTCCAGTTGGCTGTGGAAAGAGGTATGTGTGTGTAGAAAGTGAGACAGCTTAGTCAAAAAGGGAAACAGAACCAGCAGAACAAAGCAACAAGAGCTGAAATGGGAAAGCCCTGTGAAATGATTAAGCTAACTGAAGGGATGCTGGCAATGTGGAGCCATGAAACTGAACAGTGTGGGGATGGATGAGCTTCTGCAGGTTGCATAGGAAATTCCTTACAGAGTCTGGAATAGCTGAATATTTGTGGGCTAGGAGATATGGGCATGAAGCTCAGAATGGTTGGGAAATGGTTTCTTTGTTCTTGAAGAGTTATTGAAGGAAGTAAAATCACCTTAATAAACAACTTGTTGTAAAAATAAAAGAATATATTTTTATATATATATACATTTTTTCAAATGAATATCAGAAAATTTTTGATGCAGTCTGAAAATCCAGAGTTCTGAATATTAAAAAAAAAAAAAAAAAAAAAAAAGACTTTTTAGGAAACCCTTGTTTTCTTTTCAAGTAATAATACTGTTACCAGCTGCAAGTGACATGGAACAAAGGCTTTTAATAAATGCTCTAGCTCTCAGGTGTGACAAGACAGCTCAACATGACCACTGAGTTTCTTCGCCATGGTCTTCTCAGTGCTAGAACAGATCAAAGAGCAGGGAGGAGATGGAGGGCACAGAGGATGATACCTGAGGGTGAGTGTGGTGTTTAGAAAAGGTATTGGTGAAATGCTAGGAGTGCCACCAAAAGAGAGGTAGAGCTCAGCCTGGGGCAGGGAAGGAGCCCTGGCATGTGGCAGTGTTGTCAAGTGAAATAAAGGAAAGCAGTAGCTGACTTTTCATGGATGGAAACCATGGGCATGGAGGGAAAGAAGTCCACAGAACCACAACTGTTTTCTATTTACTTCAGGGGAAGGAAGAAAGAGTAGAAGCAATCTGTTATTTCCACATTTTTCAAAGCACAAAGTTCCAAGATATCATTCGCTAAATTACAGAAAAAGAACAAATGACTACAAAATTTTCACAAACCGTACCTTGACCTCCCTTCCTTCCCTACTCTCATGGTGTGGAGAGAGGATTAGCTGCAAGCTCTGATTCTATGGTCAGTGCCTGTGCTCATTTTATTGCTTTGACTGTTCCCTACTGTGGCTCTGGAAAGTACAGAAAATCTTTTATGTAATGAAAGTTAGCCCAGAAGAAGAATCTGCTCTGATTAGATTCCCCAGAAGACAATACCAGATCTAATTCCTTCGGTTTAACTTTCTACTTCCGGAGGATTTGCCAAGGAAGGAATTTATTTTTTTTTTCCCTAGACAAATGTATTAATATTTAATAAAAAGCAAAGCCAGATGACACTTCTAAAGAAAATAACAAATTTACATAAACCTTTGCTGTGTTTGAACAGAACAAGATAAATTGAGGAGGTTTAACTCAGATATTTTTTCTTCTCTAAAAAATAATAACAATAACATATCCAGAAGGCTTGAACTTCAGAAAGTGTGTTTTTTTGTGTTACTCCATATCAAGATGTCTTGGGACTTAAAAAAATGTACGACATCCTCTTTCCCATTAACTTCTCTCCTGATTCTGGCTTGCCCTCCTCACCAGTGCTTGACTCCTGTACCAGGCATTTGCAGATGGCTTACTAAAAAAGTGCAGAGTTAAGGGAGGTTTTTCCACCACAGGCTGTCTCCTCAGGCTTTGCCTTTGTGAATGAAGGTGTCTTTTTGCTTAGCAAATTTTCAGCATTTTTAGTCATGGAGGTTTATTGTCCTTCTGCCCAGGATTGGGCATTTTATTTTTTTTTTACTTTTAGTTATTTAATTATTTTTAGTTTATTGTATTCTAAGTGAGTCTATAGTATAAAAGGTTATATAGACTATTTTAAAGAAAAAGAATTCACTCTTAGGAAAGCAAAAAAGAAGGGTAAGAATTTCTGCCACTGGTTAGGCCTACCTGGTGCCAAGCTCACTTTACTTCTCTCATATTTTCCTTCAATATCTTGTTAAATATGACCTCTGTCTGGCTGCTGTGTGACAAAGATTTCACCCCAAGGACGGATAAGGACCACAGAGGCCATGAATGCTGTGATACAACATCTCTAACTCAGTACGCTGGTGGTATGCTGAAGAAAGGTCTGACTTTGTGGTGCCCTCACACCAGCCCATTTCACTGGCTCTCTCTTCCCTCCAGTTGTACGTGTCCCCACAGAGGTGAAAGCATCAGTAAGACTGATCACTTAAACATCATTTCCCTCCTGGCTCACTGTTTTGCTCAAAAGGCTTCACAGAGACATTTGCTAACTCTATTTTAGAAGGATATATCAAGTCTCCTACCAGGACCCTGTACAGTCTTTTTCAGTATCACTTTACTCTCCATTGCCAAGCTTTTAAACAAAAATAAACCAAGATAATGTCTATAAATCATCTTCCCTCCTTTCCAGCTCAGCACCAGTGAAAGACTGTGGTAAGTTATCATGTTTTTAACTATGAACCTGTCTGCTCTTTGTCATTTATCTTGTGTCTCCCACTCTGGTCTGGCTCAAGGCTGAACATTAGCAAATGATGAATGCAAGGCTGTCTATCCTGGATTGTACTGGCATTATTAACCCATATTCTCCTGAATATTTCATAATATAATACATTATTCATGAGTTGCTGGAGCTGTGGTATTGACTCTTAGGTTAGCTGCCCTGTGTGTGGGGGTAGGACAGAAATGTTTGCTATCCAGGGGCAATCTCTATACTGCATTCTCAGGGATTTTTCATCACCCCTTTGATTCTGAATACTGTAGAGCAGATTAGCTAGTGTAAATTTATTTCACATTTATTTACACATCTGTCCTAATAGTGTTTTTTCCAGGTGGCTATGGTATCATATTTTGATTTATTGTGTTTCTAAGATCCACAAGAAATAATTGATTAATGCAACAACTCTGTGGCTGTAACTTATAGTCAGTTTCCATTTGATTAAATAATGATGTTCTATTAAGTATTATCTTAATTTTCCTCTGTTTCTGTTCCCCATATATCTATCATTTGTAGTCACTTTTTTTTTTTTTCCCCCCTCTATTCTGTATTCTTTTTCCCCTTGAGACACCACCTCAGGAAGCAGCTGCTACATATAAGCATCAGTAACAGAAACACACAGGTCCTGTAGTCACCCTGTGGACACAGCCAAACTTGCTTGAGACAAGCCTCTGGAGCCCCAAAGTTCAGTTGGACTCTGAAGGTGTGATAATTTTCTTGTTCACAGTCTTCAAATTCATCCCACAATTGAGTAAAGAGCCATCATTATATCATTCTGTTCTTTACTGCTTGTTTAGATGCACGTCACAAAGCAATAGCTTTATGCCTCCTATTTCTCCGTGAAACTCCTTTCTGAGAAGTATTTCATAATGAATGCCAAAGCAACATATACATTGACTGGAGTCGTCCTGGGAAACTGAGGCAGCTCTGATATCCTGACTGTGAAGCAGGCTTGGTTTTCAGGTTGAGATACATATGATTGTATGCACAGTGGGTGATAAATGAGCATATTGCCACATATGATCTCAAGAAACATTGACAATTGTTGCCCATCTGGGGGCTTTGGGTTTTCTTATTCTCTCTTTCTAACAGTATGATTGCTGGAACAGATGGTCAATGGTTGTGGAAGATATCCAAGCAAAGAACTGACACAGATTTCAGGATGTTTATTTCAAGATCTTCACTCTGCATTTTGATCCTTTAAAAAATAAAATGGAGAACACTTCTGACCCATTTTAGGCCAAGAAATTCTGCAGAACTTGGCCTATTTCCTTCACTGAGCTCAATGGTGGAACATGGTCCATATCATTGCTGTCTTCTGATGGCAGAACTGCTCACTATTGTGCTCCAAAAATATAACACTAAGAAGTTTCAGTATAAACTAAGGAGAGGACCATAAATCTGTTCTGCTAGCAGCAGTCTAAGAAAGTGATGAAGAAAAATGATGAATTGGGAAACATGATTATTAAGCAATGGAAAGTTATTCCAGTGTCCCCAGTCATATGCTCCTTCCTCCTGCTGCAGAGGTGGCATCATCAGGGGAATAAAACCCCAAAATAGATTATGTTGCCTGCAGCTGTTTGCATATGTACAAAATCATAACAAAGAAATCATCTCCAAGAGAGCTTAGGGTCACGACTGGGGGAGCTTGATTTTTCTTCGGAGCATCTGCAGAGCCCCCTGCAGTGGTGATTATCAAGCTGTGTGTCATGTAATGAGGGGGCTAAAAATGGCTAAGGCTAGAGGCACTGTAGGTAGATGGTTAATGAGGTGCTAATTGGATAAGAAAAAGAGAGGGAAATGAGCAGGGAGACTAGTGTATCCGA
Source organism: Anas platyrhynchos (assembly GCF_047663525.1). Taxonomy (NCBI): domain Eukaryota; kingdom Metazoa; phylum Chordata; class Aves; order Anseriformes; family Anatidae; genus Anas; species Anas platyrhynchos. The sequence goes on along the minus strand of NC_092592.1, from coordinate 30,594,591 downwards.
ATCAGAAGAGCTGTGAAATGTGGAAACAGGGTATTTTTGTCTCCGACTCCAATTCCCACCTGTGTAGGAGTTGAATATTTCCCTTGACCCAGCTGGAGACCTCGTTGTCCCACATGACTCTTCTGCTGGTGCATGGACATGAAGCTCAGGTCCTGTTTCAGCTTGTCATGGAGCGGTCGCTGACAGCTCTTCCTTACAAATTGTCTACCTCTGTCCACTGCAGGAAAGAGCACAGATACTGATTCTTGCATCTGACTGATAGATAGTTTCTCTAAATGGCACAGAGACTCAGATATTCTGGGTTCCCTGAGTTAAGCTTTGCTCTGAGATGAGCAACTTCCTTCTTTCAGCTATCATATGAAACTTCTTTCTTGCATCTCTGTCTTGCTGATATACTAGGGAATTGTAACCACTAAAAAACAAAACAAAAACATCAAACTCCCTCATTTTCTCCCTTCTTCTCTTATGTGTGTTTTTTGTTAATGGTCCTTATGGAAATATTTCACTTGAACATCACCAATTTTTAAATTAAGACATTATAACCTGTATTCTACTGGCCTCAGTATCTCAATGTTAGTTCTTTGAAATATTTGATTATTTTTTTTTGTATAAACATGGGATAAAGTCTAACAATCTAGATTTCAGTCACAGCATTGCTTCAGATTTTTCATATGCCATAAATAAGTTCCTGTGGTTTATTTTCCTTCTTTTTGAAACAGAGATCATGTTACACCCCTGGCTGTTGCAGGGCAGGCAGTAAATTATGGTAATCAAAGACCATTCTTTGATTGAATGGGGATGGCCATACCATGCAAAATGGTGGTGTTACATATGTTCCTGGTGCCTATGATTTCCACCTGGCTTTTAGGCTGAATGACACTGAGCTACTGTTCAAAACATGCTTAGATCCTCTGGGGACAGTAGGATTTTCAAGGTCTACAACCATGTGCAATGAAAGATGTGATGATATGCTGAATTTGTTGTCTAAGTGAAATGAAGAAAATGAAAATTATACCAATGCTGATGAAGGTGAGCAGCAAACTTTAGACTTAAATGGGGAAAATCACAGCATTATCAGTCAGTTATCACAGTAACCAAGGAGCCTAGAATTTGGGTGTCAACTTTCCAATCATATTGTCTCTACTTGGCATAACAAGGTACATTTTCTTTCAAGGGAGTCTAATCATTTCTCCACCGGAAGTCATTTAAAAGTTTAAGCACCCGACTGCATTCAGGAACTGGGGGAATTCAAATTTCTCCTGGATACCTGCAGCTATATGGTTATATATGGTTATATATAGAGAGAGGGGGGAAAAAGAGAGAAAAAAAAGACAGCTCTGTGAAAGTCAGGCAGATAAACCAGTTGAATGAGACACCCTACTTGTTATTGCTATGTCTTGGTTGATACGAATTTCATGCTCAGTGACATCCAGTGGCTGGAGTTAAAATACTGTAAATCCAGGTCTTCTCTAGGGACTGTACAGGCCATTTTTTGTACTCTGAGCTGAACCAAGGATGCTAGCAATAGCAGATATCTATGATGAAAAGTAGTCTTTGAATGACACACTTGTCTTACTGTAGAGACATACACATGGTCAGATCTGCATTAGAGTCTGCAATGAGAAAACTGCAAAAGGCTTTAGAAGTGTGGATTTAATCAGGGATTTTTCTTTGTGGCAGAGAAATGAGATTATGATGTAAAATAAATCAGTAGCAGAATTAGAAAGCAGAAAGTCTTGAGATCTGGGATACTTAATCCTTGACCTGTTGCTCAAATGATGGTAACAGCAATCAGGCTACACTGGAATCCTCTTACTGAGTGCATGATGAACATGTAATCTATTTCTGAATTATGAACCGGAGGGGATTTATTCAGACCCGTTTTTCTTTTCTGCCTGAGATAAGGACTAAGAACAAGCTGCAAAATATAGATGTAGGATTATGGTTGCTGCAGATGGGGTAGAGCCACTTACAGGTAGATCCAGGAGGGAACCAACTGCTTCCTGCATATCATGTGTATCCACAATGCACACAATTTCTTTTTATCAGATAGGTATAGATATTCTTTTAGCACACAGCTATGAGACTGGTGTATGGCGCAACTGATAGTCCAAACTACTGACCAAGTAGGTTCTCCAGTTTCCTGACTCAAGGACTATACCTATGTAGTACTATGTAATATAATAACATGATGCTATGCTATTGCTTTTAAGCTTAACTGTATTGTCTATGCATGGTTTTCTATTTTTTCATTGCTTTATTGAATTTAAATCAGAGACTTAAAAGCTTCTACATTTTATCCAGTTTCTTATTTGCCTTTAAAGACAAAACCAAAAAGTATTTAGTATATCATTATTCTAAAAAGTCACAGCAGGGAATAAAATTATGTTTGTACTGGGCACATTGCTAGCCCAGTGGGAATTAATAAAATTTCTCACTCTGTTGCTAAATTTCATTGAATAAGAGTCACCAAACAATTCATCCAGCATCATCCTGGGCTTCTCTTTTCTCCAGTAGGATAGAGAAAGAGTCAGCCATGTCACCCACTTCCACAATTTGTTAGGCATAGTATTGTGTTTGTGTGGGTGTCAGACATAGTCATCCCTCGGGACTATGTTAATCAATGCATGGTGTCTCACAGCCTTGTCTCTGCTGCAGTGCTGCTTCCTCCTTCCTATCTGCAGCTAAGAGAGGTGTATATAGAGGAGAACAGGAGCTTTGCTGGTTGTCTTCCATGTGAATAAAATCCATGCTTACTAACATTTAGAAGTCTCCTTAGGGCTGCTAGAGTAACGTAAACCGGATTTATGAAAAGGAGCAGAATTTGTCCTTTTTGGTCCCCCAGAAAGTCTGAATCAGGTCTTTGTATATTAGGTTCTCCCACAGAGATGAAAACATTCCTTAGGCTGCTTCTTGTTTTGTTTGGCTCTTTCTCTCATCTGAATTAGACATTTTTTTGTTATATATAATATGTTTATTGCTAAAAATTATATAAATGACAGTAAAAGCCTTTCAGTTTTAAACATAATTACCTCAAAATCAGAAGTTTAAAAAAAAAAAAAAACGCACCTGTTCCCTCCTATAAACATGTTGCAGGCCAGGTAAATCATGTTAAAATTTGGAATTGAATAGGGAATCTTGCATAACAAAGTGCTATGTGTAACTTGCTATTTCACACATAAGTTTTATTTCCAAGAGCAAAGGATGTCTTATCCATGACATATTGTCCCTTAAAGCCCTCCCCAAAATGGAGTTTCTGTCCACAACACTTGCTAGAGACATTTGTCAGGTCCATGTCTCAGTGAAACAAACTGAGGGCCTGGGAGATGGTCTGAGAAATAGCGGACTGAAATAATTTAACAGCAGAAATTATGGAACTAATTTGGCATCTCCCATTTTCTGACTTGTAGAAAGCTAACAGCTGCCAGACATGGGAAATGATTTATAATGTGATTGCTCTGAACTATCCTGCCATTAAAAGACCCCCTTTTTTACTTTCTATTTTTCATTTCAAACAGAGATACTTTCCTGCATTGGAAGATATGAAGTGCAGGAAAGTCTTTGCTCTGAGTTTGTCTTGAGTGATTGCCTCCTCTTTGTCACTGATTTTAACTGCATTTGGTGAGGGATCATGTGTATGTAGTTCAAGAAATCAGATGGAACTAGTTGGTGAGGGAGATGGGGTTGGCTATTCTTCAGCTAGATAATTGACTATACTACTGTCTTCAGAGGCTTAACATGGGGATGGAGAGGGGTCGTAGTCTCTGCCCTTCTTGTAGGGAAGGTATTAGAAGGTACTTAGTAGAAGGTATTACAGCAAAAGTTTATGTCTTTACTACATTTCTTCTTTGAACACTTTGGAAACTCATATCAGAGTTACCAGCTTGTACTGTTATTGCTGTTGCTGTCATGTGGTGGTTTTTGGCATATTTATTCATGGATGACAACCTTGCCATGTTAGGAACTGTACAAACACCAAGGGCTTAAGCCCTCAGTGGATGACATAATAATTAAATATATTCCCAGGGATAATGAAATATAAGATGGAGGGATTTAAAAGGAGCCCTTCCACCCTGAAATACAAACCTGATTCATCCCAGCACAAGAACTAACTTGTGTAAGTCAAACTGAAAACGGGCTGATGGAAGGAGTTGTGCAGCTGCAGGGGGGGGGCATTGAGCTGCAAATGCATCCACCCCCTTGGAGTTGGGTGCAACTCCTACACTGCACTGGTAGAAATTGAATCAGGTAAGCTTGAAGATGATGAGGTTGATTTGCCTAATGCTGGCTCTATCCAGCTTCCGTTTCCATTTTGTGCCTCATTGTTTGCATTAAGCAGAAGATTATAATTTACCTCCCTTTTGACTAGAAATGTAGCTGTAGAGTTGTTCTACTTTTTCTCCATCTCCTTTTAATTTCCCTTCTACTACCACAGTCTCCCTCCCACACAAGGACACCCTGTGTTTGCTGTTGGAAAAAGAAATATGGGCATGATATTGCATGAATGGTCTCTCCAAATTGCTGCCAATTTGTGCTTCAATGTGTGTTTCCCCACTTTGGACAGTCCTCTCACCCCTTTCTCCTCCCTCCCCTGTTGGCAGAGGCCAGGAAGGCTGCAGGTGGCAGATGGTGTCTTTTTTTTTTTTTTTTTTTTTTTTTCATTGTAGTGGTTTTGCAACACTTTGTGTCCAACCAACAGTGACTGAAGGTGTGCAGCATGGGCCATTGGATCTGGCACCCTGATCTCAGAGGTTTCTGTCCCAGAGCCTGCCTCAGTGTTGTGATACCCCAGGCCCTGGGACTGGGCAACTCTGGAGCCTCTTCTTGTCTACAGTAAATTTGCTGTGCTGCAATCTCTGTGTAATTTTGCTGCCATCATTAAAATCAGTCTTTGATGGGCACTGATTGTCATTAATTGCTAAGCACTGTGGAGGCTGATGCTTTAGCCCATGACAGCATACAGGGTTTATAGTCAGAGCGGAGGTATTTTCTGCTGCCTCCAGAGCCTGACTTTCAGGATGGGATGAGGATGAATCAGTCTCCTTCTCCACTGAATTTCAAAGAAGCTTGTGTTTTAACTTGGAAAGGGTTCTCAAATTCAGAGGGTTCATACTAGCAGAGCAGCATCTCCTCTTCTGGGAGAACCTCATTAATTTATGGGTTGCTAATTTCCATGAAAGTATTTTTCATGAACAAAATCTCCCCCAAGGTCTCTGCCTCTTTGTCAGTAAGCATCAGAAGCTTGTAGTGAAGCCTTGTATTACGAAGATTTCATTACTTACACTAAGTATACTCCAGAGCATTTATTAATGTACTGTAAAGCAAAAGGAATAATTAAAAATAAACTATGCTTGTCAAAGAAATAAAGTGCATCTTATGCTGCATGATCCTAGCTTCTTTTGAAAATTGTCCTTGTTCATCTGGCCATTAACTCAGGGAGTGCAAGAATTGTGGTATGGTCTGCAAGATGTTAGAGCAATTTAATGATGCTTTTCTTTAAATAACAAGGAACAGCACCTTAATTTTCTGTAAGAGGAGAACCACCGACAGAAGCCCTCATATCTTTTATGTTAGGATTTTAACAGCATAAGAGATATCAAGAAAGGATTGCAAAGCTTAGACCACTTCATGTTCTACCAATTCAAAATAGAAGTATACCTCAAAACATCTAGCGACATGTTTGCAGGTTGAACAGTTGTGTTCTCTGTTAGGCTAATTTTTTTTTGCTTCCAATGTAGAAGCTACCAAAACTGTCATTCATACCCTGAATTGCAGGTTGCTTCTTGGTAAAACATCTTTTATATCCTTCTGGCAAGACAGTGAGCTGTAGAGAATAAGGACAATGTTTAAAAAAAACCAAACAACAACAACACAACTTGACACCATATTGAGAGACACTTGGATGCTTCCATGCCCCTAGCGTGACATCTTTAGAGCTGAGCATATACAGAAGCAATAAATATATTATAAATTCAATCAAGATACTATTGTCTCAACCTGTATAAGAGAACTGTTCTTGCTTATCTCTTCCTCAGCATCTCTCTCTAACTATATCTCTTTCAAAGGAGCTATGTGGCTGCTTAGGCAGAATTGCCTCCAATCCCACTAATGAATTCAGGCCCATTCTGTAGTATTGTTCTCCCAATGGAAAATTAGGAAAATTAAAAAATAAAAGTGCTTATGGAAATGCTGCCAGTACATGCAGATGGAATTCAAGAAGAAATCATCATTCATGTATAGTTGTTGTTCTTTTTTGCTTTTGTTCAAAATAAACTCACTTCTTATTTCTGTACTCCAGGGAAAGAAATATTTGCAACTAACTATGTTTGCAACTAGAAGAATAATAAGAAAGAACAACAGCATATATCTCAGAACTAGCAGTACATTTTAAGCTTGTTCTGTGTCTTTTTTTGTCCTGCTCTAATGGGATGTGTTTCTCAGATATAACTGATACAGAATGGGGGTTTGTTTATGGAACATTTGCTTTTCAGAAGATATTTGCATGTTAAAATGGTGCTTCACTGATTACGTTTAAACCATTAAGAAAGAGAATAACCTATTCTATTAATAAAGATAGGCCTGAATGAAAATCTGTGATTCAAATGCACTGTAAGCTGTCTTTTTCAGTCTTTACTAGATGAATCCACATTGTGCAGTGAAAATGATTTTATCCCTATTTTATCAACGTATCAGTGCATCAACTTGAGGAAATCCCTATCTCTTCTGTCTTCATCTACAGAAGATCATCCTCTCTTTATGAATTCTTCTATTCTTTAAAAGCATGTTTTTTAAGAATAAGGCTACCCGCATCTTATAGAAAAATTTTCACCAGCAGTTATCAAAATACCTGAACAAGGAACCTAGGCAAAATGATGTAGGAAAAATAATGCCTGGAAAGAAAATCCCTGAGTGATTGCAAGATCAGAGGCAGAAAATAGGCATGTATCTACCAGCTGGAGAGAGCCCTGGTCCAACAAACTGCTTTGTTGAGGGACAGTTTAGCACCTTTCTAATCCTAGGGAAAAAGCTTCTCTGGTTCCCTTTCAGTCTCCAGGAGAACTTGCCTGGCCTCCCTCCAGCCTCCACAGAAGTGGGCTATATTGTTAATGCCTGTTGTTTCACATCTTTAGCTCTGAACTGACAAACAGAACAATGGCCTAACAGGTCTCTCAGACAAAGGAAATCTGCCAAAGGGTTTCTTATCCTTGCCTTGCCTGCCCAGCAGATGAAAGATACTCTCATGTTTTTGGTCCTCCGGTGGTTCTAAGGGCTCTGGATTAAAGCTACAGCCTTTTTGTGGAAGATTCCTCTTTGGATGGCTAATCACCCTTCCTGCTGCTTCCTGTTTCTCTCCTTTTGCACTTTGCCTTTTGAACTCTTCTTTAAAGTAATCTTTTCCAACAGAAACATGCTCCATGTTTGTGCAGTACCTCACATGGTGAGATCCTGAGGTGAAAGTAGCTGATAAAAATAAGAAAATCCTTTCAGAGATGTTGGGTGGCAAATTTGTTTCCATGCTACTGAGATGCTTCATGTTAAAATTTGAAATCTTTTCACCTATAAGTATGAACGAGAGTCTATATTTTTATTCCCGGTTCCCATAATATGAATATGGACGATAGCTTTTGTAAAATACTGGTGCTTTGACACGTGAATATAGCCAATCCCCTTTCCAGCCTTCTGCATTTAAAAAGTATTAGGCTTCTGAAAGTCTAAGAGAGACTTTTATTTTCTTTCTACATTTATTCTACAATTTGACGCTCCAGATGGGAACAGGAAAAGCAGAAGTTCAGAGCCCCATAGTTGCATATTTAAGTCAAAGAAACAGAATTTTTAAATGTTTTAATTTCTGGGAAATCAAATGCATTATTTTATTTTTGTAATCACATCTGCTAGTTGAGCTGGAAGAAGAAGTCTTCACTAGGTGACAATATAGATAAAATAAACTGCTTCCCTGTGTGAGGACTGACTGATGGTCATACTCATTCAAGTTTCTCTTTCAAGAAATCAGAGGAGATCCACACAAAGATAGCAGTGAAGTAAAAGGAAGAGAAAGAGTAAGAGAATTGGAATTGATTAAGAACAAACAGAACTTCACCTGACTTGAATTGAGTCTGGGACTCAATTAAACCCAGGTTCATTTTAGGAAAGAGTGGAAAAGTTTCCAGTGCCACATGCCCAGGAGCTACTGGAATGTGATAAATTACTCATGTTATTAATTCTCCAATGGATTGGCTGTTTTTCTGCATTATCTATTCAAAGCAGACACCTGTCCACACAGGGGGTATTTGGAAACTATAGAAAATGTGCTAATAAACATGCGGTGGTTCAGCCGATAAAGCCCAGTTTCCTCATCTATCTCCATTTCACAAAGGGAAGTTTCTCTTTACTTAGGTTTTCCCTGTTGTTTTTGTTCAGGCCACATGATCCTAAATTCACCTCTCAGTTGCTGAGGGAGCCTGACAGGACACAGCAAGGAAGGAGTAATGTGGTCTGCAGGTTGCTCCAGGTAGTTAATCTCCCACTGGCCAAGTAAATCGGTGCTGATACAACAGACTTTATACAAGTCACAACTGAGCTGTACATTTTTTCCTCTTCATTCAGTGAAGATGTGAACTCATAGATGAAGACACCTCAAGTGTTCTCTCTCCCGGTCAAGGGCCACCTTGCATGAAACATCTCAACAGGTGGAGTATTTCTAATCCATCAGATTGCATGATAAGAGGTACTGCTATAGCCATGGTCCTTGCCTTCCACAATGTCTCTTTCTTGCCGGGAAACCCTCAGTTAGGGAGTAAAATAGTTTTTGCTGGAGGTATTGGTGTTGTTGAAGGCTGCAGGGCGGAAAGGAAGCTCTGCCATTTGCTGCAGACACAATGCCATATGTCTTGGTTGTGGTCTAAGATTTGCAAGAAGGAGGCTGTCACAGTCCCTTACTTGAGGCTTAAGTCAACACAAATCTGTAGCTGAATGATTGGATGTGGGCATGCTGCACCCCACCCACAACAGCGAAAACAGTGTCCCATGTGCAGAAGTGCTCGTCACAACCAATATGATAGAATTGCAAAACCCAAGAATGAGAAGTAGAGAAGAAATTCTTGACTCTGAAAAGTGATTTTGTACCAGAAGGATTGCCTATGTCCATTTACACAAGAGGAGGAAGGGGTTTGCTTGTGGAATATAACTTACTTTCATGTTATAATTGTCTATATATAATCTTGCTTCATGTGAGCCTCTCTGGAAGAGATTTATGATTTGAGAAGTGGTAATTTAATAGTCTCACTTAACTGCAATAGTATTCTTGATTTTCCTGCCTTAGAGTCAGCAGATGACTTTCACTACTGAGAGCACAGCCAAAATTGTATGTCTGCTTATTGCTTTTTTGGGGATAGGGGCTGTCAAGACACATATTTCCAAACTGATATAGATCACATTTTTTCTTTTCAGAGAAAACCCTTTCTCACCATGTCCTTGCAAACAGCCAGCAATATAAGACTACTGACACAAAGAAAAGTCTGTAAGCAATGCCACATTGTCAAAGTACCTCATTTACATTATGTTGGTAAATCAGGCAGGCTGAAACCATTTGTCAAAAAAGACATTTGTTTGAATCAGATTCACTTTGCATGCAGGTGATGGTTGGGAGGTTAGTACTTGCTAAATAATTGATCAACTCCTGATTTGTTTGAAAAACAAGGCAGAAACAACAACAAAATGAGGCTTTCAGCTAATGTGGCTTGAGCATTTGAAGAACATTTAATTATGTCATCCTTTGATCAACAAATGCAGCTTTTATATATAGACAGAGAAACAGAATTGCAGTGAGGTCGTTAATAACCTTCTTGTTGAGTGATACACATTATTAGAAGAGCAAGAAGCATACTGTTTTTTGGCCAATTCATTTCAGGATGGAAATCACTGTCATTTCTTTGTTTCCTAAATTGATTTATATTTTCAGACAATATTTATTGTGGTTTTGGAAAGCTATAACAAAAAAAAAAAAAGTGTGTGCAGTACTGGTCCCCTCTTCACAAATTCATAAGCAGACCACAGAGTTCTCTAGGCTCAGGGCTTGACCTATGCTATGCTAACCCCTGCCATAGTATGGAGTAGGAGAAGCAGGCTCTAGAAGAACTGGAGAGTGTGCTTTGCATAACCGGATATTCCCCCCAGAGATTTTAAGGTTGTTTCTTGTCCCCTTGGGCTGGCATGTCTGTCTAAAGCTACAGCTTCCACAGAGCAATCTGTAGATCTGGGACAGCAATGTTATTTTGAACTTCAACATACTGCTTCCAAGGCAGTGTGACTTCACCTTCCCCTCAACAACTACAGTTACTATTTAGGAAAACAGCACAGGATTCACCTTCTTGACAGCATCAGAGGAGAAGCCATCTGCTCCTATCTTTCTGTATAGACAACAACCACACCTAGGGCAGGCTAAGACTGATTTCAAACTCAATCAAGAGTAAGGTGATCCTTCCATTTACTTTTTTGACCAAATTTGAGGTTGGTCTGTACACTTTGTCAGGCTTTTGAAGCTAGGGGGAAGGCACTGTAGTGGTGCTATTTGTTACCCCAGTATTGCATGGGTAGGTGAGGTGTGTTTTAAGCCTATGGCCCTTTTTAATATCCCATTAATAAGAGTCCTGCTTCTTTCCAAGACCTCTTTGCTTACCCCAATGTGTCACATCCAGTACCCTGGCAGGACTGACAACATGACAACTGCAATGTTTTAAATTCTGTCCATATGTTTTTGAAGAGTGGAGGCTTACAGTGCTATATAGAAGATTCATGGTCTTCTGGGAAATGCTCACCTGAGAGAAGAAAATGGCAGGTGGGATCTCCTCTTCTTGTCATCTGGAACAGAACACATCTTGCTAGTGTGCTGAAGGTATATTGTCTGAGACTTATAACATCTGGACTTAGGAAATTACTTTTCATGGACAGTTCATGCATTATGCTAATATGACACAAGATCCTTCACTACTTAAGGGCATAAGGGCACTAAACAGGGAGGTTCCCATGAGAATCTGGCTGGCATCTGAAGCTTCCTCATATTTCAATACTTGTCATTTGTATTGTATCCCATCTTTTGGGCTAGGTTCTCAGCTTTTGCTATAGGTAGAGTCAACTCAGCATTTAGTTGAAGGAATTCATACATCCATTTTATAGGAAGATACAGCGAATTTCAAAGAGGTTAAGTGATTTGTCCACAGCTTGAGAATAAATCAAGGGCAGAACTTGTGACAAGATGCTGGGGTGCTGACACCTATTCCTAAAAGACAAGCCTGCATTAAAAAGGGAGCAGTAAATCAGGCAGTGCTTCCGAGTTCTCTTGATTAAGGAAACAATTTGTACAAACTGTTTTCCAGGAATTTATTGCTGATTGCTACTGCCCTTAATGCATATGGAAAAGACTTCCACTCTTACTCTGCAGCAATTAAGTGGCATGAAACATCAAACTGTAGAAAGTTAGAGGGAATGCTCAATTTGATCAAAAATCCATGACTTTTTTTTTTTTTTTTTTGCTATAATTAAGAGTGTCATGAAGACTGTTCACTTGTGTGTTGATTTTTTTTTTACCTTTCAAAAGTCTGTTTTCGTAAGCCCATTGAGCTGCTCAGCATGCTGCGATTTTTGTTAATTTCCTCTTTACCAGGTTTATCAGCCTTAATTATAGCTAAAAGCGATCTTTGTCTCAAGAAGATGAAAACCCTTTGTGAAAATGCATTGATGCAGTTTGTTTCCAAACCCAGATATATTTCCTAATTAGCTTCTTGTTGTAACAGGTTGCATAATTAAAGAAAAAACAGGGAAATATTCAAAGTAATAATTTTCTTTGAACAAAGCTGTATAAAAAAAAAGGAAAAAAAAAAAGCTAAACTATTACTTTAATTAACCTTCTTTGGAAAGGCACTGTCAATATCAAACTGCATATAACTGCATATTAGCCCTTCTGGGCTGTGTCGTATTTTATATCTGACCTGTCTGTTAATCTGTTTAGCCTAAAGACCTGACAACTCCAGGCACAAAATCTCATATTTCAACAAGCTAAGCAGGGTCACACTTAATTAATGTTGCCCTTGGATGAGAAAACTTCATGGGAAATCCAGCATTTCAGTTTATTTTGATACTTGTGTGGTGTCTGCTTCTTGACTGGCTAAAAAGACATGGGTCAATGCCAGCAAGGACTGGCAAGCTCTAATGTCACCTTCCAACTCATCCCTTGTAGCAGTCCCAGGTGTCACCAGTTCAGCTTATTGACCTGATGGAAAACTAGCAGTAGAGGAACAAATCAGTAAATACAACACCTCAGGCTGGGTGGGCCATCAAGGGGGTGAATTTGCACTGAAGGGGCTGCTTGCCTCTCCCCTGCAATATCAGCCTCTGGGTCCACTTCCATTGATCTCTGGACCATGCTCCAAGAAGGAGATGACGTCTGTTATTTGGATCTGAGCTTGATGTTCAGCAGCATTGTAAGATAGAGCAGGGATGTGTGTTACTATGCTTGTGGGCTGTCTGATCTTTGCTCAGTCAAGACTTAACTCATTTCCAAGACATCCCCTCGTTTGCAGAGTCTTTCTTGGAAGACCTTGTTCCATTTCTCTCCATTGTTTCAGTCTGCTGAATTGAGTGCACCCTCAGTAAGTTTGCAGATGACAGGAGGTTGGGGGGAAGAGTCAATATGCTGGAGGGCAAGAAGGCCCTGCAGAGGGACCTAGACAGGTTGGATCAATGGGCAGAGGCCAAAGGGATGGGTAAGTGCTGGGTCCAACTTTGGTCACAACAACGCCATGCAATGCTCCAGGGCTTGGGGCAGAGTGGCTGAAAGGTTGTGCAGAGGAAAAGGATCAGGGGGTGTTGGTCGACACTTGCCTGAACATGAGCCGGCAGTGTGCCCAGGTGGCCAAGAAGGCCTATGGCATCCTGGCCTGTATCAGGAATAGTGCAGCCAGCAGGACCAGGCAGGTGATCGTACTCAGCTCTGGTGAGGCTGCACCTTGAGTACTGTGTTCAGTTTTGGGTCCTTCATTACAAGAAGGACATCGTGGCCCTGGAGCATGTCCAGAGAAGGGCTACGAAGCTGGTGAAGGGCCTGGAGCACAAGTCCTGTGAGGAGTGGCTGAGGGAACTGGGGTTGTTTCGTCTGGAAAAGAGGAGGCTTAGGGGAGACCTTATTGCTCTTTACAACTACCTGAAAGGAAGCTGTGGGGAGCTGGGGGTTGGCCTCTTCTCACAGGTAACTAGTGATAGGACTAGAGGGCATGGCCTCAAGTTGCACCAGGATAGATTCATGTTGGAAATTAGGAGACATTTCTTCTCAGAAAGAGTGGTTAGGAATTGGAATGGATTGTGCAGGGAGATGGTGGTGTCACTGTACCTGGGGGTGTTCAAAGAGGGGCTGGATGTGGTGCTTAGGGACGTGGTTTAGTGGGTGACATTGGTGGTAGGGTGATGGTTGGACCAGGTTATCTTGGAGGTCTTTTCCAACCTGAATGATTCTATTCATATACTTTGGGATTTGCTGCTGTCCACAGAGCATGTGCTATTTCAGGAGACAGATTGGTACAGCAGTTAAAGCAAGCATGAGGCTTTCAACCCATGCCTCTGCCAGGGATTCACTTGAACAAAAGATACCCTCTCCCTCCCCCATGTCCAGGTTAGTCCCTTTTCCAGCACATGATCTGAAAAACATCAGCTTGCTTCACAGTTCCTTCAAGGCAGCACTATTTCTTAATGCAAAATACTGCAAGGCTCTCTGAATAAACACACCTTGTCTAGCAAAAGGAGCTGAGTGCTTTCACAGCTAAAGCACAGAAATGTGAGCAGCTTTCCTCGCTTTTTGCAGCAAGGACAAACTTCTCATTATTCCGGGGCAGCAAGGGGAGGGTCTTCTGGGGCAGGAGTGCCATTGCCCTGGGTTGAGGGGGATCCTGAAGCTCCTTCAAGAGCCAGCAAGAGTAAGCTCTCAGCACCCCACAGTCTGCATACAGGTACTTGATGAATCACCAGCTTTTCTCAGACTTTGTATAGGGGGTCTTCAGGAGCTTCAGAAAGAACATCTACAGCTTTTTGCTTTTGATTCTTTGACCTCTAAGGGTCAGAGTTAATATTTGATTTAATGCCATGCATTCGTACTGCCTCTATTACATTTATATCGCTGAGACAGTGTTCCTGGGACAACTGCAACATACATTAGCCAAGCTCTGCAAGTGACAGATAAGTCTGTTCTGCTTTTTGGATAATGTAGCACCCTCCTGGTTTTGCACAAATGAGAAAAGGGAAAGGAATAGCACTACATATCTTGTCCCGACCTGCTGCATAAAGCAGGACTGCTCTCTGCTCTACAAAAGGACATTTAAAACAAAATAAAAGAGAAAGACAAGCCAGCATCCCCCTTCCTTCCCACTCTAGAAAAGACATTTCCTTACCCCCAAAACCAGGACATGATTCCTGACTCATAACTAAATAAAGGAAGAGTTGAGAGGAGGTGATTTAAAGGTAGTCAACTTTTGTTGTTGTATGAATTTATGATCAGTGAAGGGAAAATGAATGCATGGCTGTATTTAGATTCTGAATTCCCTATTGCTATGCTGACATTAAATTTTCAGGATGTTTTTGTGTATATAAAACACAATGGCTCTCCCATGGGATGTATAATTACAATAAAAAAAGGGGGGGAGGAAGAAAATAATTTATTAACATACAATCAACCCTTGAGAGAGGGATCCAATATCTGAGAGAAAGTACAGAATCTCAGCTGTCTGAAATCCTTTAAGACACAGCTTAGCAAACATCTAGGGAGGAGAGGCCAAAGCAGAAGTTTCCAAATCTGAAATGTTAAGAGGCATATTAAGACAAATGTAAGCAGAAGCGGGTTTAAATATCCAGGAAAGGTGGAGATGGATCTAGTGTTCTCCATCTGCTTCAAAATAAGAGCAAGGGGCCAAAGAGCAGAAACCCAGGCTCCCCAGAGTAGTGGGAGCCAGATTTAAAGTGAACAAGAGCAGAGATTTCTTCACAAGATTTGTAGTAGACTTGTGTAATTCACTTCCTGGGGATATTCTGGATGCAGACTTACATGGGCTCAGACGAAGACTAGACATATACTTGGAAGAGAGCTCTTTTTGGACTTATTAAATAGGCAAACCATAGGAGGTTTACAGGAAACATCATATATAACTGCCCACTTTTACTTTTCCCTAAAGGCTTGTGTGCTAGCTGGTGTCAGACAATATGGCCAGTCCTGTGTTTTGTACTAAAGCTGGTTGACCTTTAGAAGCGTGAGAATCAGGAATTTGAGTTCATTGCCATTGTAGAGAAAAGAGCAAAACCTGTTCAGTTTTCAGCCCTTCCTCGCCTTCTCGACTATTAATAATATGGCATATACGATCTCCATTTATGAAACTTGTAAAACGATAGAATCAGATAAAAAAAACATTTTTTCCTTCTTTTATTTTTCTCCCTCTTTCAGTGAAATTGTTAGGTCCTCTAAAAGGTCATCACTTAGATGTGAATAGCACTGAGCACAGCAGATAATGTGCTTTTCTCTGGTAACCGAACTGAAATAGAGGTGGGGAAAGGCTGCAGGGGTGGCTACAGGATAAGAGAGAGCTATCATGCCTCTTGGTTGCCCATCACAGAACCCGAATGGAGTAAGGGACACAAACTGTGAACGAGTGTCTGAAATCCCCAAATTAAGAGTCTGGCAGCGTTTGGATCTTGTATTTGAGTCCTTCACAGTCCTCAACAGACTTACATAGAGCCACAGAAAAAAACACCCACTTCACCTGGCAGCCTCACAAATTTCTTATGAAGAACTAGATAGCACACATCAAAACCCCAGTAAGGGTTACTGTTCTCTCTGTGAAGCATTCACTCAGGTTCTGGGGAAACTTTGCCTGACTCCAAAGATATTTCTTTCTTCCCATGATATTTTCCCTCATTC
Source organism: Anas platyrhynchos (assembly GCF_047663525.1). NCBI lineage: Eukaryota > Metazoa > Chordata > Aves > Anseriformes > Anatidae > Anas > Anas platyrhynchos. The sequence continues at coordinate 30,578,642 of NC_092592.1, read as the reverse complement.
TAACTGCTGCTAAGTCCAAGTTTAACCTTGTCCATTTTCTCTGGGTTTGGATAACCTGAGCTGAAAGATTTTTTGCAGACAATTCAGTCATAGTTCAGCAACCAACCTGTTAGATGTGTCTCTTCTATATTATTGCTCCTGACCAAGGATCAGCCCCTCTCTGTTAAGGTCCTTGTCCAGCAGGCCCTCCAGAGGCAGGACAAGTCAGTGGGATGACTACATCTCCCACCCTTGGACAGCCAAGGAAAAGGAGGAGTGGCAGATACTCCTGGGTGGCTCTGCAGAGACACCAGCTCATGTCCATCCATCCTTACTAGTGCTGTGGTCCCTTTCTCCCTAAATCAGTGTGCAGCTTTGGGACACAATGTGGCCTTCCAGGGTCTGTTGAAGAGGTAAGTGTCTGGTGAATGCTTAGAGCTTCAGGGAAAGGAAGCCAGGATTTGGTTTATCATACTGACTGACAACAGTGTCTATTAATCTGTCCCTTCCCACCCCTTTGGCCTGTTTCTTTTACCTTAAACATCTCTCAGCAGAGTCCATACCTTGGCTCTATGTTGTGGAGCATCTAGCTACCACAGGGCTCTCCTCTTGATGTACTCTTACAAAGAAAGAAATAATAACGGTGAATTTGCTCTGGTATTTAATAAGATGGAGCCTTCGAATCCTTATTGCAACCTCCAGCTGTGTCGAGTGAAAGGCCAGGAGGGATGATTAGATTATCTAGCTTAACCACCCATAAAACACAGGATGCAGAATTTCATTCTCCATCACAGCACAAATAATAAATAGAATAGTCCAAGGCAAACTCTAATATCCAATTTTTAATATCAACTACAATATGCACGTAGAGGGAGACATTAAACAAACCCCTGTGTCTACCAATCTACAACCCCCCTGGCAGTACTTATACATTTCTTATTGCTCACTAGATTATTTACTGTTAAAGAACAAAGTTAATGCTGAGCTCTGAAGCATTTCTAATGTGAACCAATTTTGCCCTGCGGCTTCATAATGAGCCCCACCCTTCTTCTTTCCCTTCTGCTCCCCCTTCGTTCTACTTTTCCTCCTTTAATTTAAAAATAAAGTGAAAATATGCCCTTTCCATGAAGCAAAATTCAGATTAATTTCCTTTAAGTACGCCTAGTGCCCAGGCTAGTAGCTTGAAGCCAGAACATTGAATCACAGGTTTGATTGCTCTGGTAGAGCAGGAAAGTGTCTTGTTTTAAAAAAGATATTAGCAGATTTTTTTTTTCTTTCTTTCTTTCTTTTTTTTTTTTCAGGAGGAAAAAAAAGACACATTTTTATGGGAGAACTATTAAAGTCATCAACTTTCCTTTGCTTAAAGTCAAAAATTGTACACTACACTGGATATTAGAAACTTTCTGTACTAACATTTTTTTATTTTTCTTGGTCTTTTCATGTTTATGCCCAAGGTCTTTTTATTTGATCACTGCTCTATTAATGACCTTGAAACAATGAACAACCCACTATCTGTAAAATAAAACAAGTGAAAAGCTGGAAAACAACAGAAAACAAATGGTATAGACAAATCATGAGCCATGGAGAGCCACACTGACTTACCATTGAGCCCTGGACACAGGACACAATATAGGGGGATTGCTTGGAGAAGGATATCTGCCAAAATTAAGATCTCTGGGAATAAAGTAAGACACTTGGGTAGAAAAATCAATGGCCCTGCATAACACATAGCTTGAAATTGTCATTTGCTACCTGCAGATAATAAATGCAAACTGTTTTATGCTAGTTTTATCCCAATGCAGGGCTCTGAAGACAAGTGTCACATTTTACAGATCAGGACTGGATGCGATCGAGGTCTGAAAGCTGCCCACCATGGGCACTGTGAAGTATATGAGCTCATCAGCTGTAGGAATGAATGAATCAGAGAGAAGGAATTCACTTGCAAAAATGAAGTTAGTCATTACGCTTACCATAGTGAGTTTGAAAATGTGTCCCTGCTCTGTTATTCACAGCAACCCACTAACCATTGCATTCCCATTGTACTTTAGCAAGGTCCCCTTCTGTGGCTTGGAGAAACTCATTGCACATCTCTGTCTCGGTATTTTAATCTGTAAAATGGGAGGCAACGCTTATCTCGTTCAGAGGGCACAGCAAAAATTAATAACTAGCACTTTAAACACCCTTTAGAGGGACTGCTTTGGAGGGACTACATTTGATTCATTTTAAATAAATTTATTTCAACCGCAACTGTATCTGCTTTTAAGCAAGTTCTGTAAAACAACTTTGGGTTTAGCTTCCCGGTATTTATATAGTAAAATTCTAGCTTTTGCTGTTATAAAAAATAAATAAAAATTGTCTTCTTCAGGGGCTGATGGTAGAAAGACTTCAAATCCTTACATGCAATGTGAAATTCATAAGGAAATACATGTATTATGAATGTTTAGTTGGTGTGTGGTAACTTGTTTTCTCAGTTACGTGTCTGGGTAGTCAGGTCCAGGCTCTCGTGGCCCGGGCTGCCAGGGTCAGTTCCACACCCACAGTCCCTTCCCAGCCATTTTGGGGTGCTTTGCCTTGGCCTTCATTCAGAAAAATCTTGTGGCTTTTTTTTTTTTTTAATTGTTTAGAAGCAGAAATGGTGAGGTGCTAACAGATCAGCTCCTGTTCTTACTCCTGCTACCAGAATGGTTCTGGATTATGGTTATCGATATGGTAATGGGTGCTTTATATATATAATATACATACACATGCATATACACATACACATATATATACATATACATTTTTTTCTATATATGTAAAAACATACGCATACATATACATGTCTCTCTTACATACATAAAAGAAACAGCTGAAGAGTCCCAGCAGAACATCGTCAGAATGCCCTTGCTGCCATCATTGCTGGTGAAAGGGAGGAAGAAATTTTGCGAAAGCTGAGGGCTGGATTTGATGCAAGTGAATTCTGTGCTTGGGGTAGCTCAGTGGTAGGGGAGTAAAAGAAAAGGAAAAGAAATTGGTTCTTATCTCTTATAAGCTCTTTGGCTGTAAAACAAACACCTGCAGAGCCAAGTGAAGGAAGAAGAAAAATGACTTGTTAATATAGAAGATTAAAACCATCTCTTTTGAATATAGGGTGTATGATGTAGTACTTTCAGTATATCTTCAGGATTAACATAAATTATGATGTGACCAAGGCATGACATAATCCAGCCCTTTAGGACTGTATTTGCAGGGATATGTGGACCTATGTAATTCACTGTCTGTTCTTCCTCTTCTCTCCAGTGTTCTCTTTGGTCTTAAGACCAAATTGAACTAAATCAAATGTGTTAGTGGAGCAGAGAGTATAGCAGGCTGTGCTCACAGGGGCTGAAAATCAATGCCCAGCACCTGGGATCCTTGTTCCCAGGTACCAGCCTGCATAAATAAAAATATGAACTCGTCTAGGCTGAGATGCACCAAGTCCTGCTATTCCATGAGTTAATGGAAAATAGGCCTAATAGATGAGGGTTGAGTCCATTCATCCTGGGAATAAAGTGGATGCAAATGGCTCCTGTTAAGGGTGCAAAACTCAGTTTTCATGAGGAAAAAGAAAGGGCACAGAACATAGAAGTTTAATTTTTGGGAAAAGTGGGGCATGAAGGAACCCCTTTTATCTACAGAAGGTTGCAATGCAGTGGGTTGGAGACAATCCCCAAAATCAGAGAGGAAGAGTTTCTGTGGTGGTGGACAGAGGCTTTGAGGAAATTAAGATGCTCTAGAAAAAAATGAGGGTAGGTAAAAGGGGTGTGAGGTTTTGTGGGAGGACTCTGTTTCGTTAATGAGGTTGACTGAAGTTTGGAAGACAGCTCTACCTTGTCACCACTGTTTCTGCTCTCCTGCTACCTGTTCTGCTGTGCCTGAGCTGCAGTCCTGGGGTGAGCAGCTGGGAGAGCAGCATGGTCCCGCTCAGCACCGCTGCCTCCTTCAGCACGAACCGAGTAGCAGCTCTCATGCTTCTCCCTGGTGCTCTTTCTCCAGCAGCACAGCTCAAGAAACTCTCCTGTGCCTCTAGCTTTAATTCACAATGCTAAGCTTTGCCTCCCTTCACCCCCCTTCACCCCTCAGCATTTGGAAACAGCTTTCCTAGAAAGAAGGGAAGCCTGGAGATGGCGGTCTGCCAGCGTCCCCTGTCAATGACTGCGCAAACCCCTTGTAACTCCTGCTTTAAATAGGTGCTGGCAAATTGCAGCAGTGTCGTTTGGGCTTCTGCTTAACAAGCTGCGTTCACCCTTTCTTCTTGTCAGCTCTATTTTCCTATCAGCCATCAGATATCTGCCAAAACAAGCAGATGAATCCCAGCCCTCAGGAGAGGTGTTGCTCCCTCACCTCCCTCCAAGCCCTCTCCTCGGCTCGGTTCTCCCATGTGGCTACTCTTTATTTATAAATCGAATTCAACTGAAATTGGGTTTGCAGAATTGGCCTTTTTCTGTGTGCTGGTTATGAATAAAGCATGATGCGGGCCTTCCAATCTCAGAGGCCTCTTATTTTTTTTTTTTTTATGTCAGGTGCAAAATGAATCATAACTGGATTTAAGAGGAAAGAATTACTGCTCAGTGTTGGAGAAGGTGCAGCAGTTACAGCTTTGTTGAGAAAAGGTAATGCACCACGGGCTGGCAGACACATAGTTAAAGTACATCAGCTTGTGGGAACAACACATTATTATCTCATAAGAGGTTCTGGCTATTGAGACTGAGGTAATTAATTGGCCAGGCTGAGTCTGCAGAGTGGAGCCTGACTGATACATGCAGGATGCATCTGAAAGATACTGCAGCCCCTAAATCTCAAGATGAGTACAGTTCTGAGAGGTAACTTCCCCATCCAGTATTTTGATAAATACTGACTAATAAGATCTTCTACGGGCTCATGTAAAGTGGTAATTTTGAATTAATTCCTTGTGTGATGCAAAATATGGAGGCAAGGTTAGTATTCCTGCAGAGAGTGAGTGTATAGGAAATGGCAGTCATTGCCTCAGAGGTGGAAGTAAGATTCAGAACTCAGTACAACTGAGCTCCGGGACATCTGGCAGTCTCTTTCTGAGAGAAAAGAGAGCTTTTGGCATAAAAAATGCACTCAAGGACCTTCAAAGGAAGAGAGCATTTAATGGAAGAGTGACAAAGAGGCAGCTACTGACACATGTAGTGACAAAAAGAGTGTGGGCAGGGAGGGGGAAGGTGTTGGGCAGTGGGGTCAGTGGTATGGACAGCAGTAAGGCAACTCTGAAGGGCAGGATAATTAAAAGATGTGGAGATAAATGGAAAAATAATATAGAAAGGTCATTTGGGTGTTGCAGATTAGTGGGATATTTCTGTGCAACTGGATATTTTTTTTTAAGCCAGGGAAATACAGTAGAACTAATCTGCCTGGACTGCAGCAAAATGCTGGGCTCAGAGCTATGCAGGACAAGAGCAGGTAAGCCAGAGAAAGGGAGGATTAAGAGGCGAATTGCAGGTGGATAAAGAAACTGATAAGACAAATTGTGCTGGAAGAGAGCTAATTGGGTTGGAGTGAAGTCTTTCAAGGATCATTCTGGGGACTGATCATATCTGATATTTTTTTGTAATGGCCTTGGCATAAAAAGTGGATCCGTGCTGGTGACACACAGATGAGAGGCTTTGCCAGTGTGGTGGAAGCTTGAACCATTATTTCAGAACAACCAGGCAGAGAATAATATAATGCGATGAAGCATAATTGCTCAGACTGCAAGGTCATGTTTGTGGGGAATAATAAAAGGTATTTCTTCTTCCCATGGACCTGACAGAGAGGTCATCAGCTGGAAATGAGAGGCAAAGGGAAAGGCCTGTCTGTCTTAATTGCAGGATCACTATAAGCCAACAATGAGATGTGCCTAGAATAATGCAAATGCAATCCTATCAGGCAAGGTATTTCCACAATCTTTTGCCTATTTTTTTTTTTTTTTTTGAGAGAGAGAGGATTAAAAGATAACCTTATTTATTTTAGGACCCTAATCTGGAACATCCCTGATGCTAAAAAGTGAGGAATTTAAACTGATAATGGTGGCACAGGTGACCACAGGAATATGAAGTCTGTTTTACAAGAGGAAAAAAGACGATTCTGGTGTTTTCATCCTTGGAAAGCGAAAGATGTGAGAAGTGATTCACTGCAGTCATGACTTCAAAAAATCCCATTTACATGGGCACTCTAAGTCATTTTCTATAACATAAAATCACTGCAGTGAAGAGAATCATCATATAAGCAGCTGTTGCTGCCCTGAATCAAGTGAGAAATTATCTGTGTGTGTGTGTTAGACTAAGACGTAGTCAGTGCCCCATAGTTAGCCATGAAAAAAATGGTAATGAACATGTGAGGTTCCCACTGTGGTTTCCTTCAGGTAATTCAGCAGGTTGAGAGGAATAAACTTTTTTTTTTTTTTTTTTTCATGTGAAGTGTGACACGAGAAAGTAGCTGTGTGTGTGGTTTGAGATCTGTGGGAGAGAAGCTTTCTGGGAGTTTTGGATTTGTCTCTTCTCCCCGAAGTCTGATTCTTGGAAAATTTTCAAAACAAGACAGTAAAAGCTTACTAGAATCAATAGATCCTTGTCCTCTAAGGGCTGCATTCAATCTCTGGTTAAATGTTATAAAGCTAAGTATGTCTAGTCCTATTTTAATGCACAAATCACAGCCTAGCCACAGTTCTGGAGTCACAGCTGATGCCACCATGCTATCTCTTGGAAGCCACATCCAATTTAAAGTCATAACTAGCAAATCATAACTCAAAAACAAATCTAATTCATTGCTTGTTCTTGGGCCTGTTTGTGAGGCAGTGAGATTTCCAGCTTTTCAACAGCCACCACTGATACGCCAGCATATTCTGTCAGCTGAGGAGGTGGATTGGAGAGTGAGGACAGATTCTGTCATCTCAGAGGGCTGCCTTTTTTTTTTCTTTAATATATATATATATATAGATGTGTCCCATACTTTTGCCTCACAGTAGTTCCCAAAGCAGTACAATGCAAAGAACATATAGTTCCCCCAACCAAAATTTATCACTTCGGACCAAAGAACACCATAAGCAGCAACTTCCTATACATGTGCATATGATAACAGAGATTATGACAGTATTGTTTTTGATGCAATTTATTAAAAAGAAGTAAGTAAACATAATTGAAAAAAAAATAGCTTAAACCAGATGAAACTTCTTGCAGCTGTCTGATTCCAGACTCAGAGCTGCATTTTTTTAATTTTTTAATTTTTATTTTTTGAATGGAGAAACAGTCAATTTTTAGGGTATTCAGGATCTTTTCCTATGTAAAGAAAGACCCAATCATCTACCCAAACTTGCAAATTGCCATAGAAATATTAAGGTGTCTTTGTGTACCCCTAGGAATAAATCCTTATCTTAGTTCCCTCAATCTCTCTCAGCTGTGGATTTATGCAGCATCCAAAGTTGTTGTTGTTAACAATTCGAAGCATATGAAAGAAAATCCTTAAAAAACAGCTGAAGTGTTTTCCACTCCAAGAACATCTCCCATCTCCTCCCCATTCTTGCTCAAAGGCTTTTACACCTCCTGCACAAATTGATTTTAAGTTTGTCTTGTATCTGGTATCTCAAGTTGGGGCCCTGGAAAGGAGGAAAGTATTGGATTTGTTTTTCACATAATTAAATCACTTCAAATCATGTGTCAGAAACAAGGACCAAGAGAAGGATCCATCAAACCTGGAGCCTCAGACTGTTCTATTATAAACCTGTCCTCTTAGTTTGCTTTCCCATCATTCCTTATGGAGGAGTACTCTAGAGTGCAAGGACTTTTTTTCCTAGCAACATATTCATTACTTTAAAGTAATTCCCATTCTCTTCCTAGTGACTTTTCTGTTTGGTGTTACTTTCTAAACTAAGCACCTGCCTTACTCATCCTAGATTTATTTACATTAGCAGAGACCTAGCTAGCATTATTTTAGATGCAATATTTTCAGTGCATCTCTGTACAAGGACATTTATGAAGTTTCCATTTAATACTTAAATCCTTTACTGTCCTCCCTAGTAACTTCATTTCCAATTTTCTACCACCACAATCTTTCTTCCTGCAGCACCTCCAGGTTTTGCAATGCTGAGCTATAGGTATACATACATGCTCATATATATAAAACAGCCCATTAACTGAAGTGAAACAGAATATTTCCTTTCAGATTTTCAAATCATTTTAAATTTGGTGTTCCATTTCCCTGAGAAGTTGCACTGCAGATATGTGCTTAACATTTTGGGATCTTGAACTTTTATCAGAGATGCCTTTTGTATCTGGGACCATTAAGTCCTGAAAGCTGTTTTAGCCTTCATGGGGCACACTCGTGTTAAGATTAACTTATTGCAAAAAAAGATGTTTTTCAAATTAACTTAAGAAATAAACTACATGGTAAATTACTGCTGAACATGTCTTCTGGATGTTTAGGCAAAGAGATACTGAATAGCAGGAGTATATGGTTATACCAAAGGAGTGTTTTTTAGGTCACAGGATAACATGGGTCTACCCACAGCCTTGTTACCTGGCATTCTCATTGGGGTCCTTGGGAGCACCTACTCAGACTAATATATCTCTCTGCTAGACTCCACAGTGTGAAGGTTTTACTTCAGAAACAGTCACATTTTCTGTGGCTACTCAAAGTACAAGGAACACGATTCAACACCTCCATGACAGGTGCCCAGATAATGCCAGTTCCTTACCAAGAAATCAAGCCATGTTCAAGTAGCGACTAGGCTGGTAAGGAACAGAAGTAATTAGATGGCAGCATGCAGTTTAGCTATTGCAGTTCAGAACTGCAGTTCCTCTCCTGTAACTAGTTTCTTTGGCCTTGGTACTGGATTCTCTGTGCATCCTTGCTGACTCTTTTCTCCTGGCACATGCCCCTCAGAACAGAGATCTGTTGCACCCTGCCAGATTGCATCATGCTCATTTGATGTACTTTCATTTACTCTCCACTGCCTGAGTTCCCTTTTTAACTGGCTTTTATTGTCTCCCACTATATTTTTGGATCTGATTGTTCAGGCATTTCCCATCTCTGGATTGATGTCTGCATTTTTGAAGTAATTTATCAGTGTGGGAGATTTCCCTGAAGAATCTTGGGTAGAGAGAAATAAATAATGTAATAGAAATCAAAGAAAAATCAGCACCATCTGTGGACATGATTTTGCTTCCACTGGTTTTGGTGCTGGAAGATTCCCACCCCAGCTCAGCCAGTATATCCCCATGTTACATATTCACCATGGTTTTCCTTAGTTTCACTCTAGAAAGTCCCAAACATGTGGCTGCCTCTAATTGAAATTCTACAGTAATTTCCTTTGCAGGATTGATGGACAGGGTGAAAAACCGATCACTCCTCTCTTTTAAGTCTCAGAACAGAAGAATAATGGTTCATTTGATTAAATTAATGACTTGAAGGTTTCAAAGAATTAAAAAGTAGTCAGGCTGTGAAATTCGCTTCAGTAGGAGTCACTGAGTCAAATGTTGTTAGTAGAATTCAGAAGGGCTGGAGATAGGGTTAGCCATGTTAAAAACATAGAAGTAATGTTTACTTGTAGGGAAAAATTAAATTCATTTTGCTTTTCAAATGTGAAATTCTCCACTCTTGACAGCTTTGATGGATTCTTTCTCCCCTTCCTTCTCATGTTCAAAATCACCTCGTGTTGGATGCTGATGAAAGAAAGATGCTGTGTTTGGTGAGCAAAATCTTGCACTGTTGCTTTTGTGTAGTCCAGAGACTCACTAACCTAAACCTCGCTCATGGCCTCACCCAGCCACCTCAAGCAGAGCAGAGATTTTGTGCCACAGCAGCACTCCCCTAGATTGTTTAAACAACACCTGATAAGGGCTGGGCTGCTTTCCTAGATCACTCTGCAATACCAAATACATCCGGGTCCTGGTAGCACAGGCAATAATGGCAGCTCTTTCTTCTCATTTCATGCTAGTCCTCAATATACTGAAGTGCTCCCTGAATCCCAGGAAGGAAGGTAGACATCCTATCCCCTTTCTTTCCCAAATCATCCCTATGGACAGGTTATTCTTCCTATGCCTACTTAGGGACATTATGACTCTCCTCCCTTCATTTTGACATGAGCATAGCACCAGCTGTGCTCCCAAGAAACAAGGTGAGAAACATTTCCACTCAAAAAGCCATTTAGGTATGCAGCACATGATCACCATCATGTCAGCTTCCAGCTCCAAGGGACATTTTGTGTGGATTTGGTTCCCTAATGGGGGGGTGAGCACTTGGAAGCAACTCCCTGATCCCTTTGGAGCCTCCCTGTGCTCACTTAGCTGTGGCCACATTCTGCCCTAACCATAATTCAGCAAGCACATAATCTCACGTCCCAGAGAAACCGCTTGCAGTTTAGATGGGAAGCTATAAAATAGTGTCATCTTGAACTATTTCGGCACTAAATCTGTGTTGTCCTCTTCTGTTTATCCTTTGGGATTTGACTCTTCTGCTATATAATAGATAAGGGCCTTTGATATACAGCCTTCAGATTAATTCAAAAAAGCAAAATAAATAATCTTTAGGCTACAGAGAAAATAAGCATCTGGTTCTTTGTGGCAAATGCATACAACAAGCTCAATAGAAATATCCCATGGAGATGTTTGAAATGACAGGGAAATCAGCTCTACGAATCAATATGTCTTGTAAAAAAAAAGGCTCAGTCACATCTTGTTGGGCATAATGGAAATTGATTGGCAGTTATCTATTAGTGATAATTTCTGTTTGATGACTTGCCATATGTTATCAAGCTCTAAATCAGAGGGGAGCAGATTAAATGAATAGACACTGTCATGAAAAAAGTACAGGATACCAGCAGCAGAGCAGAGGATGTTATGCATAATATACACAACGTCCTTCTAAGAGAGAGAGTTCTTTAAAGTACCCTAATTTTAAATATAGAGGAGCTGTATAGCCTGACAGATTTACAGATTTCAGACTCCTAGGGACCCTTTTACTTGAATCTTTCACTTGCTGCCTTTCAGTGACAGGCAATCAGTGAAACGTCTATAGGCTTTTCAAATGATCTTTCCTTTAAGATTCAATAGGACTTTACATCTGCTGAGGAGAACCTATTAAAGGAGACTTTGTGATACAGCCCAGAGCTTTGCCTAAGTGCTGCAAACTACACTGAGCTCAGGTCTATTTGTGGGAATGTCACTTGGGGAGGAGGGTCATCTGTGAAACACTTTTCCCTGCCAATTATAATTACAGTGAGTTGAAGAACAGACCCTGAAACTGAGCCTAAGATGTTATGAACCTCCAGTCAAGTACAGCACTGACATTCAGCTGAAACCCCATTAATCTAATATAGTAACACAGGTGTGGAGCATGAATTCAGTAGTATGAAAGCTGCCTTTTATCATCTTCAGGAACTACCTCTGGTAGTGTTAAAACTTTGCTTCCTCTTTCAGAGAAAAAAAGTATGGCCCTGATTACACAAAAGATGCTGTACAATGGTTATGAGCTCACACAGTTTAAGAGAGCTCATTTCAGTGAGTTGTTAACGCACTTCTTATGTTAGATATTTAGGAAAATGCAGGCAGCTGAATTATCCAGCTACTGGAATTACCCAGACACCTGATGCCAACTCATGGCACAAAGAGCAGGAGATAGAAGAGGCTGAGAGATCTCTTAAACACCTCTTTCTCTCTGATCATCTCAGTTTTGGCTTACAGCAATGCTACATCTGATACCAGAGCTTCACCTTTTTGAGGACCTTGTGAACACAAAGAATCCTTGTGAACACCAGTATCCTGAACAAAAATCTAGCCCTGAATCCCTTCAGATTCAAATTTGAAACCCAATATCATAGGGATTTATAGGAAGAATTACCGTGCCTACCCTTCTCCCCCCCATATCCTGAGACTCCAATTCCTATCTGGTAGACTTGGGAGAGCTTGTACTATACCTCAGAGAAAAATAAAGACAACTCCATTTTAATCTGATAATCTAAGCAAAAAAAGAAAACTCTTTTATTATTTATTAAAGAAAAAAGGTGTTTCCAAAGCTAGATTCCCCAATTTAATAAAATAGCTTGTAAAATAAAACTGTGATACCTGGACTGGCTATTAATTTGCAAGCTTTTTGTCCCTGGGTGGGAGAAGAAGGACTTGATAGTTTCCAGTAAGAAGGCAGCTGTGCAGGCAAAAATTCAGATGAGCATGTGGATGCTTTTTCCCCTATTTGGGACCTGATGCTGCAGCACAGTTGAGGTATCCATGGCTGTTGTATGTGCTTGTGAGTGGAAGGCAGTGAAAAGGAGAAAAATAGCTTCACCTAGTTGGAATTATACCTTTTAGGAGATAGCTATTCACTAATTATTTCAAGAGAGTTGAATTATATCCTTGCAAGGGGAGAGGATTTTTTTAACCACTTAACACCAACTAAGCAATGAATAATAAATTGATGCCTAATGCTGCCTTCCATCCTGAAGGATCTCTGCAGAACTTCTGCTTACTCACTGTCAAATGTGTTATTTTTGCTCAGGGAAAATGTTGTATTTTCAGAACAAATGGGTGTGAATAAATGTGGGGTGAGATTCAGAACCAAGTCAGTAACCATCAGAGCACATTGGTCCTGGAAAAGCTTCTGAACAAAGCACAGCATCCTTCCCAGTACCCTGCTCCCCCAAAAAACCCTTCCACCCTGGTAAAAAATCAGACACCCGTGTGTGGAGGTGGGTGGTGAACCAAGATTGTGCAGCCAGCTGTAATCATGTTTTTGAAAGAGTTATGCTTTTGCACGAAGTGCTGTGAATGCTGTGTGGTTCCAGCAGGAGAGGTTGTTCTCAGAGATACTTGCACTGGTAGAGGCTGATGCTTTCAGGATTTAAATAGCTGTGGGTGAACTGCTTTCCGCTCCTATTCACTCGCAGGCTGGAGTTGCCAACAGAAGGATTAGAAGATCCCGTATGGGATCATTCTCCTGAGACTTCCAATCCAATTTTGCATACTCCAGAATTCCAGATAAGACTCTAAGCTTCTGGACGCTTTTAAAAAATAAACTCTCCAATGTTTATCAAGCTTACACCTTCATGAGGTACTGAAAAAAAAATAAATCTTTATAGTGTTTGGTGCTTTTCTGATCTATTTCCAGTTCTCCAAAGACTTAGGAATGAAGGTGTTAGAAGATATGGCAATGTAGTAATAATAGTAAAAAGCCTCGTTTCAGGAGTGTTAGTGGGAATTTGGCATAAACACACCAGCTGATCTGCAGAACCAAAGAGGTGCGATGTCCTCACTGTGGGCTTGACACCAGCCACCAGGCTGTCACCGGCCAGCAACATGTCCTGGAAGCGAGGCAGAAGGGAAACAGTGCTGGGTGGGCACTGCTGGCATGTGGCACAAGGGACCTTGCCTGAAATTCAGAAGGGACTTCGGGAAAAACTAAGAGTCGAGAGAGAGGGGTAGCTTGTGTTAATTGGAGGAAAAATGGTCTGATAAAGGTTTTCTCGTGAGGATAGATTAATTGCTCCTCTGGTCTCACGCCTGCACCTGCAAAGCTTCAGTAATTGTGCAGCCTCTGTCAGCCTGAAGAAGGTTTTTGTCTTTGCATGTGCCCAGATGAAGCCCTGAACCCACTTAGGCCCTGTGGGGATGCAGATTATTCTCTGGCTGACCCCTTCCTTTTGTAGATGAAGGCTGGCTCAGAGACCTACATGCTTCCTTTGTCTCCTACTTAGGAGTAAAGGATTTTAAATCACTCTTACGCTTTCTATGGGCTTGTCACGTTTACCTTTACAAAGCAGAAGGGACCCTTTGGGGCATGTTGCTGTGTGCACAGCAAGGAAAAGGACAGTTCTCTGGAGAAAAGCCCTTGAAGTGATGGGCCTGTCCCAGGGAGAGCAGTGCTCCTGCGCTGCCTGGGGATAACCGAGGTGGTGCAGGCAGTGATGTTTAGATGGGGCTTAGGTTTTGCTAATGCTTCGCTTCATAAACCCCAGATCCTTTCCTATTGATTAAACAAAATAAACTGTCTATTGGCAGAAAGCATCAGCTCTCAGGCTGAGCCATTCGCCTTGCTTGAATAATGGCTTTTTCAGCGTGTTCACTAAAGAATAAAACAACAAATGGACCTCACCTAAGTAACCAAAGTGACCAAATCTGTGCTAATACCCAGACAGCTGAGCCACACACCTGCTCCTCTACAAAGTGCAGTTGCTGAATTGAGCTTCCCTGAATGCTGGGAGAAAATGGAGCCAACAGGACCTAATGGTGTAAAAGAAGAGTGGAGCAGGACATCAGACCCCAGGTGCCCTCCACTGCACCTACCCACATTGCCCATGGCCCGCCCATGCCATCAGCTGTGCTGCATTAGCACCACACAAGAAATAGGACTGAATTTTGTATTTTAAAATCCACGCAGGATAAGTATTTGAAAGAATGATGTTAGAATGGACATCTTAATGGCGTATTAAACTAGGGTAATTCATCTCTCCCTATGAAGACTTAAAGGGTTAGCATTCAATCTCTTCCTTTAATCCTTCAGATATTTTCAATGTAAGGTAATGGATTTGGAGGGAATTTGTTCTGGGGATCAAAACAGGCAGAAATTATGTCAGTATTGTTTTGCCAGTACTGTAATCAGAGAAAATATTTTTTCTACAACATAAAAGAACTAGGCACTGAGCCACTAAAAAGTTTAATTACTAGATGACTTTAAAACATGGTAATTTAGTCCCAATTAGTGTTATAATAATTTATTTATAAAATTCCAATATATGTAGTTATGTTCTACAATCCATTTATTCTAAACCTTGTAAGATGTGTGCCCCATTAGACAGTGAAGTAGAAGGTCATTAACCTGCAATGCTAGTTCATATTATGTTATTAGATTGAATTTAGTTTCTTCACTGGTGGGTGCTGACATTTTAGAGTGCTTTCAGGGTAATTTATCTACAGCCATTCTGTTCATTTCAGCCATTCAAAAACATTGCAGATCTAAAGTACTGCAGGCTTGATGAAGACAGACAGGTTTCTTGGTTCAGCTTCAGATGTGGCTTGTTTTTGTGTTTCTGATAGTTTCCATGTTCTTTTTATGAAGGTGAGTTTATGGTACTAATCATGAAAAATATTCAAAAAAATATCACTTCCATCTCGTTAAAATTGTGAGCTATAACTTAAACACATGAGGTTTAAATATGATCAATTCTGGCTCTTTTTCTGAGCTTGTTGAGTAATTACTCTTCATCTGATTCCACCCCAAACACAGGGCAAGTACCCAGACAAGGGACATACTGCTGGGAAATGTTTGCAAAGCCTCTTTTCTTCCCAGTGCTTCTCACTGGTGAAACCTGCAGGGGTCTTTCTGCTTATGGTGATTTTTTTTTTTTTTCATTTTTTTATTCCTGCAGCTACAAATCCTACCTGAGTTTCCAAAGATCTTTAATTTTCAAGAAAACCTTTTGGTCAGCCATTTCAATTTCTTTTTAGTCAATGGTCTTCCTTCAAATTGTCTCTGCTACAAGAATAATCTTGGGAAAACAGATGACTTTGCACATTGTTAAAAATCCCAGATTCTCAAATGATACATGCAAATATCACAAAGTGATGCTAAACTGGGTCCTGCAGATTGAAGAAAGGTAGAACCAACAGCCACCTGGCTAGTAAGGAAACCTTTGTCTCCAAGGAGATTAAAAAGAAGATATTCCCATTTTTTTATTTTTATTTTTTTTTTTAAACAGCTTTCCGTTTTACCCATAAAAAAAAAATAAAATGATATGGCCCTGGGAAAAAAAAATGTCTCACCACCCACACCTGCTTTTAATGATCTTCATGCCTTTAACTACAAAGACGACAGTGTTTCTTGTTTTATTTTTACTGCAGCTCATATATTTCCCTCTGGTATCCTGAGCTTCAGGAAGGCAGTAGGAACCAAACCCAGGAATTTTTTAAGGGTGAATGGGCTCCTCCCTTGGCTCAAAGATGCGCAGTGGGAGTTCTGGTGTCCATGGGGACTGGGCACACCCCTTCCCCTTACACCCCTTGTGTTTGTGCTGGGCTGCCCACTCTGAGCAGAGGGCTATAATTTCTTTAAGCTCAAAGATCCCTGAAACAGTGTCCAATTGATGTTGAATACTTCAAAATCTGAATCTCATGCTATGGAAAGATGTGTTTATCTTAGGAGAGGAAGCTTGTGGTCTCTTAAATCACTGTTGTGAAAGATGCCAGGAAACCTGTTTCTCACTGTGTGTGTTTTTGTTACCTGCCTGCAGACTTTTTACAGGCTAGCAGAGGTAAAAAAGTGTTTCTGAGCTCCACTGACACCCATTTGACTACTTGTGTACTTTAACTGGGAGGTCAGTTCTGCAGATCAGGACTTTGAAATGTAACTTCTCAGGTCAGTTTTGCTGAGCAAATCTGCCTTTAGGCAGGGATCTGCTGTCCATTTTCCTCATTTGCTGTGAAAACCGTGGAAATAGCTCTCCATTACTCATTGCATGACTCCTGAATGAACATGTACTGTGCAGGGTTTGCCTTTGTGGAGAAAATAGTTCTCCCATTCAAGACTTGTTTGGATAAAAGCTAGTGTTGTCATGGTAAGATGAATTCTGGCACTCCTTTGGTGGAATTAACAATTCCAGCTTTGATTCTGAACTAAAAATAACAATAAAACACATGAGTGAAGTGAATAAATCTCAGCTAATCAACTGGACAAAATTCCATACAGACTAGGGAAAGAGGGGATTGCTAATTAGTCTTATAGTTGCTATAAAATAAAAGCATAAATAAAATATGTAATTTTACATTCTGGCATTCATGTGTTAGAGATATGGGGAAAAGTGGAATTTCCACTGTTAACAACCGCTTATCCATGTGTTTGGGACAGTGCCAATTGTTTATTAATTGTTGAAAGCTGAAGTACTAGCTAACTTGTTAAAATCTTGTTGTTTCCTACTATGTGCTTGTTCAACAACTAGTTTGATAGAGCTGGATAACACAGGCACAGCCACACTGCAGCTTTTATAGCTGTCGCTTTCTCTCTTCCACTGCCTTGCTGCATGGACAAGTTTATGGACTCAACAGGCTGGCCGTGGCTCATTCTCCCTCTTGATCCCTTACCACATTATACACAGCTTCTTCTCTGTGTCAGGACAATAACAAAGAGTAACTGCTCAGGGGTTTTACAAGTAATGCATATATCAGTTGGGATGAGGGGACCGTAGATTCTCATTAGCACTGCCCAGTGTGGCATATGAATTCAGATATACGCAGTCAGCCTGCCTTTTCTCCATGATGTACTCTAACTAAATACAACCCCAATACATATTTGACTACTAAAATTCATAGGATAACCACAAATTCCACTAGAACTCTGAGAGGTTCCCATCGTCTGTCATTACCATAGATATCATCAAAAAATAATATACAATAATATAACCACATTATTCATTTTCTACCAAGGAAATGGGTGGGACAGCCATAAACCATCAGATTAAGCCATGGGGATACAGCTGAAAACTCATCTGGAGGAGGTTGTAACATTGGTGGATACCATGAGATGGCAGTGGTAAAATGATTGTAGAAAATGGTGCCACAGACAGAACAGTTTTTTTATTTTATTTTATTTTATTTTATTTTATTTTATTTTATTTTATTTATTTTATTTTATTTTATTTTATTTTATTTTATTTTATTTTATTTTATTTTATTTTATTTTATTTTATTTTATTTTATTTTATTTTATTTTATTTTTCCAGTGGGAAGATCCGTAGAAAGAATGTTTCGAGAATGTGATAGATACTCCTGGAGACCACTTCATCACTGACTACTATTTATATTAGTCTTGAGGCAAATTCCCACCTAAAACACATTGAAATTGTTCATTGACAGACTCTGAAAAAGGTCCTCAGGAAACAGTAGCTTTTAATTTGTTCACCAGTTGCCTAAATATTCACCACTAGCCAATGTCAAAGATAAGTTACTTTTGGTACACCAGAGCTGCTGTTTTTCTGTTAGGGGCCCAGTGACTCCCCAGTAATCCTCCATGCCTGCTGTGGGCACTGCTCTGCAAACCAGGTGAGGATTTTAATGTAGCTGGGCTCTCCCAATTCTGCCACCATTTTTAAGACTTGTGGCTCATCAAGGCAGGTGAAGAGGAGATTCATATAGTCACCAATAAGTACCCTTCCAATAAAGCCAGCCAGCTGCTCCAGGCTCTGGCTAATGCTCTGCTAGAGCAAAAGACACCTTCACAGCAGGCAAAGTCCTCTGGCTGTCCAAGAGACATATATGATTTTACTGTGTCCAGGTGTAAGTATAGAAATAAAATGATCCAAATGCATTTCTTTCCATTATGCATTTCTGTTTCAACTCAGCATTATCTCTGCTCAATAACAACACAGTGATTTTGCAGATTTTAAAACACTAATCACAGGCAATTATTGATAAAAAGATTTGCTTGCAGCAGGCAGACTTTTCTCTTAAGTTGAAAGCCTTTCTGTTCCATTCTTTCTTCTGTTTAAAATTATAATAATTTTCTACCTTGTGCTCTCTACCAGCTGAAATACCTCATTTTCTGACATAGCTTGAATCTAACTAATCTTCATTCGGGAGATTTTTGTGAAAAATTAAACTATAGCAACAAAATTAGTACCAGCAAATGCATAGCAAAACAAGCAGCTGAAGTTGCTTGTGTATATATCTTAAAATATAATTTTGGCCTTTAGAAGGTAGTAATCTTTATTATATGAGGTGGTCTTTTAAAGTGAAACTTTTTTGACTTAAAAGTTCTGAACAAACAGTAACTGAGACTGTGAATACCTGAGGTGTTTTTTCTTTTTAACAAAACTTTTTGGTGGGAGAGAAAGCAGTAAATGCAGATTTCATGGCACAAGCACAATGAACAAATTTAAGTTGTTTTCTCATAGCTGTAGGATTGAAGGAAAGAGAGCAAGAATTCTGAAATACCTTTAAATCTGCATATTATTTCCAACATTTTTACATGAAAACTTCTATCTGAACGCCTCCTGTTCATTGAGTGTATTGATCAATGCAATTGAATGTTTTTATTGTCACTGTTTAATTTGCACCAGCTTCCACCACAAGGGCATGTTTCAGGTGTCCAGTGTCATTTTAGGTGTCTCTGTATATTTCACTTAGCTCTAAAAGGGTCTGGATATCCTGTAGGCACGTGTAACTTCCTGGCTTTTGCATATACCTGGCATATCCTGAAGAGTCCCTGGTGTTCCCCAGGGGAAAGGCAGGCAGGGTACCCCTGTGTCCAGGGCTAACAGTTTAAGTTACACCGTCAATAACCCATCAGTTTTCCCCAGAGGTTCCAGCTCTAAATAGGGGTTTGGTTGGACTGAAAGGGTTGCAAGGCATCTTCCACACTATGCTTCCTGGGCATGCACTGGGGAAGCAGCCAAGCCAGAAAAGAGAAATCACTGCCTTCGTTAATCAGGCTGTCTCTTCACTACTAACTTTTTCTATGTCATTAAAGTGCCAAAAGAAAAGACCACACTGAAGTACTTGCAGGTCAGAGAAGAAAATGAAGGAGAGGACTGCTGCTTCTCTTAACAGCAGATTTCAATAGAGATGAGGCACATTCTACACATATGTAAAAGGGTCCTTTTGTACCCTTTTTGGCTCTTTTAAAATATACTTTCATTAGCAGCACATTCCCTTTTCTGAGTGTGGAATAAAGTCCCATCTTCTGCATATATTAAATTGCTGCTTTTGCTTTCAACGTGATTGCTCTCTCTCTGGACCAAGATTCATAATGAGGCTTGCTTTCTTTTTCTTTCCTTTCCTTTCCTTTCCTTTTTTTTTTTTTTTTTTTTTTTCAATCCTTCCCCCCATAAGCTCCCAGTGAAACAATTCCTGCTGTCATGAACTGAAAATTCATCTATAGAATCTGCTTCCAGGAATGCTTTGGGGAACTTTTTCCCCCAAAGTTTTCAACTTTCCAATGAAGATAAATAACCACAACTTGCAGCTATAGTTTTTGACTGAGTGTCAGGTTAAAAGAAGTTCCCTGTCAGCTTTGATAACAGAAGAAGAAATTGTTCCAACAGTCCTTAGCAAAATGAACAAGTCCTTTTCTTGAAAAACTATTTTGCTGTCTTACTGTTAAATTGTAGCTCTCTGAGGCCTTTCAGGTTGGTTTTCTATTTCAGAAGAAAGGGAATGACCGGGAGTCAGGGTATTTTGTTAGCATCCCTTGTTTTATTTGTATGAATTTATAAGTCTCAAACACAAGACAAATGTAAAAAACAGGCAGGTGTAATCTCTAGTTTAGGAATCCTAGTTCATCAGTTTCTGTGTCAGAGGAAGCACCTTTGTACCTTGCATTAACCGTGGTTAGAGAAATGAAGATAAAGAGCAAATGTCTGCTGCTCACAGCAACCACCCTGCAAAATCTGTGCATCACAAAAGCATTGACACTGCAAGCATTTCTTTGGAGACTGCTGAAATGAAAAGCAAAGGTGAGATGGAGACTATAAGGTTCATTCTGTAGCAAGCTGCATCCTAGCTGCTACGTGGAAAAGGCTCAAAATGTTTCAGCATCATCTATAAAGCTCTGTCACCATTTCACAGCAATGCAGGGAAGATGAAAACGGAGAGTGTCTCGCACACATTTTAGCAGTTGTTAGTAAAAGCTTCCTGCAGTTTGGATCCTCACACTGAAGTTAATTAGGGCACAGCATTTGGAATGTGGCACAGGCACAATTGTGAGAACTAACCCCAGAGGATGCAGAGGCATTGAGAGGGAGGGCTTGGTCTCAACCAACCTCACTTTATGTTAGATTTACATTAGCCTTCCTTGAGCTTGGCTGACATTGGACCGCATCAAAAGCTCAATGGCGAATTGGATCCACTTGAGTGCAATAAATGGCAGCCATGTCCCGTGATATTACTGTGTTACTGAGTATTGCAGAAAACAGAAGAGCATAACATACTGTTGTGGGACTGATTATAGAGCACAGTGCAACTCTGCATGAATAAAGGCAATCAGAGATGGGGCTTGTATGAGGAGTTCAGGTTTTATTTCCCTAAACAATTCTGATTAAAGCTGCTTCTGTAAGTATCAGCAACTTAGATCAAAAGGCAACTGTTCAACAAAATGTTTGTCCCGAAATTTTCGCTGTTCAGACTTGATTTTTTTCATTGAAGATACTAGATTGCCAGGAAAGAAAAATGACAACAGGAATTGTGCCTTGTATGTAATACAAACAAGATTGACTACAAAATATGCTTTTTTTTTTTTTTTTTTTTTTTTTTTTTTTTTTTTTGCTAGGCCTAATGAAATTAACAACATTTGGGTGGTTTTCATGCTCCAGAACCTCAGGATGAAGCCAGAATAAAAGTTGTCATTGGTGATTGAGGGAAGAAGAGACCAAATACTCTACTAGAAGTGCCTAGAAAATGGGAAGCTATACTCTGCTGCTCTCCTTTAAACAACAGAATGATTGCATGGTGAATTTTCTAAAAGAGTTACCTGACCCTAACTCGCCTGCTGAGAACCAACCACTGGGCTAAGAAAAGGCTGTATTAATTCCAGCAGACATGAAGATAACACAGGTTGGGATTGGCAATGCAGCTCATTTTGGCAGTGCTCTGAATTTGTTGTCCATCCTAAAGGGAGGCTGCTCAGCTTTTACCAGCCACAAAGAGACTAAAAACAAGAGCCAAGAACTGGAGTGGCATGGATCCAACCTGACGTTATGTCCCCTTTTTCTTGTTTCTGTTCACAATCCTGTTTCTATGTATACAGTCAGTGTAGGGACAGCAAAGTCCATCCAATTTCACGCAGTTTCAAGTATATCTTTATGCTGAGACGACATGCTCTAGATTAAGCTAGAGAAGATTTTATTTGGTATTGGTAGCAAAGACACCACACTCTTGGAGAATCATGCTCACTAGGTTTTAGAAGTGACCTGGTTCTGTTCTGTATTATTTGTTGAACTAGGACCCAAGATCTCATGAAAATGAAAAGAAGGAAATGTGATGGGAGAGTTTTCTATGTAAGGGTTGTATCATTACTGGAAAGTATTACCCAGTGTGGGCTTGAGCTTGGGGTCTGTGGAACCAATGGTCTTGTACTGAAAATAAGAGTCCTGACTTTTCAGTTAAGAAGCTGTGCAGATGTAGAAATAGTTTGGAACAGGGCCTTAAGCAGGACTGTCTGTTGATCAGCACTCGCTGGTGCAAAGATTATGCAAATAGCCACAACCTTTACCTTTCACTGTGTGTATTCTGCAGCTTGCAAAAACATGTTTGAAGGCTGAGGTGGGAACTTTTTGTGTGAATATAAGCTATTATGGAGAAAACCCTCTCCTTTTACAGAGTGATATTTCATGGATTATGAAATATAACTCTTGGTTTCTTTCATTTGTGGTTGGTAAAATGTATTAGTTTGTCAGTAATGTCCTCATGTCCATACAGTCCAATCAGTGATAATCCCTCTCTTTGCACAGCTCTCTTTCAATGGTTTTCAGTTGGAGTAGTTGACAGGCTCCAGTTAACTGGAAGCTTTTCAAGCAAAAATATTTATAAAGAAGAAATAAACCCATGACATTATTTTGGCCAACCTGAGATTAGACATTTTAAAGTGTTCATTATTCTGTCACATCCTGCCCTCTAGAGCTTGTACCACAATTACCATTCTGTTCCCCTGTTATTCATCATAAAATGTATTTTAGATATTGAAACCCAAATACACCAAACAGTGGAGCTTCACCTGGTGTATAATGCCGAAGAGAAGGCACTGTGAATCATGACATGACTGGCCCAAAGGAGCTGAGAATTTTCCTCACTGGGTCAGATAGAAACTAAGACCTTGGTTCAGAGAAGACCCATTTGCACAGTACCCTAGAAAAGTCCAGCTTGGTTCCCTTCTACAATGTTACTTGGAGCCTGCCTTTCTTGGTGTGAGTTGTGTTTCCTTGTCTTGTCCCCTCATATCCAGGGCACACTGGTCTATCAGAATATCTTGTGGAACAATCACAGGCTTAGTTTATAGTTCATTTATTCCCACATTGTAGCTGTTTGAGCTTTAATATCACTTTGAAACAGGCTTCTTTGGGATGCCTTTTTGTGTGATGTCAGTCTAAGTTTTCTTCATGCTTACGTGTCTCTGATCTGAGCAAGTTTTATCAAAGGCTGAAAAGCAGGAAGTTGTCCAGTCTTTGTACCGGTAGCTGGATGTTCCTCTTGGCTATCAGCGAGAGGAGTTGCAGAAAGGCAATTTGTGTTGCAGGAAATAAAGAAACTTATTGACTGTGAAACAGGTGCAGATATCCCTAAATCCAGTTTGCATTAAGTGCGATCATTGATTTTCAGCTCTATAACTGGAGATATGAATGTTCTAACAGCAATGGCTTAAAACAAACAAACAAAAAGACAAAACAAAAACAGGCAACAACAAAATACAAACAAAAGACCCCACACAAACAAACAAAAAACAAAACAAACAACAAACCCAGAATCCCCAAAGCCCTCAGATGTTGATGCAGTTAACTTTTTTTTTTTTTTTCACTATGAACATCATGTAGGGAATATTGTTATCCTTCAGGTAGATTTTGTAGCAATTCTGCCAAGGTGGAGCAAACCAGTGTTATGCATTATGTATGCATTCTATGATTCTATGTATGTTTTTCTGAAGCAGGTAATGTAAACAGATTTTTTTTTTTTTAATCACCAAAGTCACCTGGAAATATTTAGGCTCCAGGCTTCCTTCTAAACACCACTTTATTGGTTTTTGCTGTAGTGTGAAACTGTAGAGGAAAATTCTCATGTTATCTGTCTCCAACAGATTTACAATATTGCAAGATTAATTATATTAGCTGCATTTCACGACTCAGTGCATTTATATTACCATTTCTGAAGCACAATCATTTATCAACAGCAAACTTCGGGGCATTTACTTTCCATGTCCTGATATTGTGAACTTCAAAGTATGTGAACTTGCCTATGAGCTGCACAAGTGTATATTCCCTTTCCCAAAGAAAATTTGAGTTTCAGCCTCCTTCATGAGTTGGACAATGTTTTCCTAATTATGATGTGAATATCATGCTTAGATTCTGATGCTTTCTTTTCTTATATTTTTTCCCACTCAGCTTTTGATACTGCAAATTATTCAAGTAATTGTGATTTATCATGGTGTAACCAAGAGAACTGATCAATAGACACTGGTCAGAAATCTCCAACTCAGTGTGGAGGCTGCGCTAGGTCATTTCATCTGTTCCTCACCCATTATGAGATTGCTCTTCCATGATTTGTTCTGTACATCTTAGCTCTAATCAGTTCCCAAATAACTGTCTTTGGAATGAGCAGCACCTAAACTTCAGCCTGCCTGAAATATGTTAGTTACAATTCAGTTTATTATGTTTTCCTCTTTCAAACTCAGAGCTTTATTTTTTTTTCAGATTTATTTATTTATTTATTTTTTCTGTGCTGAGTTGAGACATATTAGCACTAGCTTTCAAGGTGTTAGTTGCAACTGCATAGCTACAAGCAAAGGTTTTCCTTCACAGGCCATGCTGAACTTTGAATTGCCACAGTTACAGATGCCTAGATTTAAAGATATGTCCTTCTTACAATGATTCACACTGTGGCTGCAGCATGACCATGCCCTGAATTTCACCAGCTTTTGTAGGTAAGGACCTACCTACTCCCACTTGAAGTACTTTACATCAGGGGGATCAAGGGCTGGATGTGTGCAATAGAGCAGTGTTATCTGACCACTGAGAATGCTAGCTGGTAGGAGACTGACTGAATTGCACTTTAAGCTTTTGTGTGACTGGGGATGCATGTGTGGATGCACAAGTTTGGCACAGTTTGTTGTGTCAGGGGCAGTGCTGTGCAAATAGCAACCTGCTTCTTGAGCACCTGAGTGAGAATAAGAAGCCTCAAAACAGAGATCTTTGCTGCTTGAAGAGCCAGCAACACCATTTTTCTTCTCCATTTCCTCTGATTTCTCTGAGGTCTGCAGGAGTTAAGTCTGCTCTGTGTCTCTTTTCAGAATGTCACAATTTCTTTTAAATTGTCAGCTTCTTTTCTGGAGAAGGAAATATTCAAACAGCAGACAAACACGCACTGCCTGCCCTCAGACTCTGCCTGCCCTCAGACACAAACACATAGATTACCCACCTGCCATACAAGCAGCCACATACTTGGCAATTTAAAAAAATAACACCTAGTGCTGGATAAAGCAACAATACTGCTGAAATAATAGTTGGCATAAAAAGTATTGCCTTCCCCTCTATTTTCTGCTACATTATGGATTGCAAATTCCCATAATTTTGAACAATCCAACCACAACCACTCTTTCCCCCCCAAATAAAAATCTAAAGCTGAAGTGGGTTGAATGCTTCAAAAAGCTCATAAATTAGTCCATGTTCATTTTGACAAAGAGGGCAGATTGGGACTGCAGAGACTCATTTCTGTTTCTGTATCTGGCTCTCAGGCAACTTCAGGCAGGTCATTTTTGCCTTGTAGAGCCTCAGATTTTAATGCAAAGAATTACAACTCTGAAGCACTTAAATCCTGAAGATAATGATACTAATTTCATTGTAAAATGAAATCTAGGGAGGGACAAGTACTCTGTGTATGTTGAAGAAGGAAAAAAGCTCAGTTCTTATTTCCTTTAACAGACCTAATATCACAGCTTCGATTTTCCTTCAATTTACGTGGGTGTTGGTTGCAATTTTTAATATCGTTGTTCATATGTCATTTTCCTACACGAAGATTAATAGCCACTTACTTTGGCTGTGAATGTCTTGGTGTCCCTGGGACAAAAAATGGAACGGCTTCATAGATGTGATTAGAGCTACATCATTCAAGACCAGGCTTTCTTCAGAAAACAAATGTTTCCCTGCAGCAGCTCTCAGAGATGTGGTGGTTGAGAAAGGTGAGTGAGAGGTACCAGATTACAGGCCTTCACTTCACCATCATCACTATAGTTGTTTGAAAAACAGTTTGGATGACACACTTGAAGAGTACTGCAACACACGTCCAAAACAAAGGGCATGTAAGGCTAACAAATTTACACACTCAGTAGATCACTCTTTGAATATTGCAACTTCACATAAAGGAGGCAATGGAAAGTCCACTGAAATGTTTTATTTATTAGTTTTCTCTTGCTATTAATCTCCTTTTTTTTTTTTTTCTTTCCTGCCTATGATGTGTGAGTGGCAACATATGGGAGCATTATAAATCACAGTAAGAAATAAACAAACAGCTCTATTTAATCTTGAAGGGGGGGATATTAAATTCTCACCACCCCTAACTTTCTATTATCTCATCATCAACACGTTCAACACCTCAATCGCTTGATGCTGTACAAGACTAAAATGGGGACCCAGCTCTCAGTAGATGTTTAGAAAAGCAGATCCAGATGTTTTCCACAAGTCTATTTCCAGCCACTCTGCTATCTGATTCTTGTCACTTCTGACACTAATCAAAAATTGGGTGGCAGTTCAAGTTTGATGCATTTTGATTCTGGGGTCAACTGATAGAAGAACATATGTGTCATTGTAATTAAAGGGACTTTCATGGATGTCAGAAAAGTTTGGAGGTCACAACAGCCTGTAATATGTTCTGAGTATACAGTAACAAACCCCATGAAGCAATCACAAAAGCCTTCAAAGGCACCTGCCTCTCTCTTGCGTCTCATAGATTTTTCCATCTCTCCTGCTTTCATACTGTATTTCATCCTGGGAAGAAATTAAAACTGGAGTCAGTCTCCACCCTTGTAAGAAGCCCTAAGCAAGATGATGATGATGATTATTATTTTGGCTCAGTGTAAAGTTGGGAGACTAAGGATTGTTGAGCAAATCCCTTCTCCAAAGTCAGTTGGAAGCACATGCTGCCTCCTTCAGGCTTCCTTTTAAGGAGCTGGGCTGCGGGTATGAGGAAAAGAGAGGAATGAATTTCCTTTTACCTTCCTTTCCATAGGTGTAGTGTCTAAAAGAAAGATCTTCAGGGCTGCAGCCTTTACAGCAACAGATAGGAAGCTGTAGCTGGGAAGTGGTGCAGTGCTCCAACTCCCATTGTGTTCCTTCCCCAGGGTGAAAGAATTATTCAGAAAGGTTCAAATTTCTCAGTGGCACAATGAATATCTGATGCCCCAGATGGTCTTTTTCTATTTGAATAGGTGGAAAAATAAAGCATGCCCCAAATATCAAGCTTGCATTTTCCTGACATGCATAACTTGGTGTCCCCAGATGCCATCGTAAGCTCCTTTAGCAAGAGGCTTAGGTCACTTGGATCATTAAACTAAGCTACTTGAAACAAAAACCAAGGCAGTGGTGGCAAATAGGCAAAGGAGTGCTGGGCTAAACTGGCATTCAGCAAGTCCTTCAGTATTCACAATAGTCTCTCCAGGGCGAGGAACCCCCTTGGGCTGCTTCTGAAGGACAGGAGCTGATCAAGCTTACCAGCAAGATGTTAATGCCAATGGTATGGCTCACAGTGGGAAGGAAGAGCAAGCAAAGCTCTTTTAGGGCCTGCATTGCAAAACCTGCCTGGGAAGGGACTCCCAGCACAATCATTCATGAATTGTCTGCACTGCCACGAAGAGGGAAAACATTTGGATTTAAAAAGCAACCTTTAAAAAGAACAAACCCAAGCAAACAAGTGCAAATAGACCAGCAGTTTCCTAAGATGCTTTGGGGATGTCCTAAGCTTTATGAACGTGGTCTGGGATGTTCTTTGTTTTCTCCAACACAAAGATATCTGTGAGCTGCACCTCACTCATACACTGGCATAGCAGAGGAAGCAAATATCAGCTTGCGCCAAGAGAAGCCAAGGAAAATATGTCAGCTCAGTACTGTAGTTTGTATACTTTGATGCAAATTTCAGTCTTTCTAATGAAAAACATTTGAAGTGAGAGGATAAATAAGGATCCATCACCTCCCATCAGAGGAGGTCGAATTTCTAACTCCAGAAAGCTAGGGAAAGGGCCAGAAGAGAACTGAGTACAGAAGGTGACGTGATATATTTCTGCATTAGTCCAGGGAGAATGTGATGGTGCTAGAAAGAGAGCCTGGATATTAACTCCCAGTCTAGCCAAAGCCTGCTGGCTTGGAAAAGGAAGCACTGGATGTTCCACAGCAATTCAAAGGAGAATAAATAAGGTTTCTTCTACATGTTGGTTGCCAGTGCATTTCAGTGTGGAAGACACTGCTATGGCTCTCTCTGCTGCTCTGGAGAGTCACATCCCTTTTCCCAGTTATTGGCTTAACCTCTAAAGCACGAGGGCTGTTATTGTAAGGTTTCACAAAACCAGAACACCTCCATAAAGTATACCTGAATTTGAACACATGATCATACCCTGTGGCCAACAAGCTGTGCTGAATAAAGTCAGGTTTTAGGAATAGCCAGATTATTTTCCACTGTGTTTATTTTCCTGCAGGAGCCATTACTGTGAGTGATTAATAAACTGTTGTGTGGGAGCTGGTTTCTCTGGTGTCCTTGCTGTTCTCTTTGGATAACATCGAGGAAAATGCAGTGAGAAATTAGCCAGTTAATGTGCTGTGTGTCAGTACTGCAGACGGATGGTTGATTGTGCTCTTCTCTGCCCTGATTCACATTATTGGAGCCATTTCACTTATCAAGAGGGCAGAACTGCTCCCAGGAAATGACAGTGGAGCCAATCCTGATTCATTATTTGTGGATGGAGGCCTCCGTTTACAGCAGGATCTGTCTGGATCCCCTGGGAGGTCAGCATGTGTCATGGTACTGTCTTCTTGCACAGAGGACATAACATCAGCCTGACAGACAGCTCAGCATCCCACAGGATTGGTTCTGGCAGCCCCAGGAGCAGTGAGAGCTTCAAACATTAGGAAGGAAAAACTAGGGAGTGTAGAAGCTCCCTGGTGAAGGCAATTTTTACTCAGAGCATTTATGGTTTAACGAGCCACTTAGTTTAAAATAGAGATTATAGCTTTTCTTAATCTCAGAAGGGACATAGATGATTCACTTTTAAGCTCAGAAACATGTAGGAGACATGAGATATGGGGTTAAAATTCCCTTTTATTTAAACTGGTGCCCGGCACCAGGGCAAGCCTTTGGAGGGGGAGGGAGGTGAGACCAGCAAAACTCATTAAGGACTGGCGCCTTCTGGCCCCCTGGCCTTCCCCTGAAAGCCAGGCACTTTGGCTGACACAATCCCTTCCTTTCACGGTCTGGGCCTGTCCCCATTACAGCATTCCCCAAACAGTGTTGGAAACAGCCACAAAGGGCAGCATTGTGTCTGGGAAGTGAATGGTGTGCAGGCGGTTCCAACTGAAAGAGAAAGACAAGCGAGAGCACTTCCCACGGACAATGAGAGGGCTTGTGGCTCAGGAAGCTTCCCAGTCCATTAGGATCTGCCGAGGACAATGGCCGTGTGTGGCAGAGAGGAGGAGAACGTGGCCTTGCCGGTGGCCCCTGTCCATCACTGGCAGAGCAGAATTGCTGCCGTGGGACGGAGCCTGAAGGGGCTGAGGCACTGAGGGCAGCACCCCACTGGTGAGGGGTCAGCACGGGGGGCTTGTCACAGCTGTGCTGACCCCAGGTGTGCAGAACCTTTTCGGCCTCTGGTTGGGCAGCAGCCCAGCCCAAAGCCTGTCCTTTCACTGAAAGGCAGATGAGGAAACCCATTTAAGGGAAACCCAGTGGTAAATGGCACGGATTGCCTCTGCAGGCTGAACCCCTGGTGTTCCTGTGCTCAGACTTCTATTATTGAGGTTGGGCACCGTGCTGGAAGCAAGAGAACTGGTATTATTTTCCTAGGTCTGTGGTCATCAGCTGCCTGTGACTCAGTGCCCCTTCTTACAAAAAAGGGAATATTTTACTGTTGTCCAATGGAATACTGGAGTACAAGGAAAGCAAGGTACTGTAGAAATGAAATGCAGTTTGGAAGCATTCAAATATTTTCCTCTGTTTATGACAGGTTCATCTAATTTGCTCTATCTGGAAAACACCAGAAAGCTTGGCTATGTTTTTAACAAGGTAGATATGTGGTCCATTTCAAGACACACTGGATTTTTTTTCTTTTTGAAATAAGTTTAACTAGCTTTATTTTGAAGTCATTCACAAATTTCTCAAAAATTTCTACATATATATCCATCATAAAGTTAAGTGTGGTTTCACATCCCATAAATTGGTTTCTCTGATTCACTTTTTGAATCACCAATTTGTTTTGTGAAACCACCCCTGCCACTGTATAGGACCAAAAGCTTTTGGTTTTTCTCAGTATAGAGCTTTCTGTTGTATCTTTCACCTCATCTTTTTAAGCAGAAGAAATGAAACCTTGGTATAATAGCGGGGAGAATGCCTCCTGGAATGCTATGAAGTCCTGGTCAGAAATATGGAACAGATGCACCCAGAACATGATACAAAGTTTGTCTTTATTTCTTGTTTGCAAGTACTTGAAAATGGAATGGACTTTAATATTATTAGGAAAATCTCCTGGCAAGAGAGAAGGTGATTTGTGAACCCAAATGGCCTTTACCACTTACAGGAGATAAAAAAAATTACACTCTGTTATTAAGATCTTGTCATGCTTACATTGCACTAGGAGGTTATCCACTGAGCATTTGATGGTAAGGAGCTGACGTCCATACTAGCCCTGCTTCACGTCTCCTGCAGGGAGAGCCCATTGTGGACTGGAGTGCAGTAGGTGTATCTGCCATTTTGTTTTCCTTGTAAGAAGTGCAGAGAAGCACATGTGGGACAAGTTTGCCTTCAGACATTACTTCTGGTCAAATGCACAAACATAGCCAGGCCTGACCATAAAACATACCCATCTGCATATGCGGACTTTCTTTGATTCTAAGGCTTCTCTGGGGGAAAATAATAGAAATATTTTTTCTGTGGAGCCATAGGAAGCAAAGCCATCTAGTCTTACCATCAACATGTTTTCTTAACTTTAAATAAGGTTAAAAAAGGGAGTAATTCAAGCGTGGCAGCTCTAATTGGCTACAAGTATAATCCAATAACCTCATTTCACCCATATTGTTAGTTGAGTTAATTGGACCTGCACAGCCACCAGCTAAATATATTGGTGTATGCAAATGGTGAAACTAATTTCCTTCATAAACCTTCCTTCTGCTGAAGTAGGAATTGGGAAGAAGGGATAGGGGAGAAGGAAGGCTGTGCTGACGTTGTTACTTCAAAAGATCAATTCTCTTCCAATTATTTGCTCTCTCTAGATAGACAGGACAGAAAATATCATTAATTCCTTTAAATAGATAGGGGAAGGGAAGTAATTTCATTCCTACTTGAAGAGACTGCAGAACAAAAGTGATTGAGCTTCTGGTTGCCTCAAATCCAGAGCTCCCCCACTCTTTTTTCACAGTCTCTGTGTCAAGGAGCTGATTTTCTTTGCAAGACATGCGGGGAGGGATCCTTCACCAAAATGGATTTCTGGGTGTTGCAAGGACTTCCAGAAACTGGAGGGAAAACGGGAAGCTGGTCTTCACTCCAGCATTTATTTTAGCAGGGTCTTTTGCAATAGAAGAGCTGCAATTTGTACCATGCTGCGTGTCAGACAATTCCATTTCCAATGGTAACCTGAAAGCCCTCCAAGAACATGTCCCCTGGTGCCTGATGTAGAGGAGTGACAGTCAGCCCATTATCCAAGTGTCTGTACCTTGGGTAATCGCTTTTTTTCCATCACAAGAGAGGAGGGTCTTTAGAAGTCAAAGCCTGGACTGAAGCCCAGCTACCCCAGCAAGCAAGAGCTTCATGGCAGCAAGGCTTAGGAGCTCCAAAAGGTGTAGAAAGCTGACATTGTGGAGGTGAGGAGCAGCCTCCACACAGTTAAGTCTTGGCTTAAAAAAGTTGGCTTAAGTCCTCAGCATTTCCCATTATTATTCAGCTGATGCATTGAATTTTCTTTCTGCTGCTTTAAAGCAGTAGGAATTATTCTTATAACAGTTTTTTTTTTACATCATGCCAGATCTCTGTACTGTCTCTGTTATGCCCACTCATTAGGCTTTGTCTCTTGCATATTGGAGTTACTGCAGGACATAGAGCATCTCTGGTATTCTGTGCTCTGTACTTGTGTCATGCCTCCCCCAAAAAGCTGACAGCAACCACCTCTGCTTGGAGTGCGATAGCAGCAGTGGCATGTCCTCATCTCAGTTTCCATCTTTCATAGGCAGTCCCAAATGAAAGGATGTGCACGTCCTCAGGTGTCTTTCAACCGACTTTGGAGCAGGCTCGCAGTGAATTGGGACTAGCACCATGCGGGGAAAGGAAGAGATGCTGCCTGTGATTACTATTTGAACTTGATAAGGGGACAGGAAGGAAAAGGAAAAAGAAGTTCTGAGACAAGGCTGAATTGTTAATGCTTTCCACAGTTGCACTTGAAATTCAACGCCTGCTAATATTCCCAGGGAAATCACGAGCTCTCTCTCACACACATGCACACACAGGTTTAATTTCAGCAGTAAATGAAGTCGTAATGCAAACAGAAAGCTAACAGCAGGGAAGGCTATGCTTGGCCAGGTCTGCTCGTGCTACAAGTAATACATATGCACCAGTGCAAAAAACTGCCCCCAGAGAGCAGTTAAGTCTTTCTACCAGAACCACACACTGAGAAGCCTACTGTAACTTTTAACTACAGCTTGCTACAAAAGAAAGTGTGCCGTGGTCTTCTATAATATCGGAAAGGGGAAGAGATAAGGAAGGGACAAGTGGTACAGAGATCATGTGGAGGACAGATTAAAACCTGCTTGCCTTTAGTTAACAGGGGCATGAGGCAAGGAAGTATTTCCAGTACCTCACCCAAGATTTCCTCATGTTCATACCTGAGTGCTAGTGATGCGGTATTATTGCAGAGTGGTCAGGAAAGGACTGGATGGGGAAAACCATGACCAAAGAGGTCGTGGCATCGCCTCTGCTTCTGGGAGCTGAAGCTTAACTGACTCCTACTAAATGAATGAAAGGATTTCTGGCCTGTTGTTGTCCAACATAGGCTAGGCCAGGTCTTGCACTGGAGAAGTTAACAGTGTTCCTATGTAATTCACAACAAGGTTAAGACTGGTTTTGTCTTGTGACCAGAGAACTGGGCAAGTAAGACACAGGCTGGTTTCCAACTGGGCTTTTCCTCATTCACAGCGTTTGCCTTGAACCCAATGCTTAATAAAAAAATGTCTTACCAGGATGGGAAACATTAAAAAGTCTTCCCAATAACAAATCTTTATACAGCAATACAGCTTTAAAGTGTTCTTTTTCTTCCTTTCAACGTTTGTCACCTCAGTGTTAGAGTAAGCTTTCTTCTTGCAGAGTGTCTTAAGCAAACACTGTAAATATTTGGAGACCCAAATGACTAGATTAGCAGTGATGCCATCATTAATAGCAGTGACAGGAAGGTGTCAGAGTTGCAACTTTTTATGTTTTTTAATTGGTCTTGCAATTGTATTGTCAAAATATTTACCCAAGGGTGTGATTAATAATAATAGGTGACAGCTTCAATTATCCTCAAACATATAAGAAAATATCAGCTCTCAGATACAATCTTTAAAAGCATGTCTTAAGCTGCTTTTACAAGCTCACTATGATGAGAATAAATACAGAGATAAAATTTGCAATTAGAACACTTGCTTATTCTAATCTTTCTTATTTATTTTTTCTTTAAACAGCATGGAGACAAAATGTTTATGTACACATCAATACTTATCTGAGGATCACCAAACATTCTGCATGCTGCTTTCCTAAGTTCTTAATTCAGTCCCCAACATAGACATGACATTGAGAAGAAAAGTCATCTTAGATATGTTAATGATATACAGACCAACAGAATTTTTAAAGAATAAAAATAAAACTGCCAACCCCTTAAATACAATTGAATAAAAACATGAGATATCTTACACATCTGAACCATAGGTTTTCCTTTGCAATCAAATAAGAAGTAAGGTTTGTGTCTCCATATGTTTCATTTCCTTCCATGTTTTTCCTGTGTGGTCTATTTCTCTCTCTCTCTCTCTCTCTCTCTCTCTTTTTTTTTTAATCTTTTTATTTATTTTTTTATCTTTTCTGTTTGTTGTTTGCAGTCAGTTCATGGACCATCTTCTCTTCTCCAAAGGAAGAACAGTTGTTCACAGCCTGAAGGAAGAGGCACATAAGTTTAGTGACTATGAGACTGGGCTTCAAAAAATATTCATTTAGTCTTACCATTTACAAATCATGTACCACCGTACAACATAGGAACTTTGCAAGCACCATTGGCCACAGCAAACTTTTCAGTGCATTCAGTTTTATACTATGAGCAAGAAGCCTTAACCATAAGATAACAAGAGAAAGGAAAGCTGTATCCTGTGTCATATAAGCTCTAGTGAACAAACAATTCCTGATTTTTATCAAGGATTTTCTATGTTATTTTTTATCCAGTCGATGAATTCACATTTTTACCTGTCCTCACTTCAAAGATTTTAAGGCTTTACTAAAATATTATTAAAGCAAGTTTAGTATTGTTTAATATCTAATTTATTTATTTATTTTTTTACAACCCTGATCTTTATCAATTTGTTTAAATAAAGGAACCACAGAAGTTCTGAAGTGATAATAGTGTTCCTGAACACTATTATCTAAACTAACAAACTAACAAACACTCACCAGTTTTTGGGCTCAGCAATGTTAAAGCAGTTGGTTCTGACTCCATTAGTGCTGCCACGACAGGTGTGTTGCTAGCAAGAGGAGGAAGTGTTGTGTTTGATCCATAAATGATTGAAAGGATCCCAGATCCAAGTGCTCCATCTGTGTAATTTTTAATTGGGATGGCTTACAGGAATAGTGACCATGAAAAAGTCATGAGCTTCCTTGAAAAAAGGCAGATGAAATCTTACTTAAAGGACTCTTGGGTCTCATTTCACTTAAGCATATATTTAACATTCAGTGAATGACTAGTCATGTTGACATACAGGAGGGTCTCAAGATACTGAGGGCTGGGCAAGTGTTTAAGTACTTTTGCCATTACTGGCGCTGGGTCATTAAGAATATTTCAACAACAAAGTATGATCTTAATTATTTTGCTGTTTTAGCAGCCAGATAGTGTTTCACTGGTCAAAAAACAAACAAACAACAACAACAACAACAAAAAACAAACAGTAAGAAATGTCAAGAAATAAGATACAATTGTTCTATTGGAATGTTCCCTTTGACATAATGCAAAATTATACCTGCTGGTACACTTTTTCTATATATATATTTTCTCTCTGTTTATATAAGAAGCAGGTACAAAGCTTTTGATGTTTCCAGCAATGGAATTACCTCTTTCAATAAATATATCTGGGGACAGTTTTTTGTTTTCTGACAGAATTTCTTTTTGCTCTTTTTCATTGCAGATAGTCTTTAATTGCAATATAAACAATATCTTCCTCACTTCAATCCATCTGAAAAGAATAAATGAAAGAGAGAGAGGGAAATAAAAAAATCTGAAAAAGAAAGAAAGAATAAGGAAAGAGAGGAATAGATAAAGAAAGATTAGGTGCGTATGTGCGTATGGTGGTAGTGGGGCTGAAAGGATGCTGATCCCTCAAAAACTGCATCTAACATATTCCTGGTGCTTATTCTGCACTTTGATTATGTGAACATCCTGTTCCTCTTTCTAATCCCGCTAAACTGTGCATCTCATTGATTTCCCATGGCAGCAAAGTCAACACATGCTGCATAAAAGACATTCCCTTTTATATATTGTTTTAATTTTGCTGCCAGTCATTTTCATTGACCCCTGTTTGGATTGCAAAGCTGAAAGAGGCAGAACATGCAATCTGCTGGGCTGTAAATTGCTTGTTTATTTACAAACTCTCTCTTTTCTGTCTCTTTTTATTTTGCTCCTGCCTTTTTAAAATAATTATTATTATTTTGCTCACAAGTGAAAGTTAGCAGGACTTTGAGTATGTGGATGACACCAGCCCCTTCTGTTGAAACAGCACAGTCTGCACACTGCTGAGGCACCGTGGCTCACAGAGCTCTTAATGGAGATCTCCTCCACCTGCTCCAATGACATACCTGTTGTTGAGAAGAAGCTACCCAGCTGCAGCAGTGAAGGCAGTGTGCTGAGTCCCAGTCATATAAATCTACTGGGTAAATGTTGTTATCTTGAACACGTTATTTTGGGAGTTAGATATCTGAAAGATGAAAGACAGCATCAAGATGCAAAAGGTGAAAATGAACTTTTGGATATTACAGAAATTAGGGGGAAAGAATAAACATCTTTCTAGCTGAGAAGCATAGATGAGAATCTATCAGGCAGCTGCATTATCAATCTTATTATATTAAGCATAAGTGTAAATACTGAAAAATTCATGAAGCAGAATGAAACAGTAAAGCTTAGTTAAAACCCAGAGCTCTAGTTTGATATATGCAGTGCTGACAGGATAAAGTGAAAGGAAAGAAGGAGAAAGTACAAGGGCAGTTTTACATGTTCTTTTCTTCACAGATTTTTCAAGATGATTTTTGTTCATGAAGTTCAAATAGTGGATTGTGGATCTGTGCCTGTTGCATAGGGCACATCTCAAGGATTGAGGGATTCTCCCTTTGAGGTTCCTCTCTCTCCCCTCTTGGTGCTGGGGAAGGTTTCCTGCTCTCAGACTGTTCAGAAGTGTGGCTATGGCTAGTGTCAGATGAAGACTAGGTTTACCAGAAACAGAGTATGAGAAGAGAGTTTAGACATTAGGAAAGGGAGCCAGACTTTCACACTGGCTGGGAACTGTTTGGGGAATGAGGCCATGAAAGTAGTAATGTGGTAACTCTGGGAATTGAACTGCTGTGCTACAATGGGCACTAATGGGCCTGTGAAGGC
The DNA here is from genome assembly GCF_047663525.1 of Anas platyrhynchos. NCBI lineage: Eukaryota > Metazoa > Chordata > Aves > Anseriformes > Anatidae > Anas > Anas platyrhynchos. Next base: position 30,541,901 of record NC_092592.1, on the reverse strand, counting down.
ACTTCAGACTCGACTCTTTAGCTCTCTGCAAAATTCAGCTCTGTGTGCAAAAATTTCACACTTCATTCTGTAGTGCATGTATCCTAGCTACATGTAATGACTATTGATATTGCAATATAAGGCCTGTTGTAACTGACGATACTTTGGCCTTACTACCAGTGGGCCACTGAGGACTACACCACTGCAGGTCTGAATGTGCAAGTGTGTGGGCACATGTGTGTGCGAGAGGATTCAATTCCTCTCCAGTTTCACTCAGCACATTTGCTATTGTGATTCAATAACAAAGGCATAAACTGCTTTTTGAGGATGTGCAGGCAATGCCAATAAAAAGGAAGAGGATCTGAGCTTTGGCTCTGTAAGTACAAAGAAAGCAGGCAAATGCTCATTGGGTCTTTTAATACAGAGACTTCAAAGAAAGCCTCTACACACACACACACACACACACAAAGACAGGGAGTGGGAGAGAAAGGGAAAAGTAAAAAGAGAGAACCAACAAAAGAAGTTAACTGTGGAAAAAGACGACTCACGGATGAAAATATATGGAAACCACAGCGAATAAGCCAGCTAGGTATTTTACTTACAGAGAAAGAGAACAGATGCAAGTTATAATGGAATTTTTTGCCCCGAAGGAGAGCTGGATATTATGTTTATAAAGACACATGTGAAGAAAAAAGAGTAAGTACTTATGCATGTGCAAGGACAATTTACCTTGGGTTTGGGGGTTTGTGTTTCTTCAGAGAACCAGACCTTTTCTTTTCGTATCTCACCTTTCTTTCTCTGGTTTGGGTTCCTCTTTGTTATCCTCCCTCAAGGCCCAGATGGACAGTCATGGCAATCTGTCTCTTTTACTTAAAAAGGAGAGAAGGAAACCTCTGAAGAACCTTCCCTTCCCTCAGCCCCATGGGATAGGGCCTAACCTTGGCTCTTGCTTTGTTTAGGCACCCAAACATTGAATGGGAAGAGAGGAGGTAAGTGAATCTAGACCTCAGTGATCTACTGAGTCATCTTGTCCTTGTTCTTTGAATCCTCCATAGATGTGTAGTACTGGGAGCTAGTATCTGCCTGAAGCACTACAATATTTGCTTCTTTCACAACCCCTGCCAAGCACAGTCTTTATTTTCTCTGCTGGCCAAAGAGGATCTTCTACGTTCTGTTCAAAATGCCTTCCCTCTTCCTTAACTACCGAACTAGGAGATGAGGCAGAGAAGCCAGTCCTACACATAGAGGAACACAACAGGACTTTTTTATTCTGAGACAAATAACATTTTTACTTTGTTGTCCAAGAATGTTCTAAAGAAAAAGTTTGGAGTCTGTGTTTAAATTATTCAGTGGTGTGGGTGTTGTGCTATCACTTCTCATTAACTGGAATGGGATTTGTGGTATTTGGGTTCTAATTGCTGGGTTTGAAGCTTAATGTGAGGTACTGATGCTTGAAAAATCATCTTTCTCATCTTTCCTAAACTGAAAATTTTGAGAACATTTTGCCCTTGCATAGTAAAGGGGACTTGTGAGGCAGCCAATCAATCAATCAGTCTCAGAGTACCTGTTGGGTAAGGACATTTCTTTTGATATATACAGAACTAAAGTTTAATCCAAAACCTCAGGCAAACACAGTTCAACCTTCAAGAACAAAAAGAGCAACAACACAACTCCATAAACAAAGCAAAGAACAAAACCAGTTATTAAATTCTAATGGCAGCCAAGTAAATCTTAACATCTATGAAATGTGTATGTGTGTGTATATATACAAAGACACACATGGACACAAACACACAACCATGGACATTTTATTTGAATAAGCTGATATAGTTCCCTTACAGGAAAACACACTTCGAAGACAATGTTTACAACTAGCCAAAGCTGGCTAAGTTCCTGACAAAATTCCATTTAGTTTAAGACTCATTTTGATGTATTTTGGTATTCTGCCTTTGCATGTGGCATTGTATTCCATCATGTTCCATTCAAGAAATAGAGCAATTCAGAGACTTCATCTAACTTTTCCAGCCAGTGGACTTGTGTTCCTTGGCTAAGCTCAAAGTTCATCTACATAGTGAGAAGTAGCTATAATCTGTAGTGACTAAATTAGGAATTAAATTTCATTACCTGAATTTAGCCTAGACTGAAAAGTCAGCAATGCTGGTATCATTTTAAAAACAGCAGTACATGGAGCTCGTGTAAGAGACCTGTACTAGCTCTGAAAATACTATTCACATTTTCTAGGTAAGGCATGAAATATCTTCACATATTATGACATTTTTATTTGTGACTCACCAAGAAATCCACCAGTTCCAAGGATGCAAGTTTGAAATAATTGTCTCCTTAATAAAGTTGACTTTTACAGACCTTTCTTAGCTTTCATCAGGTTGAGGGATAATGCCTTTTTCAGGTTTAAAATTTAATTTAATCTCTTTTGAACTGCTTTCTTGTAGTAAGAAGTAGGACCTTCTCCACTGATTATTTTTAGTTATTGGATTGACCATATGGTTCACATCTAGCCTCAAGTGGCATTGTAGGCAGATGCATCTCAGTTGTTATCAGCCTGTTTTCTGTCCTATATCTGGATTTTTATACCTGATATCAACTGAGCATGGGTTGTTCAATGGGAGAGCTACTGACTTCGCATCAAGGCATTTGTTAGCTTCACCAGAGGAACTTTTATTTTTACTCACATTCTTTGGAAATAGCTTATTGTGGAGAAAGCTCCATGGTGAAAAACAACAACAACAAAAAACTGCTAGTTGATATTTAATAATTGCAACACAGTTTTCTGCCCACATTTTTGCTCTCTGACCTAGCTCTTGCATATGCACAGGAACTCACAGATTCACAAATTTTCAGTGTTTTCAGGCATCCAAAAGAATAAATCAAAAATAAAGTTTCAGACTCCTTGGTATTTATGATATGCAGTAGAAACATGCTGGGCTTGGTTCAGGCACTTTTCAGGCTGCAAAGGTGAGTGAATGAAAGACTCTCTCGTGCAAGCTCCAGCCAGCTACAGGGAGAGAAGGACAGACACATCTTTAAACTGTTTCAGGGAACAAGACTATGTTCCAGGGTGCTATGATGTTTTAATGAGAGACATTCAAAAATCTATATTGTTTCCAAACTGAGATTTATTGAGAAAATCATCATTTTGCTCATCTCATATTTATTTATTTATTTATTTTGATAAAAGGAATAAACGAATCTTCTTTTCTCCTAACCTTTCATTAAAATATTTCCTCACAGTTCTAAAATCCTTGGGAGGATGAATGTTCTGGAAATATTGTCATGCCCTGTCTCCAGGCTCAGGAGTTTTATAGCATGCAGAGAAATATATAGGGTAATTGATTTTTGTCCCAAGTAACAAGATCAGAGTCACTGCCTTCCCAGTGATTTCTGCATCCTGGCCTGGCACCATAAGCAACTTAAACTGAAGTCACCACCAACAAAAAAGACTGCACAATTTTGTTGTTCTTGCTTACTTCTATACAATCTTGAGAAACAAAATTGTTTTATTTTCCCTCTTGTGAGTTATTAAGTGTTTTTATAGTTCCCAACTCCTCTTCTTCTTCCCCCCACAAACTAAATGGAAAAGATGACCGATATGTTGTATGATATTTGGGAAAACAAATTTTGATGCCATTGAAACAGTAACAAAGAAAATCTTCCAGTCCAGCCAAATTTCAAATCATCAGATCAGTTCTGGTTTTACTCAGGCTAGATCACCAATTATGGGGAGATAATGTGAGAGAAATTACATAGCTACTGGGCCTGGTTTTCCATTAGTCTGCAAATTGCAAACATTCTGATTTAGTAGCAGTTTATATTCACTTTGTATGGGTGTAAAATTACAGTCCTGCTGGCCTGAAGGAAGATTAATTCATACTAGCCAAGAATCTGGCCCTTAATGTACTTAGTTCAATGGGATGATCTTTTGGTAATGAGCAAATTGATTCTGATAATAACAGAATCAACCCAAATCACAAAAGAAGCTCTTGAGGCCAAGAGCTTAGTAAGATTCAAAAAGGGATTGGATATTTTGGATGGATAATAAGTTAATCTGGAATCAGCCTGTCTATTAACCTCCACCATGCAAAACCTGCCCTCCTGTAGGTTTTAAGAGTTTGATACAACTCTTATTTTCAGTGAAATGAACTACTGGTTTGAGGTATTGGGGAATACGACTTGAGTGCTTTGCAGTTTTACTACTATGCCAAGGAGACAAGGTGTACTATAGTGTCTTTGTACATGATAAAATTGTCAAGTGCAGCCAGCTGATGTGTGAGAGACCACCAGCTCAGGTTGTGAAGATTCACCTCTGTAATGCTGCATCCCACAGTAGTGCATGAAAGTGACAATATTTTCACTAATGAAAAGGAGAATTGGGTGCTTTGCCAAGAGACACTGGGAAAGGTTCAGCAGCATTGGTCAAGGAAGCACCAAATTACAGAGCATTACCGGTCAAGTCATTCCAGAGGGAGATCAAAATTCACACTTCAGTTTAGGTCAATCTTTACCTACAAGTGATAGAATGAGATTTTAGGGGAAGCAGTTTTCCTCATAACCGTCCACTATAACTATCTTCCTCTAAAGTTTGCAACTAGAAAGGATGGCATACTGGAATTGATGACCTTTCAATTGATTAACTGACATTACAATTATTAAATTGTATATGAAACCGCATCCTAAAAGTTGATCAAAACTGAAATGTTCAGTGGTGACACTAGTCTTGTTGTCTTCAGTGGGAGTAAGGGATATCCAGCATGTTTCTAGGAATTTGTTCCTCAACCATTCCTGTTGCTATTTCAAGAAGAGCTCAGGGGCTCCCACTACTTTCCTGAAGCCATTCTATCTGCCACAGGACTGGGTTTAAGGTCAGTCATGTATAAATGCATTGAGCCTAAACTCTGTAGGAAAAAACAGAAAGGGGTGATTTGTGCATGTAGAATGAAGAAGGTGCAAAGTCTGGCACAACAGAGGTTAACATGCTGTCTGTGAGGTCCCTATGGAGTCTAATTTAGTTATTAAATTTATATACTTGGCTGCGTTCCACTCTGTTACTACCTTCTTTTTTGAGCAGGAATAAATTCCTCAAAAAGCCATTTTGATTTTTGCATCTGACAAATTATTCCTGTGTATCTGCTATTTTTCTCTCCTTCAGTCCATATTTTTCTTACAACAATGCCTATCTTTTTTTCCAAGCATTACCATGTTGACAAGTACCAATGTTTAAATTCAGACAGAAATCGCTACTGAACTGCAGCAGTCCATCCTTTCATTTTAACAATGATCTGGGAGAATGAGATTGCAGTGGGACCTTAATTTCCCTTGTTAGAGCTGTAGCATTTGGGGCTGATGAAGTTCACAGTAAACCCGTCACAAATGAACCTTACCTGATATATTATCTATGGAGGCCATATAATGAGCATCTGGTGGAAACAGCAGTCTGTATGTGAAGCAGCAGCTACTAAACTGCTGAGGTGCAGTGCATTGTATTTGGTGAGTTCATCCAGGAGGAAGAAGAATCAGGCTTTCATTGAACTTGGGTAAACAGGCTGCCTGTGGGCCCAAAGGACTGTGCAAGGCACACTGTGAAATGCAATCCTTCACTTTACCAAGCTGCAAAGCAGCTGTGTGCCCTTTGCTGAACCTTTTGAAAAATAAGGGTCTGGCTGAAACAAGGCCACAAAGAGAATTCACTTTTACAGTCTGCCAGTGAACTACTGGGACAACTGATGCCAGCTGTGACCAGAAAAGATGTTTCCTTCTGATTCCAAAACATTTACTGGCGAGCCTGGATTGATGGACATGTAGTGTTCTGTCACCCAGTGCCACATTGGTCATGATAAAGGATTGTTCAGGGTAGATAAGGCCTTCAGTAAGAGATGAAAAATGATGCTACCTTCCAGAGGGCTTGCAAACACATGGACAAAATGTTATGAATAACTTCAGAATGTGAAAATGACTGTACTGGATGAAAACAAAGGAATTGCTTTCAGGGTAAAAAGTGGTAAGAATAATGAACCCATTGCTTAAGGGTTTGGTTACTGACACCTCCTTCTGAAGGATCTTCAAGGGAAGAGGAAAGTGAATGTCTTTGAAAGTGCATATTTAGAATAACTATTCTCTCTCTTAACTCACTGTTTGGATGGAAAGCAGTCAGTGATCGACACCCCACAATAGCTGTATGTAACAGATTAAAGCACTGAGAAGAAATGCTTCCTGCTAAAATAAATAGGAAATATAGACAGCCAGTGCAACTACGCTGAATCCAGGTAGAAAACCAGACTTTGTCTCACAAGTGCATGTGGGGTGTTTCTGATTTTGTTTCCAATTTATGATTGCAATGACCTAAATCTCAGCAGTACCCAGACATCACATTAGTAAGCAACATTGCAGTTGGGTTAGACAGGGCCTCCTAGATTTTTCATCTGTAAAACTGTAAAACATCTGCATGGCAGCATGAGCAATGCAGCTGAAAGTCTCACAGGGAAATAAAAGTTCTTGTACTTGATGAACTAGTTCATGAGGTATCCTTTCCTTCTCTTGGCCAGGGATCATGTTTCTCTTAGCATTCAGTCTGATCTTACACAGATTCCTGCATTTCCTTTCCAAGACACATTCACATATCTATTCTGTTCAAGATGAGACACATGGAGCTTTAAAGCTTTAAAGCATGGAAGTCAAGGACTTTTTTTTTTTTTTTTTTTTTTTTTTTTTTTTTGTAACTGAATAGGTTTAGGGTTTTTCATGAGAAATGGAGAACTGAAGCTGTCTAACTCTGTCATGGAAATATCCAAAGACCTGTCAGTGCCAGCCCTGGTCGAAATATTATCTGCTTGTGATTAACAACAGGGTGAAGGGAGTTTGTTTGCTCCTCTTCCAGTGTTTCTTCCTTGTAATGGGTCCTTCCTGTGTCATTTTAGGATGTGAGGCAAATTGCCAAAGTTCAAACAGAACAAGTCTGAAGCTCCCTTGTTCTTTTGCCAAGGGCTGCCTACCACCGATCTAATAGAAACAGATATGTGGTAGGGTTTACACAGCTCTAATTTGTCCAGTGTGCAGACAAATCAGGTTACAGCTGGGAAGGGAATTGTGGTTTCTTTGGGGGAGATAGGAAAGAAAAGGGACCCCTTCTCATCTCAGGGCTTGGAAATAACTTGTAGATCAGATATCATTCCCTGGATTAAGGAAGCCTGATTGGGTTTTTGGACCATTTCACAGACACACAGAAAACAGGTCCGTTACCAGACAATGCTACCCACAGGCAGCCCTGCTCCATAATCTTTGCACCACAAAGTTTTCACTGTTGAAAGGCCATTTCCCCAGCAGTTGCTGCATCATCATCTCCAGTTTACCAGAACTGTTTTCCTTAGCAGAAAGGACCCCATGGCATCTTAAATTCATGGCCTGAATGGAGTTTTTATCTCTCTTGTTTTTTTTCAGTTTTTAAATAGATAATGTTGTGTCTCACATTTAAATTTTGGTAAACTGGGAGGTGGAATGTGTGTAAGCATGCGTTTGTACTGTATGAGGCAGAACAACCCGCTCCATTATGCCAAGCATGTGTGACCAAACTGTATCCCATCCAAAGATATTTATTGGATGTGGGAAATTCCAGAGAATGACTCACAACAGTCCTTTAGAAGACAGATTTATCTCCAGACCATGCCTCATTCAACCCATGACAACTTAAACTCACATCCTATTTTAAATGCAACTTCTATTTCCTTATGACACAAAGGAATTTATGCTCTTTATAGGCAGACAAATGAAGGAGGGTATAAAACTTAATTGTTCCAGAACATTTTCTGCCTCTAATATTCTGTTGCAAGACCAGGGGTAATATAATTAATATAGACAACTGATGGATATAGAAAACAAGTAGATCTACAGGCTCATTGTGTTGGTGGTCACTAATCAGTTTTGTAAGTTTATTTGTCTCCGATGTCTCTCCCTCTCCATGAATGACTCTGTGAGGACCATTCTTTGCTACAAAGAGATCTAGTTAGTATATTTATAGTGGCAAAGTTCTTGTCAAGGAGATACGACTTGTGTCACCAAAATAATTCTTTTCCTGGTAGTAAAACCACTTCCCTAAATGACATAAGCTTTTCTGACAAAAAGGCTCTTTTGCTAAAATGAGTTGCATCTGTAGAGGGAGTTCTGACATTCAAACTGTACAAAGTTGAATCATCCTGTTTTGACTGTGAACTAATGGGGCATCTTTCAGTGTCACTGCTGGGGAATCCAGCTGTGGGAACTCATAGATTACTTCTAGTCTCCCCCATGCTCTCTCTACAAATTTTTTAATGAGTGTAAAAAAGGAATTCTGTTCCTGAATTTGAGAATTACAGAAACATTATTTGGTGGATCACACTGAAATGGTTCACCTTTTCCATTGACACGCTTGATTTCATTTTTCGCGAGTTTTGGTCTCAGATTTTTTTTCTTCCAGCCATACAGAAATTCAAACCCATTTCACCTCTTTTAAGTCTCCCTCAATTGATCCTACCAGTGCCACATTTGTGGGTGAATGATGGCAAGAACGGCTGAAGTATCTTCAGCCTGAAGACTTCAGAGCACAAAGTGGAGGTCATACCTCAACCTAGACTTGGACCAAAACCAAATCCAGTTATAAGTCATAAGTAAGGAGCTGATCTTTTTGGCTGGAGAGACAAAATCCAGCTGGGATGCTTGTCTACCACTGAGTATAAAGAAACTATTTCTTAACCTTTGTGGATGCACAAAACTCAGGTAAAACTTGGGCTCTGAGGCTGCCAAGGAGACAACATTTATGAAGCCAGTGAGGCTGCTGGGATACCGGAGTGGCTGGGAACAGAGCCAGGCTCTTCTGAACCCAAAATCCGTTCCTTAGCAATAGTAAACACCCATAAAAATCACAAGACACTAAATGAGGAATCTTTCACAGAAAAAAAAAATAATATATATATATATATATATGTATTTAGCCAACAAAGAGCTTATATTGTGAAGCCAGTCCCTCATATTTTATAACGTTTACACTACAGCTAATTTGGGATATTATTGAAATCCTTATTTAGTATCATAGTTGTGTAACACCAAACATTCTTTTATACTATTTATTTATTTATTTATTTTTATTTTGTATTTTGTAGCACAAGAACTCCAGGTTATTTACACCTACAGTATGTTGAGGTAATAGACTACATTAAATTCCAACCAGGTGGAGATTTATTATGTTAGAATGAACATTACCTACAGTACAATAATTCTCAGAGATAACGGGAAACACGCTAGTGGTATAGGAATTTGCATTTCGTAGTTTAGGATAGTAACTGATATAACAGGTGGCTTAATCAGGAGGCTTAGCTGTATGACTCTGCTGAAGGTCAGTTTTGCTTAGGATAGGTATTGCTTGGATTATGAAATAACAGATCCAAGCTGGTGATGTTTGACTCTAAAGAAGTGTAAACAGTTGAACTGTTTTCACAATAAATATTTGCTTGAATGTAAAAAATGGTATTTTGTTATGTTCATGCTCGTTTATATTTGCTTTCTAGTAAATGGCTGTGGAATAAGAACATGCATAAAATCAATGAATTTTAATCAAATATCAAATAATATGATAATATGTGTCCTTTAACTCCTTAACGTTTTTGAATACAGGGAAATGAAACCTAAGAGGGATTTTCTTAGCTCCAGGAAACAGTGACAATTCCATGCATTTTGTTACAAAACTTACAAAGCTAGTGTGTGTATGTCAAATGATACAGTTTATTAACATCAAATAATCAAAGTAAATATGTCTCCCTTTGCAGTCACAGCCTGCATAAAGACAACCTTTCTCTCTCTCAGTATAGGTTTTACTTTCTTCTTGAGTTTTTAATTTAGGAAAAATAAAACAAAGAAATATAGGCCTCTTTAAGATCTGTAAAAATGTCCGTGTCTTCTAGATAAATATCAGATGAATTTTCTTTTTATTTCAAGAAAAAAAGAATTTCCCACCATTTCTGTACCATTGCCAGCACAATCTGGATCCATAGCATTAAATAAAAGTTGTCCTTTTTTGCTAATGTCAATGGAGAGGCTCTCACGTACTTCAAAAGAATTAGGATTTGAAAATCATAAGGATATGGATTTGGAAGGAACTATGCTGCTTTCTGATTATTCACTTTGATTTGTTTTTATATATATTTGTTGTGCTGGAAGGTCCTGTGCAAATCAGATCATTGCAAGTGGTGGGTGCTCATCTCATTGCAAACCCTCAGTACTCCCACCCATACAGAATCTTTCAGCAAAACACACCCAGAGCACCAGCTGGTTAAAAGACCTTGTCCCGCACCACCCTGCCTGTCTCTGCTGACGTGAACAGTAAAATATGCAGTAACAGACTTTGAGTAAGATTGAAAAAGAGGAGGAAAAAATATGCTCCCAGCAGGCAAAATATTGGTGACATTTTTAATAATAATGAAACATAAGACCACAGTAGGGCAAAACTGAAATCCATTTTGCATGTCAAAGAATTGGTTGCATTTAATTTGTTTGGCATATTTTACTAGCTTTCTATTTCTTATGGAATAAGTTCAAGGTTATGAAATGTATTGCTAGTATGAAATGTTCATAAGGATTTCAGATGAAAGAGAATAAAGCAAAGAAAGGTCTTCCAACTCATTTTTGATTGATGAAATCTTTTGTGAAAAATCCTTTTTCCCTCTCAATGTAGCTTTGAATTCATATTTAGGGAATTAAGACATATATTTTGTAAAAACAAATAAAGAAACACCAAAAAATTGTTATAACTTATATATTTATTTATGTTTAGAGATTTTTATCTCAAATTTATTCCAAATTGGTTGAATTTATTTAAATGGTTCCCAAAGGACATGGCAGGACTTAAATGTCTGAGTCTTGAGCTGAATCTGACTTTGCTTCTTGCTTGATTATTTCATTATAAACTTCTCTTTCCTTTAAACTACCTGATTTCAGTCAAATCTGTACAAGAGCAGCTTCATTTGGACTCTTGATATGAAAATCAGTAACGGGGGAACTTCAAGAACTTCAAAAGTTTCTGAAAGGCCATGATAAGCCTCTGTATCATGGGAGGTTTATTAAGGGATTTAATTTGGGTTCTCAGGACGTGTCCACGAATTGGAAGGATGGGAATAAATAAACTGCAGGGAAGGTGAAACAGGGCAGTATTCAGGCAAGGGCTTGCTTTCCTCAGTGCCACCATTTTGGCTTTTGGCTCTGTAGTTATTTATCCACTAGAGGTCTGTGTGTGTCCTGGAGAGCCTCTGACTGCAGCGGAGCACGTCCTGCCAAGCAAACTGTCCCCTTCATTTTAGGGGAAAAAAACAACAGTTCAGCAACACTGCTCCCTTTCTTGTGTGCAATGTCACACTGATTTTCATGAGTGATGTCAGACAATTCCTTTTTATATTTTTAGAGGAAAAAAATATATTTTTATTTTATTTTAATTTATTTTTCCACCTGTACCTCCAGGTTCACAGAATGATTATTTTCTTGTGCTTTGTTTGGCAAGATACAAGCAAACAAAACCAAAACCCTCAAATCATTCCAGTTTTTCAAAGTACAAAGGAAATGCTTCATAATGGATGTTTTCAAACTAAATGATTTTTAGGACTCAGGTCACCTCCATCCCCATTTTTTTTCAGTTTGTGGAAAATTAAAAGAAAATAAAACAATCAACATCCCACCCAAGGTACAAATAAACAAACACAAAAATCAAAATAGTTTGGGTGTGGGGAAAATCTTTTTGTCTGATTAATTTTCACCAGTGATCTGAAGTGGCATTATTCACCCAGATCCTATCCTGATAATATGCAGTGCCTTGCAAGGCAAAAGAGATCAAATCTGAGCTCAAGCTGTGTTGAAATGCATGTTTCCCTTCACATTAGATTTATAGGACTGCCTGCCGTTAAATGCAAGGCTGTCTGGGTAAGGCAGGTCAGTGCAGCTTGAAGGTGAACCAGACCATTTACACATAGAGGATGCTTTGCTCCTCTGTATCACATTGCCCACCGCTCCATGGAAAACTAAAGGTTAATCTCAGCTCATAGAAGTGAGAGCATCCTCAGGCTGCTTCTGCTTTGTATGTCTGGCCCTGTACAGCACCTTCACAGACAGAAGAAATTCAAATGACAGCTTTAAACTATTTTAGCTTTTATAACTCATGCTTAGTCAGTGCGTATTTCAGCAGAAACTTATGAAGTTTTTATTTTCAAACAAGATAGCAGTGCAGAATTTACATTGGTGTAACTTCAGAAACATTAATCAAGGAACAAATTCATCTTCTGACTCTTTCTGTATGTCTAATCTAGGAAGAAAATGACTGCAGCTAGGTTTGATGTTTTGTAAACATCTGTCTGCTCATTTAAATTGCATCCACATGTCAAGACACAGAAATGCTATATTTATTCGTTTTTATTTTTAAATAAAAAAGTCTTCCTGCTGTTGGTTTTTGTTTGTTTTAAACAGAAACAAACAATTTCAGGAAAATGATAACTGTGCAACACGAACATACCGCAAAGTGCAATAAATCTTTCTCCAAAGAAATTCACCTATCTCAGTTGTGCTGTCTTGTATGCCAGCTTCAACACTGCATGTAACTACTGAGTAATGAAGTTACCTCATTGGTTCTGTTAAAAATCAGAACTGAATATGTCCCACTAGCTAAATGGAGAAATACTGAGATTTCTTTTATTATCCAAGGGAAGTTACTTGAAAAATATGGTGACATCATAGAGGTAATGTTTATATAAATGTCAGAAATGCAGCTACTTAAATTCTAAACTACTAAAGCTAACGAAGTAACAAAGCTACATTATCTATTTGAGAACAGTACCTATGATTTGGAAGCTTCTTGAAAAATTAATACTCAAAGTGTGAGTGACAGTGGCAGAGATTTTCTGGTTTCACTGAAGGGCTGAGTGATTAATGAAACTACATTAATCCAGTATATTAATCAGTATATATCCTAAAATGGATCACCTGAGATTAACTCAACCCATTTTAAGCACTGACAAGTTACAGAGATGCTAGTCTGAGAACTGGTATCAGAAGAGAGAATTAATCTCTGCTCATATCAGTGGAAAAAGACAGGAGGGACATTCTAACATTGTGGGTAAAGATGACACACACACCCCACAAGCTCCAGAGATGGAATTATTTGCAGAAAAGTACTAGCAAGTGGGCTTGAATAATGAATGCATTCAAGAAATTAATGATTCCTAATGGAGCTAAGATTTCATCCATGGCATTCATGGGCAAATTGGTGACATCAATATGTGGAGATCAATTGATGTTATTCTGAATTTATTAGACACAGCGTGCTTCACATCTTTTCTTTTAGGAAAGAGGCTAAAAAATACAACAATTAAGGATTTTAGTAAAAAAGAAAAAACAAACCCAAAAGCCCGTGTAATTCTCACTTAAGGAGTTTGATTTTATTGGGATTTTATCAAAGTGAATCATAATTAAAGTGGTAAAAGTAAATCAATTTAAATGATGAAAACTGAGGAGATAACAAGGTGCAGTTTGGTTTTAGGCTGTCGATTGGAAACGACAGTGAAAGATTAATACCACATAGCCTTGTGTGTCATTAAGCAGAGTAGAGCCAGCATGCAGCTTTTACCTTTTGATGTTCACACATTATTTTTTAACTTTTTTTTTTTCTTTTTTTTTTTTTCCTCATTGTCTTTGGCTATCACTTTTCTACAGCCTGAAGACATCATGAATGCTTCCTAGCTTCTTTCTGTTCACATATCCAAAATCAGAGAGTAGGAGACAGCTGGTTTGCGTGAGGGCAAGCCAAGGCTGGGGGAGCCACTCAGTGGACTGGCACACTCTCATGTTTGGATAGAAAGAAATAGCTTTACCCAGGAGTTGCACAGGAGATACATCACACACCCCTGTTATGATGTCATTTGGAAAAAAAGAAGAATTTTGTAATATCAGCATTATCACAAAGAACCAAATTATTTTATTCTGGTCTTCATTGTGATGGATAGATGAACTACTCATTGGTCTGGAAGATGGTGGTTGACTAGAAACCAGCAATCATGACCCTGTTACACACATAAGCAAACAGAAAGTAGAAGAAACCATTACACTTATAAAGAGACATGCAGATGCACAGCTCTTCAAAAGAAAGACAACTTCACTGAGCTAAAAGAAAATCATTAGCTGAGCTGTTTGAAGAGGAGGCAATAGAAGAATGTAAAAGAAAATTGAAAGCTTTTTTTTAATTTTAAGAATCGACAAATCAGGAAAAACAATGACTTTGTCTAAAACTTGATTCTAGCTTAATGTGCAAGGGAGGCTGTTAATTTTTTCAAAGCAATTTATAGTTAACATTGAAAAAGGGAAACAGATGGCAATCAATAACCCCGGGAAATTGTGATGTGCAGAAAAAAAATAACATGAGGTTACAAATAGAGAAAAATCCATGCTTGTAAGTCATACAGACTTCTTCCCTTTTGGTTACATTAGGAACTAAAAAACCCTGCAAAACATATTGCTCTCAATGGTAGAGAGAGATAATAAAGCTCTTCTTAGTGCAGAGAAATCAGGAATTTTTCAAAGAATACTTTTGTCCTGTAGCTGGAAAGATGTAGGTGATGAACTTATCACACAGAGGTGAAATTTCCAATCTATGAATAAAATGAGGATGTTAGGCAATTTCTCCTAGAGAATATTTTGCATCAAATAATGTCAGATTACTGAGTTTAAGAGTCAAAAAAAAAAAAAAAAAGATAATAGAGGAACAGATGTCTGTCCACCTGATCTTAGCGTGCAATTAACTTTAGTTTACTAGGGAACCTAGAAGGGGCAAAGACAGGGCTAATGTTGGACTGATACTCAAAAAAAAAACACAAAAAAAACCACCACAAATATGATGAACTAGTAGGTGCTGGTAGATGAAAGTGCAGCTACAGTTACTAGTCTGTTTAGCTTATCTCACATGGCTTCCAGGTACATTTCTGGAAGGTCTATATCAAGTTTTCAGGCCGTAAATACTGAAAAGACAGGAATATATTTATCTTCAATTAAAGAAGTTATTAACTAATTTTTAGGGAGTTAATGACTGCATGATGGGGAACCATTATGTAGGGAAAGACTCAGGGAATAAAGTTTATCAGTCTTCATGAGATGAACAGAAGCATTTACAACTGGAAGAAAAATCCGATGAGAGACCCTTTCATCACTACAAAGGTTAAACAAAATTACAGGTGAGAAGTTTGAAGAAAAATTTAGACAAGAAGGCAAATCATATTTTATTTAGATGGTGGTATGAGTGATTACAAATACTGAAGGCTGTGATAAGCACAGTGGTAGCTCCATTTCAAAGTCAGAGGTGAATATTTTTATAAAAATGATCAGAAAATCTCCATACAAGCTGCAGCTGATTAAAAGCAAGAGTCTGTATGTGCATGTGTGCATGTGCAGATGAAAATTAGGTTGTGCTTTTTATAAACTGTATTCACAAAGAGAAAAAAATGGACAGTATTAAGAACCTCTTTTGCCTGGAGGAGAGATGCACCACAAGAAGCAGAAGATGAAGCTGAATTAAGACTCAAAAGAAGCTTTTCAGAAAACATGGTAATGGTGATTAACCACCAGAACAAAGTACAAGGAAAGGGATAGGGACAAAGTCTCTTCTGATTTTACAGTAGGGGCTGAAAGCTTTTCTAGGAGACAAGCTTTAATCTGAGACAAAGAGTGCTTTAGTCAAATACAAGTTATTGACTCGGGGCTGGATAACTGGGCCTGAGATATTTCAATAAGAAAACAGAGAGATCTCTTTTGATCTCACTGTTGCAAATATGTGTGATTCTGCATGACTCCTGTTGCAGAGTTTCACCAATTTACTGCTATACTGGAACTGATAACACATATCTGATTCCAAATTCATTTCCAGTAAGGGGCTAATCTAGGAAAAACTTCATAAAATAAAAACTACCTTGAGAACTGATTACTTTTCCCAGAAGCTAACAGCTCTGTACTCTAACTTCTAGCTTAAACCAATCTTATTTTAAAATTCTTGACACTAGCCTTTGTTAAGCTGTCCTCCTGCTGGTTAAAAATGCCGTTATTATCTAGAAATACTCCCAGTGCTTCCCTGAAAGTATTTTGTCACTTCCCTTCTTGATAAATTAGGTGCATATTAATGGGCATTTAAGTTATAATATAGGACTTCTCATTAGGAACAAGCATTTTGTTTGAAAAGAGGCAATAAAAATAATTTCAGTGGATGCATACTAGGACTGTAGATCAGGTGAAGGATGTAGATTTATTTGTGCATTGTAAGCTTTGTATTGTGGGAATTTTTCCCATTGTTTAGCAAAGAACAAAAGCAGGATTCTGAAGTGGACTAATTCCATCCGCATTGATGTATACATCTGAACTCCCATTTAAATGAATGGAGCAGCACTGGGACACCATACATCACTGCTTTATACTCCAACCCAAAATACTGTTCTCAATTTTCCACTTGCTTGGTGTCTTGTGTTGTCATTTATAGCAATGCAAACAGAATGCAGTGTAGGTGCAAAACACCATTAGGTCAGATATTTCCAGTCATTTATATTAGCTGTAGCATCTGGCAGCCTATTTATATTAGCTTTACATAGCATAAATGAGTGCACTTATACAATATAAACTGCAGATGTGCTACCATTATGCTTTTATTCCCTTTTAAAAAAGTCTTAGCTTTCTTCACAACATCATCCAGGTATGCTGAATTTCCCCCTTGCTGTAGAAACTATATGATGAATGGTCTCCATTTTCTGTTGGTTTATATCAAAGTGCTTTATTGTGCATCCCACACTCAACACTGCTAATATTCAGAGAGAGCTCATTGTCTTCTCTGATAACATCATATCACCTCTAATGGATCCAGAAGAGTCAAGTCCTAGTCCTGTTCTTGAAACTAGGTTCCTTGTGGCCTCAGATTTTTACTGTATTTACCACTATAGTGTTTCTAAATTCCACATACTTAGTATATATTTAAAAGATAATGAAGCAAGATACTTGTGTGCAGTGTATTGTCAAGTAACTCACTCCCTCTCGAGGTTCACACATCAGCTAGCTATAAGCTTGATCAGTTCCTTAAGAATGATGAATAGTGTTAAAATTTGCCATATTCCTTTCTGCCAGATGCTCTGAAAAGCCTGTTAAAACTCCATAAAACAAGTAAACCAAGTTCAGTTACGCTCTGCACTTTTCCGGCACTGCTGCTAGCACAAAAATTGATTGATTGCTCTTTGTGCAAGTCTAAATCTAGCCTGTTCACCTGCAAAGCACTGCTCCCTTGTACTTTTTTGTTGTCCTCAGCAACATGCTGGTGAATGTTTTTCTTGGTACAGGGATTTCTCTGTAATTCTAGCATTTGCTTGCCTCTTTCTTGCTTCTGTGTGCTAATCTCATTAAAAGATTCATGCTTTGCCTCAGCAGCACGTCCCTCAGCTGCTGTCCAGAGTTCTGTTGCTCCTCTCAGTTCCCTGGTGAAAACTTAAACATGTCTCCTTCACAGCCCAGGGCTGTACATGCAGAAGGAAGGGATTTCAATAGCTCCCTCAATATTTACTGGGTGCTCTTGCTGGGTGCGTCAATATGTGATGCCATGTTCTAGAGCTGTTGGGATATTGTAGTGATAGCACACTTGGCTCTTCAAGTGTAGAGAAGTGATGGAAAACTGCTTTGCATGTACAGCATTCATGGTAATAATGATGGAGAACGCAAGTGAATAGAGTAGAGTGAAATTACAGCCTAATCTAGCTAAAGTATATGGAGGTCTTGCTCCATTGGTCAGTAGCAAAATGAAGAAGCTGAGGTCACTTTTTTTTTGGCAGTAAAGCTTTACGTTTTTGGCTTTACATTTGTCTTTACAAGAAGAAAGGTTTGTAATCATGTAGAGAATTTGGAGGACAAACTATTTTCAGGAGACAGAGAGGGTAGAATCATTAAACATACAAGTGGAATGTTTGGGGATGATATGAACTGTGAAAGCACAGGTGAATCCTGCCACAGTTGTGTTGACATTAAGAAAATAAAATGTTATGTCACTGCTGAAATAAGAATGCACTTTCAGGGGATCTAGAGCAAAAGCAAAAGAGAGATTATGGCATAGTTGAGCTGTTAGCCACCAGCCAAAATGACAAAGCCAAAGTGAAGGAGAATAGACTAACTTCTGGTGAATGAGATGAATGGGAGCTGGTGGAAAGGACAGCTTGCAGAGCTTAGTCCAGTATATTGTCATGTTGTTTTAGTCTCTTAGAGAGCTGAGAGGGGGCATCTGAATTTAAGATGTTGTTGGTGGAAAAAAAGCAGGCAAACAGCTGAGTCTTAATAAAAGGAGCTACAGGTTTGGTGACAGAATTGTATGAGGAAAAGTTAGTGAGGACCTGAGCAGTCCTGGAGAAATACAGGAGAGCAGAGTCCCTGGTGAAAGAGAGAGTAAACTTCAAAACTTAAAAGATAATAAACAGCCTTTGGAAAAGAAAAGGGTACCAGGGATTACAAAGAGCCACACAGCTTCTGCAAGCAGACAGTGAACATATGGTGGAGGCATAAACAAGCTATTGAGGAAGATTAACCAACATGAACAAGTATTGCTTCCAAGAGACATGCCATGTTCCTTGGAGTATGAAAACCCCAGAGGCATTCTGCGTGTCTGGGAAAATGTCTTGCATGTGCCTGATTGTAGAAATAGTCATCCAGCAAAATACCTAGCTCTTTCCCAGAGAAATGCTTACTGTGGAAGTGTTTCCAGTGTAGGGTGCAAGGCCATTGTATATTGCCCTGGTCCCTGTTGTAGCCCATAAGGAGCTGTTGCATGCAGCCCCAGCACAGCTGCTGTTGAATGAGTTGTTGTCTTCACCTTAATGACCACAGCCAAACCCATTTCTCTTTGCAGTCCTTCTGCTGCAGGCTGCCAGTCACAGTTTTTTCATAATAGGCTGCTTGCCTCTTCCCAGGTGGTCAGCAAGCTGCGGATGGTTGCTGAATGACGAGGATCTTTATCAAGGGTGAACACTAATGTCTCCACAAGAGAAGCAAATCTACTGTGGAAGAGGTGCTCTTGGTTTAGGTGTAGGATTGATAACTGGCCTCAGGCAGAGAGCTTGATGAGTTCTTAATGGGGCATCAGGTTAGGCTGTATGGATTCCCTTGAAGGCTGTGAATGAAAGTAAAACAGATGCCTTACACGCAAGTGAAAGGCAATGGTCAGTGATCAAAATGTCATAAAAGGAGTGTTGACAGTAATCACTATCATTCACTGTTCTCACAAAATGATGCCTGTGCACACCTGTAACTGTCAGGATTGCCCCTGCTTTTGAACAGTCCATGGAGAGTTACACTTTCCACGAAGAGAGTGTTATGGCACTGCTTCATTTCCCTTCAGTTGCTTGAGTGAGCCTGAAGGATGGTGAAATGCCTCCCAAGAGGGTCAGCAGCTTTCTGAAGATAGAGGGTAAGATGCCGGAACTTCAGCATGTATTATAATAGAAAATAGAAGGCTATTATTTTAGTTGTGGTGGTATGTGGACCATATTGGCTGCCTGAATATATTTATTCATTCATCAGTTAGAAAAGTAAATTTTCAACAGTGGAGTTCAGTCAACTGTCCCTCTGCCTTCACTTCTTGCACAAAAATGTAAAAAGCATAAAATTATGAAATATTTTGGTGGTACAGAAATAACCTGACTGTATTTCTCTACCTTTCTTTCCAGTAGCTTTCCTGAGAACTCAGTATTTTCCAACAAGTTATATGCAGCAGTGAAGAGGGTTATGTTGAAACTATTAATTAGAGGCTTGAATTGTGTCAAGTGCAATCTATACCTTAATCCTCTGCCTTAATTTTTGCTTGAAATAGAAAATGTTCTCAAAGTCCAAGGTTTAAGGTCAAAAGTACTCCTGCTCACACCTGACCATATTCTTCCAATGGCATTGTCCTCTTTGGAATTGGATGATGGAAAAAAAACATGTGAATTCTTCAAGGGTCCCATAGCATGTTTCATGATGCCACTTTTCAGGTAGCATCTTGGTGGACAGTGCCTCTGTGGACTTTGCAAGGTGATTTGTTCCCACCTTGCCCATTTCAGTCTCCTAAGGTCATTTTTATGGGATTGAATCATCCCAGATAACCAGTGAGGCTCAGCAATTTTTAAACTAAGCAATAGTATTTCAGTCCTTTTGTCGGGGAATTACTGACTGTGTCTGAATTTAAACACATTGCGTTAAGTAACGATTACAAGTATACTTATCATATATTATTATATAGAGATGACACTAACAAATACATAATTACATATATAGTATAATACATGTGTAGATAAAATAACAAATAAGAATAAATACTGACAATATTCCCTGTTTCCCCCCTCTGACCTGGTGGTCCCCACTGAGCTGCATACTGCTCCCCAAAAACAGTGTTAGAAATGGAGTCTGGGCTTTCATCTCTCAACAATGGATACTTTCTGACTGGCAAAAAGAGGATTTCAGTTTTATCTACATACTGTGAGGTGTACAGCACAGAAAAAAACGGGTTGAAATCTGAACAATGACGTTATAAAAAGAAGAAAAGCAGAGCAATTATCTAGGATAAATATGTCGCAGATCTACACCAAAAAAGAGGGTTGCAAGAATACTGTAAAAGACCTATCTAGTCAGAACCTCAGAGTCTCAACTCCAGTGGATGATAAAATTACTTTGAATATGAATCAAATGGATAAAAGATTGGCTCACTGGTGCCTGTGATGAGAGACTGGTGTTGCAGAAAGCCTCCACCTACATTAAAATGGCATTATGATTTTTACTCTCCTTCTGATGGTCTCCTCAGTAATTTTTTAACTAAATACAGAAAAACAAACAGTCACAGCTGTCTCATGCCATGGGCTTGCCCACATGCCTGTGAAGCTAGCAGGATTACTTTGCAACACAACATTGTTCTGGGCATGGGTTGGGGGAGGATGATTTCTGTACACATTTTAGTGGGTTTAGAGTCCTGATCAGAGAAGGATTGTATTGCTTTTCTCAGGGACTTGAACACAAAGCTAGTGTCAAATCATGATTAGGAAATTTGATTATCCTCAGTGGTCAGTGTCCTGACAATTGATGAAGACCTGCCCATCATTCATTTTAACTCACTTTCAGAGATGATAAAGTTTAAAATAGTTATCACCTAATAAAATGCAATTCTCAGTATCACAAGAAGATGTATATTAAATAAAATGCTGGATAACTTTCACTCTTAGATATTTTTCCATTTATATCTGACATCAAATTCTGGGCATGTTTGTATTTTACATCTCTACTTTTTTCTAAGTCTAGATGATCAGATAGGCCGTGTTGGAAAATTTGAGGTTGGATCTGAATTCTTTGGAGGGACGTTAGAACTGGTATTCTGCTTCTAGCCCTAACGCTCTCAAAGATTCAGCAGATAGTGTAAAATTAGGGTTTGTATCTGCATCTTTCAGGAGGCTGTCCCAGTTCTGGCCTCCCTCTGCTGTGAGCATCCTTAAAAGATACATCAAACAGCACAACATGAGTTCAAACAACTTTGCTTGTAACTGCAATGAATCTGAAATGTACTGATGAAAGATTTATTAATGTCATGCAAGGCAGAGTGTCCTCATGTTAGCAGAGACAGTTTGAATCACTGAGTGAGCAGGTCATCAAAGCGAAATCAGCATGGTAATTGGAACAGCATTCTTAACCTAATTGCAATGGAGGTTAAATCATCATCTGTGTATGGCCTTGGATATTGACAGCCATGCAAATAAAATAGTAATAATCCAAGGCATGCCTCCCTTTCTGTTGTGGTGAATTATGATGTGAGGCTCAGGCTGGGGTAGACATTGTACCTCTGTCAGATTTTCAGCTACATTGTCACAATGGAATCCAGCCAAGATATGTTGACAAAACAATTTTCCCTGGAGAGAGAAAAGCCCTACTGTTTGTAGTTATGGAGTTGCTGGTGCAGGAACAGTGAAAATTATGACTCAGAAAATGGGTTGTGATACTTCTGGTGTGCATAAGCACACAGGTGAACTTAGAGAGTTTCCTACGCCTTGATCATGCTGTTCTTTCTGTTACTGGTAAATATGGTATTTTTGAGGCATCCTTACTGAAAATAATGAAAACTGTGCACAGAATACACCACTATTTCTGGGGCTCTTAGAAATATTATTATAGGTTTTTGACACATCATTACAGAATTTTTAAATGATTACACTAGCCCAACTATTCAACTGACATTTTCGTCTTCTCTCTAATAGACAGTCTTAATTCCAGTTAGCTGGATGAAATTCAATTCTATTGCTATTTCCAAATCTGAAATGCAAGTTAGTGGTATTACCTAGCATTTAGCAGAATGAAATACTTCAGTGTGTCTAACAGTGCTTGTGGCTAAAACTGTTCTGGACTTTACTTCAGTTTTGAGACCTTTTTTACCTAAGTCCTTCAAATGACACTTTTTTCATTCAGCATGTTTTGAGTGATTAACCCACATTCTGTGACTGTGCCGCCCTCCCCAGGCACCACTGGCTTTCCTGCCTTTATTCACTAAGCATGAGTCACTTCCTAGCATCTGAACCTTTGCTGCCTGATACTGCTTCCACTGATTTACTGTTATGGTTTCAAGTCTGTGACTTCTCAGTTTTTCACAAGTCCTCATTTTTTCTTTGGTTCTTCTGGGTTTCTCCTTATATTTTTGGGAGAATAACTCTTCATGCCCATTTTACACCATTTGGCTCATTGAGAGAACAACTAAATGTATCCCAAAAATTTTGGCTATCACAGTAACCAAAACACTTGCTATTAAGCCTTAGATGGACTGATTTTACTATTTTTGAAGCTGACCTCACATGTTCTTTCTTTGACTTTACTACCTTTGGTAGTCCAAACTTCAGACACTTCTGTCATCTATTAGTATCAGTTGGAAATATTTCATTGATTTTCACAATATAGGCTTCAGGGTCTGCATGTAAACTTTACCTAATATTGTCTCTGTAACCAGGATGCCATCAGGCTATAAATGAAAGCTCATCGTATGTTGACATTCAGCCCTCTCTGAAAGTCATATTGGCATGGTAGCACTGCAGGTGTTCTAGCTTTGGAGTCAAAGAATCTAAGAAACACAAGAACAAAAATTAAAAACTTGTGTAAAACAACAGCAGGCATAATTTTTTCAGAGTGTTGTTTGGTTAAACCCTATTTAACAAAAAGGAGAATATCCCTCAGATATTATTTTTATATGGTTAAAAAATGTTAACAAAAATTCTCTGTGGTGAATATTTACTAAAAAGAGGTTGCAGAGACTCACTCTCCAAAGTCAATCTCCAACTCTGCTGTAAAAGTATGTTCTATTTATGGTGAAATAAATAAACAATAAATGTATTGCTTCTTCCACTGGACAGTGATAAATATATTCATTATTCATCACTGGTGGCATGGAGAGATGGATGGTCAGCTCAGAGATCATCTACCCAGGCCCTGACAAGACTTGTACTCACAGGTGTTCCTCAACCTTACACTAGAAAGACTATTGCTAGGTTGTGCCAATAAAGCTGAGACATGCTTTGGAATACTGAATTTGCAAGGCCCTTTTTTAATTCCTTTTTCGTCCTAAAGCCTTGTCCTTGCATTTTTTTTTGATTTGCATCTGGATACCTTGGTGTCCATTCAACCGGTGATCCAGATACTTGAATGTATGGGTGTGCCAGTCTATGGATAAAATGAGGAGAGGACAAGGTGGTAGGAGAGTGGTTGTGCAGAAATATGCAATGAGATGGACTATGACTGCAACTGTATGTGATACCCATTGACTGTAATGGTGAAGAAAGAACCTAATAGCTGTGCCCATCACACTAGTGAAGTTTAGTGATGCTTTCTGGACCTTATAGTTCTTGTACGGACTGCTCCCATATGGAATTGGATAGTGATTATGAACAGATGTCTCTAATACAATTTTGACTCAGACAGCAACCACATTGCAGTAAATCTCACCTAATGATGTTTGCATTTAAGGTTATTTTATACTCCATTTCACTTAGTTTTCATAAGCTAGTTTATTTGCCTGTAGTAACATGTCTGCATCGTGGATGGTGAACTTCTCTGGGATGGCTGTATGACTATATTCTTCTTGAGTAGGTTTTTCCAGAAGCCCTGGAAATTTTATTCTAACACTGTTCCCTTTCAAGTTATTAGTTAAAAATATGTCCCGTAGCTGATATCTTTCTCCATTGTAAAATGTGAAATACTTAGAAAATTCTGTATATCACAACCTCTCAACAATATTATATTTAGATTTACTAATACTGAATCACAGATCAGTCACAAATAGGCCTGATGGCAGTGAGAACATTTAGCCCATTCCACCACAACTTGTGGGGCTGGGCTTTACTAATAGAACAATAGAACTTTTCCCAATGGCACTCAGATGGTATCAGAGATAGGATGATTTATGAAGCTGGTGAAGTTCCTCACTCCTCAGTCAACGTCAAAGTAAGAGAATTCATCATTCAGAAGATGCATGAATTCCTGCAGACGTTGAAGACTCCAAAACATCTACATACACAAGTTAGTGGTGGTAGATTAATTCTTGCTCTGACTATGAGCAAGATTCAGGCTATGATATGCTGTTTCTTCAGATTCTTCCTCCAGGGCCAGTGATGTACAACAACATTCCTCTTCCTGTCCTAAAACGTTACTGCATCTGCTCTGAACAATTAAAAGAGCCATTATGTCCCTGCCCCTAGATATAGCTGCATTTCATTAGTGGAGGATAGCACTGCATATGGCCATTGTTTTGTTGGGTTTTTGATAATAAAAAACAATTGCTTGGTATTGATTATAAAAGTGACAACCTGAAGATTTATTACGCTGCAAGAGTGTTGGGGGAAAAAAACAACTCCACTGTTCCTCTATCTGGGAACCCAGGGAAGTGATGGATAGCTCAGTACTACTATTATCATACTTATTGGAATAAATCATAGTGACAATATTTCAAAGACACTGAATGCAAAACTGGCTGTCATCAACATTTGACCCTAACCTATGTGAAAAGGAAAAAACAAACAAACAAACAAAACAAAACAAAACAAACAAACAAACAAACAAAAAAAAAAAAACGAAACCAACCAACCAACTAACCACCACCACCACCACCAAAAACCAATCAGGAAATGAAAATCTTAATCTTTACTGAGGTTACAGAAAGAGAGCAGTATGGAATAAATATTCCCCGATTCCCTTGGAAACTATGAGAACTAAAGTACATTTGGAAGGTGAAAGAAATCTTGAATCTGCCCAGGACTAATATTAACTACAGATAGGTAGTGTCAGATTGTTCCAGAGAACTGTGTTATGCCTTCAAAACTTTTTTTAAGCAAGGAATCTTGACTAGAGAAAGGTTAGCTTGCTGGAGTAATACATTTAATGGACCTGATTACACAGAGTTGTCCATCATAAAGACAATTTTTACCCTATAGCACACAGGAGAAGAAGAGAACAATCTTGAATGGCCAAGTTAGTAGAAAATAAGTTAGCTGCAGGGAGAAGAGATGGTGTTTCTTTCTCTAACCTATGACTTTTTTTTTTTTTTTTTCCCTGTAAGGATCTGTAGTGGCATTAATAAAAGGTGCTGTTTTTGTGCTGGTTTCTGGCTGAGAAAAATCCAAGAAAAACAGCTGGAGAAAAACTTCTACAAATATATAACTCATAAAATTTCTTCCTGGTACAATTCTGTATCTGTCAGGGCAACTACACCAGATGTGAATTTGTTTAGAGGACTCCACCAACATGCTAATCCCAAAGTAAAACACTCCAGAATTTATGGCTTATTACTGCAGCTGGTGAAATGATGAACATCGAACAGAAACTGAAACATCTCGTCTATTATGCTTGATAAAAATGTCACACTAAGCCTCTTCCAGAAGTTACATCATTTTTCTTTTTAGGAAAGTAGAATAATGTCTACT
The DNA here is from genome assembly GCF_047663525.1 of Anas platyrhynchos. Lineage (NCBI taxonomy): Eukaryota > Metazoa > Chordata > Aves > Anseriformes > Anatidae > Anas > Anas platyrhynchos. The sequence goes on along the minus strand of NC_092592.1, from coordinate 30,515,931 downwards.
ATTCAGATCTCCTGTCTCATTCTGAGAGGTGCTTTGCTACTGAAACCTTTGGAACAGTAATAGAGAATGGACTAAAATAGAAAACAGAGAAAGTGGAATCCCGTAATAGCACTAACTAGAAATAACCTCTATAACCAGTCACCACAGACACTCAAAACTTTTTAATTGCTGACAAGAAGAAATAGCTTTGCACCTGCATATCGATGAGATACTTATACAGGGTGTTTGCAATAGGTTGCTTTATGCACTCTGGAAGAGAGGGATGAGAGAAGAATAAAAATTGTAAGTACACATAAGAACTGGCTCTGAAATATAGCTACCTGACCATCTTTTACTTAGACAAAATAACCTGTGAGCAGAATTCCCATCACCGGGACTATTGTTGCTGGCTTGAGCACTGGTCACTGCAGATGCACCTGCTGTGTGTTATATATCAAACCCTTGCAGTGAAGGCAAGAGTGTTTTGTTCTCTTGTTTGTTTCAGAGACTTTTCTGAAAGATTTTGTGCTACCCCCAAAACAAACAAACAAACAAACAAAAAACACCTTCCAAATAACCCACCATGGAAGAAAAGCCCTACCCCAAAATACCTTGTGTTTTTCTACACAGCTGCACTATTTAAGTTTCAGCTATATAGAAAATCAGACTGTCAGAAGACACAAAGATCTGATGGAGAATAGCAATAGAGAAGGCATTTTTAAAGGGTCCATTAAACCTAGCAGGCAACATTAATTTTTTACCTACAGAAGGTGTGAGCCAGAGTTATTGGAGAGTTGGAGGAAAAAAATGTGAACAGTTCAAAATAAAATAAATTATGTTAGGAGATAACTGTGCAATTCTAACTGGATGATCTTAATGACTCTTGGGTATTTTAAAATCTTTAACCTTAAAGCTTATCTTGAGAAACGCAGAGTTGATCAAATTCTGAATAAATTAGAGGCAATTTTATTTCCTAAAAATAGCTGGTGTAAGTTTTAGTTGTAAACATATTCATGTATTTTGTTAATTGATTACAAGACTTTTAATTATTTCTATACTGTTATATTGTACTATTATGTTCACAGTAAATATTTAAATTTTCTGAATGTCTTCAAAGATGACAGAAAGACTAATGTGCTAATGAAGTTTTCAGTGTTCAATGCTGTTAAGCTGAAATACTTTAAAATGCTGGTTAGAGAAGGAAGACTGGATCCAATTTGGTGTCCACATTGGGTAAGGTCCAGTCTAGGATGCGCCAGTTAATAGCTGGAGTAGTGGAAAAACCCAGAGTCTCGCTAAATATTCTCTGATATTTAATCTGTCATAATCAACAGCTTCTACAGGTCACTAAGTGACTCCTAATGGGTTTCACAGTACAAAGAAGAATCCCAAGATTTCAAGTCTTTTTAGCCTACTGTAATTGTCCTATTTAAAAAATGAATTAATTTTTAAACACACACTGAGCTATTAACATAGGAACTTCTGAACTAGACACAATATTTCTACACTTAGGTTGAAAATAGAAAGAAATTTCTGAAATATAGCTTTTTTACTTCATTGTACCTGTTTTTCTCAGTCAGCTCCTGAGGTAATACTACATTAATTCTAGATTTGATGTACTGGCTGAAGAGTGAAGGGACTTGATGGGGTGTCAATTACTTAGCCTGTCACTGGCCAATTAATGTTCCCCAAAGCAATGGCATTATGCCCTGATGAATCTAACACTGAGCAAAGACATGCAAGAAATTTGTGTCCATCAGTAACCTGCTGCATATCAATTTCTCTGTCTTGTCTTGTTTATATAAATGCCAGTATTTGCATATATATTTGCATATACATTACACACTTTAGAGACAAGAAATATTTCTCAAGATCTGTGTGTATAAATGTATAACGTCTGTTACCCCAAACACTCACCTTTGTTAGCGTCTTTTGGTGATATCATTACAGGTTTAGGACTGTGGCAGAGTTCTTCGTTTTTGAAGCTGCTGCTGTTGGAAAGGAGAGGAAGCTTTCATTCCCAGCTTAATGGATTGAACTGTCTCTCAACCTTTTATTTGATATATCTTTGCTAGCAATGTCTCCAAGACACTAATAAGGAGAACACTCAATAGTATTGGCATGATAAAGTGAAAACTATTAATAAAGAAAAGCAAGTCCATCATACTCATTAGATTTAAATGTAGGGGAAAGAATATTGTGTATATGTGATGTGGCAGGGGAATTATACTATCAGGCCAATCAATTTCCATGCAGAGTTTTCGTTGTTGCTGTTGTTAGTGAGTAATTAATATAAATAATGCTGACTGTATTTAAATATTGAGGATACTAGGGAAAATAGTGTAGAAGACGGCAAGCAGATGGATCATTTAATTTATTCCCCAATTACAGCTGACATGTTGGGTATAGAAATCTGTGAGTCATCTATTATTTTTATGGTCCATTTTACAGCTGTGTTTATTGTTATAATAAATAAATACATTATCTCATTAGGCTGGTATTGTAAAAAGCTTGTAAAATAACAAACATCCTCTGCTTTAAGCACTTTTCCCCATGTCAGGATATCACAACCAAAGAGGAAGGATGTGTTTGTACCTTATTAAGAATCAGGTAGATCTCACTCATCTTGTAAAAATATGGAGATATCAAGTGAAAATAACTCTCTGAAGTCAAGGTAAATAAATCTGATTCTTAGTGGAGGTAATAGGGAGAGGCCTGCAGTATCTTTCTACTGTTTGACAGAGTAGAAAACATAGCGCTCACCCTCGCTCTCCCAGCAGTAAATACACATTGCAAATAAATGTCAGATTGGCAATAAAGTTCATTGTATTCAAGTTTCAGACTACTCCATAACATGGCAATTTGATGGGGGAAAACCATCTGACAGTTATAGTATTTAATGTTCAGAAGCTCTGTTTCTGAGACTGGCAAGGGGAGGATCTTCTCCCATTCAGCTGGACCCAGTATATGGGGTAGGCACAGCCTGTGGCCTGGGGCAGATGACATCTGGAATGGCACAACAGCAGGGACCTGTTTGCTTGCTCTCCCCTATGCCGGAGACTGGAAAATCATGATTGTTTTGGGGGGAAGGGAGGGCAATGAAAGGACAATAGTTGCAGTCACTATGCCCCATCCTACTTAAACGTCAAGTGTGACTCTCCAAGCCAAGTGGTATGTACTTGGCACCTATCTAAATTCAAACCATTTCCAAATCTGCCATCCTGTGTCAGAATAAATATCCTGTTGTTAAAGGCTTCTTTGTCTGGGGGGAGAGTACGGTTTTGTACATCCTGCTGATGTTTGATGATCATTCAGGGGGTCTGGGGTTCACATACACTTCCTGTGTGTGGCAGGAATCACGGCCTCTGAATTGGAAAGACATGGCTCCACCTGGCAGAGCTCAAGCAAGTCAAGTTGCTGAGTGGCCGGGTTATTGCATCTATGCAGGCTGGCACCCTCTACAGATGAGGTCTTCAATGTTTAGCCTGGGAAGTGGCACAAGAGGCTTGCCAGCTGCTGCCCAGAACCCAGAATCAATAGTTCCCAAAGGGCATGACAGTTGTCCCCAGTCCAACAAAACACCATACCTGTCTATGGCAACTTTAGTAACTGTTCATTGATCCCAACCAATGCCAACTAGTAACGTCTTAGTGCAAGAAATATTAACATCTCAAGTGAACTGAGATTTTTTTCTTTTAATTTCTGGAGCAAGATTACAGGTTAAACATTTCCCATGTGTATGCCAATTTACTTAGCACTTTGCATTCTCAATTACCTTCTGAGAAAAAAAATAAATATATATATATATATATATATATATATATATATATTAGTTTTCATTATTTTTTAAAGAAGACTATTTGGTCTCTGCTATTCCTTCTAGAAGAAAGCACTCAGATATTCAGGCAATGATTATTTTCATTCTTTTAGGCCAGGTTGGGATGACTGTTAAATAATTCTACTCTCCTTTTAGTGTAGAACCATAACTACACCAAAGGCCATATGCAGCACTTTCACAGGATAAAGTATCTTTTTTGTGTTCATGAGAAGCATTTTTCCAGAATAAAATTTCCTTTTAGAAGCTCACGAAGATTCAGTGTTATGGATTTAGAAAACAACTGTGCTCAGTAGTTATGCAGCAGAACAGCAAAGGCTGAGCTCTACCTTTTGTGACTTTGAGAAGAATCCAGCCTTTATTTAGACAACTTCATTAGCATTAACCAGTAAAAAGCTTTATTACCAACTGACATACTGGGGTTATCCAACTGTAAACAGCAGTCTGGTCATCTGAAGAAAACAGATGGCAACACTGTTATATCAGAAGCGTTGTTTTTTCTTGGTTTACTTAACTGGGGCTGGTGGAAGACACTTCTCAGAAGTCCCAACTGGATCTGTTGGTGAAATGACTTGCCCAAAGGCACCAAGGAAACAGATTTTGTCACTCAGATCGCTGCTTCTGCTCTGCCTAAGCAGCAGGCTGTGGTTTCCAGGGATAATGAGAAGCAGTTGAGGAGGGAGAGAGAGGTTTGTCAGTTGTTGTATTTCAACATGAAAACAGGCAGCCCCCTCATCACTTCTCCCATTCCCTACAGACATGACTTTTCATGACGGAGTAGGTTGATATATGTGTTATTTGTATTTTCATATTACACTTAAGGATGCAGCATGGGCCTGAACTTTGACTGAGAGGTCAGCAGCTTTGGGAAGAAGAAGAAAAAGTTAAGAAAGGCTGTGTTAAGCAGTATTAGCTCTTGGTTGCGTAGCACACTCATCAGTTTAATCCCCTGAAGTGTCGCAAGAAAAGAGCTTTTCTAGCAAGGAAAGGAACAGCATGTACAAGCAATTTCACATTATGTTCCTTCCTGATGGATCCATGGTCTCAGCCTCTTAGGTCTGCTGTTGATATACATCAAGCTTCTCATCTGATATATTATATCTACCACTGAAATCCTGTCCAAAGGGGATTTCTTGTGGAAGAAGGAATACGTCTCTAGGAGATATAAAGAAGTTGAGTTATAATTTAAAAAATACTTTTCTAGAGTTCAGTCAGAAGAATATTGGGGGAGAGAACACAGGACAAATTTCCAGTCACTGATCTTTGACATCAACAGGTTTACAATGTGTATGAACCTTCATCACTCAAGGTGAGAGCCTCATCTAAAAAAGGGCAGGAAGAATGCTCCCTCTCCCCCCCAAAAATCAAAAATAACAAAACAAAAAACCCACAAAACAACAACAACAAAAAAACAACCAAACAAAAAAAAAACACTGACCAACCAACGAACCAACCGAAAATGTCTGGCTGCAGCAGTGATGCTTATATCCACTCTGTGCTTATTCAAAGAGGGGATACAAGTAAATTATATCAGCTTGTGATTTGGGTAAAGAAAACAGACGTGTGATCCACAAAGTAAATCAAACCTGAATTTCTATTACTGTATGAGTGAATATCTGAACAAAACTAGTTACCTTACAGTCTGCTGGAGGACTATTACCCTCTCTATTATCTATGGCTTCCTCCTGCTTGGTTGTACTGCTACTCACAGCTTAATATATCTCTACATAGCTATTTTCTCTCACTTGTTTCTAGCTATAATTAGAGCATAGATTTAGCACTGCACTTTTTTTCTATTTACTTGTACAATGTGGATGAGGACTTGGTGGTTCTCTTAATCAATATATCTATCTGCTACTACTTCCACAAGCTTTTAAAGAATTGCAGGCTCAGGACAATGGTGATGTCTCCAGTGATGTGCAAACAGGCAGAGGTGTAGAGAGCTGTTGCAGCTGTGCAGGTGGTTCTTTGCTTTGCAGCAAGAACATAGAGTAAACAGCCTGGCTTTGAGCAAACGCAAGCACAATAAAACAACTCTTCAGCCTATGCTAGAATTTTTGAGGCAGGGGGAATGTGCATCCATGTGTCTTAGTGTTGACTATGCTATACAGGGCATCAGGATGCCTGGATCAAAACGCCACATTGCTGTACTAAAAGAGGCCAGCAACTGTTGTTGTTTTGTTTGGTTTGCTTTGCTTTATTTTGTTTTTATGGTGTTAAATGCTGTGGATCAAGGATCATAGTAGCAAAAGAAAATCTCTTCCCTGTGCATTCAAATATTTGCAGCAAGTTTTGGAGAAATAGAACCCGAATATACAGATAGAGATATAGAATTATACCGCATATTGTGCGCTGTGTACATTTTCCATTTCTACTTCAAAATACAGCTTTAGTACGAGAAATCACATACTTGTCAATGGTAAAAATAAGCTTATGGAGCATGAGAAAGTTGAGTGATGTATTAGTAAGGACTTCAGGGTGTTTTAAATATGATGCCTTTAAATTTAATTCTGGTTCTCATTGGGTCTGCTCAGGCCTCAGAAGAAGCTTGCAAACAAGAAGGATTTGAGTTTTCAGGGCTGGAAACCAAACCTGGCTAATAAGTCATGAACTGTGGACTCAGAGTCCACTATTTCTTGTATCTGCTCTTTGACAAGTGTTGGCAAGGGAAGGATTCCTGCATACATAGCCCACCAAGGTTTTCAGGTTTTGCTAAACATTTGCATTCATGTCTATCCTACAAAGAGAGCAAAGGGAGCCGAACTTGTTACAACCATGCCACTTTATTCTATTGCTGATGGTACTTAATTCTCTCAACTCCATTTCATTCAGTAAATGCAAGGTACCTGGATGTTGCTTGGTCTCAGAATGCTGGGGAGCTGGATAAGAACTGGGTTCCATTCCATCAAAATTAATGCAACAAAATTAGATGGTTAAAAAAATAAAAAAAATAGTCCCTAACTTATTCTTCTCTCACCTGCGAGGGATTATGAAGACTTCAGTCTTTATAGTACAATTTTGTTTAAAAAGAGCAGACCTTTGTCCCTCTGTCCTGGAAGCTGCCATTTGATATTTTGTATTTGATGACTAACTTCACACAAAGGCATCTCTATGGTCAACCAAATCATTCTCCTGCTCCTTTCCCAGAGTCCAGAGGCAGAGGCCACACAGGGCAGAGAGGTTCTGAGTTCTCTTATTAACATAAGGAGGGAGTGGATCTGCTTTGCTCAGTCACATTGTTCAGTGTCATGTTTTGTTGTCAGACTCAAATGCTGTGAACCTTTCAGGGATTAAAATTGATGAGATTCTCTGCTGCCACCAGGCTCTTCAGGGCACATGATTTTCCTGAGCTGCAGTCACCAACAGGGAATTGCAGTCAGAAGGTCAGAAAGCTGTTAAAAAAAGAAAGTCTATATTGATGTTTTCCATTATTTGAAGTCTAAAACCAATACAAAACAACCATAGTTTTGATGAGGCTTTCCTGTTCCCCAGCAGCAATACGGATCTTTGAGTTAATCCAATGAATTTTTTATTGATATGTAAGAGAAGAAAAGGATCTTCAGTGCTTTTTGACATTTGTGTTGTGGGGAACTATACATTTAAGAGGCTTACATTAAGAGCCAGTCACAGTGTGAGATGTTATTCTTATGCTTAAGTTGCATATGAATACAGTGCTGATCAGTCAAGATAGAAAAAATGGCTGTGACTCTCTTGTCTCATCGAACTTGCCTGATTAATTTCTCCTCCTGGTATTAATATGCCAGCTGCACTATCTCTGTTTGAGATGCATTTGCATCACAAAGGAATCATTTTATCTCAGCCTGTATAATTTCAAGTGATGTTGGTAGCTTACAGACACTCACCGCCCAAGTCATTGTCCAGGGGTGAAACTGCAGGGGAAAAAGCTGCACTGTCTCAACCGTGTCAATGCTATCGAACTCAATATTTCTATAGTTTTTCTTTTAGTTCATGCAGTCTAGATTTTTTTTCTTTTTTTTTTTTCAAACCTTTGGAAAATGCTATACTAATCTTGCTGTCCTGCTGAGTTTACATTCAGGTAGAGAAGTGAAGTTCCCTAGCAGATGCTACAGTTTAAGAAGGGAATGGGAGATAGGACTTGTCTGCCCAGCCAACTTATCCCTTGCCTGTGGCAAGGATCTTCCTGCTTCCAAATGAAGTTCAAAAACCTCATCAGCAGGTAACAGAGAAATATGCGGAAAATCAGAAAAAAGAAATAAGAACTTTAACAAGTGAATTATGAGTAATTGTTGCCATGCAATTTGAAGCCCTGAACCTTCAAACCTTTGCTTGATTTTGCTTATATACAATGTGCATGTCTTATCCTTTTATGATCCATGGCTTTGGGGACATTTTGTACAAGTTATTGGAAACTTAGAGCTGAGAGGAAGCAGAAAAAAAGACAACCTGGTCTTCCTTGAGTAAGTGTTCCTCTCTCATTTTGGCTTTTTTTTAATCCACTTTGAAAGCCATGAAAATCAGAACATTTTCCAGATCTGAAATCAATCGGCTTGCCCTAACTTCAGTGCTTTTGATTTTATTTGTTAGAAGTGAGTTTACTCAAAGTTGACTGCAGATTTCTGAAAAGGTATTTTTAACACTGTTTCAATTAATGCATAAAACAAAGACTGCACATTTGGTATCCACAGAAATAAAAGTCACAAAGGAATGAGCTCATATAACACCTTGCTTCCCCTTTTCTTAATTTACTTCAGAGAGCCAGCTACATCTGCATTCCTTCCTCTCATCCGCTTTTTTGGCCTCCAGGCCTATTGAGGCAGCAACTGGTTTCTTTGTCACCACTCACCAGACCCTGACTCAAGGCAATTTCTGTAAATAGTTTTTCAATACTACTACACTAGTTTTATACACGTTGCAGCCTATTTGCAAGTAATTTAATCATGCACATAATTTTTCTGACCATGGATTATGAAGTTATCTCCCTGCTTAACAGATGTCCAGAATTTGCTGCTATTCTGATATAAGTGGGATGTGTTTGTTTTCACTAGTTCGTAATTTCTTTGCTTAAGAGGCCACATTACAAAGTCTTTTTGTTTAAGAGCATCAGCAGAAGGAGACAGAATATGCAGTAGAAATAATTTTTTTTTTTTTTTTAACCACCGAGAATTGTGGTGAGGGACCCAATTGCCAGCTGATGTGATTGAGAACTCATTTTACACAGGCAGAGAACAGAGAGTAGGCAATAACAATTTCACAGTAGCCACACTGACTTTGGTGCCCCAGGTCACCACCATCATCATGACCAAAGTTTTTGGGGAGTATGTCTCTGTACAGACAAACCCAAACTGTGATGGAGAAGGATTTGTCTGAGCTTAGCCACCATGGCAGAAATCCAGTTCATACTTTTACCTGCAATTTCTCACTCATATCTGTTCAAAAAAAATTTTTTTTTTTTGGATTGCTTTCACTATTTTGATATGACTAGCGTTACATTTTATAAATGTTATTTCTGTAATTTATATTCATTAATATGAGGTGAAATGTCACCATTTTCCACCACTATTTGGAATCTTACATGCTGAAAATAGAATAATATTATGGTCCTGGGATGAAGGGATTTTTCCCCCTTAATGTGTCAAACAAAAACAAAAAGCCTTTTTTTTTTTTTAATATCTGTACAATAAACCATTGCTTTTTATTGCTAAATAGTTTTCTGTTTGCAGAAGCCTATTTTCTGTGTGCAAAAAGACAGGGTTTTCTTTCTCTGATACCTTAACATCACATAACTCAGCATTTTAAGATCAGAGCTGCATAGTTCTTGTTCTCAGAAATGTAATTAAAATGAGAGCTGTAGTACAATGGTCATGAGGACATCGGGGGATATCTGCCGAGTATTACAACAAGCATTATGATTAACTTCATGCATTTGGCCCAATTTAATACTTGCATACTGTAAGCTACAGAGATTTCAGTGAGAATTTTGAGAGATGTTTTCTTCTCCTCTGCTTTAAAGCCTGTAGTGAGAAGCGGCTTTGTATTATTTGCATTTTCATCTAGACTGGAAGAGTGCCTGTTGGATAGCATAGAAACTGCAGTGATTAAAAAGACCTAGTGACTAAACCAAAATCCAAGCTCTGACAGGCATAAGTCTCCCTTCAAAGACAGCCAACGACCCAGAACTAAAGTATTGTCTGAATAACTTGTGCCCTGAGCATTTGAGAACCTAATCTTAGCCTACATTTTGTTGAAAGAGACTAAACACTACAGAAAGAAAAGGATTTCCAAATTTGAAGCTGACAAAAAAAAAAAAAAAAAAAAAAAAAAAAGCAACAAAGAAAAGAGTTTCTGCAAGTAAAATTTTGCATTGTGAAATCACAAGAACTTCTCACACTCCAGACAGCACGAAACAGAAAACCCCCAAGGCTTTCCAGCCATCCTTTCTGGGTAGTCTGAAGTGTGCCTTCATTCTTAGCTCAATCTACCCTAGAAAATAACCTAACTCCACTTGCCTCTTATTTATAAGCTCTTTGGCTATATTAACTCCCTTTAGCTGGCCCCAATGAGTAACACATTTCTTCTTCCTGGCTGGCTTATGGTGTTTTCTGTAGTAAAAGGAATAGCTGCTGAGACTTGTGAGCTTGGTAACTCTATCCTTGCCAAACTGCTGCATGCCAAGTATACCAGAACCAGCATGTGTGATCTAGGTTTTACTTTTTTTTTTTTTTTTTAAATTATTATTTTTAATTTATTTTAATTTGTGGTTGCTATTATTATTACCCAATTTCTGGTGCAGAAATCTCATGTGTGTTGCATGACATGCTAGAGCAGCTCCTTACTATGTATTCCTGCACAAGGAGCTCATTGCAGAACTGGGACTAAGTGATGATGACGGGGTTGTGCGAGGAGACTGGTGGTGTTATAAGGGCACCCATGGGTTTTGGTTGTACTTGGATGCTGTGAGGAGAAAATATGCCGTAAAGCCAACTTATATGTGAGTACAGTAGCAGGGATGTGATGGGCAAAGGCAGCAGTAAATATTTTATACTAGTCAGATGAGACAGAATGACAATATGGAACAGCTAAACAGGGTTTAAGTAGACATAAAGTGGAATTAATCTTCAGATCTGATAACATACTTCATAGACAATGCAGATCTCATCCTGTTACCTGGGAGAATTCTTGGATTTCTTAGAACCCCTTTGCCATCATTGGTCTGTTTTTCCTGATGAGGCCCACCCCAGCAGTCACCTTTGCTATGCTAATAGCAGCAGGGCCCCATGACGCACATGATTAGAAAGAGTGTTTTGTTGTATGTGAGTCTGCCAGCGACTTTCTCAGCCTGGGCTCAAAACATTGCACGCCAACTCAGGGCTGCTGCTAGCTGAATATGTAAAAGTTGAGCTTCAAGCCACTGTAGGCTCTATAATTGCTGATTGCATTAACTCAGATGCGACCACGGAGTGTGCTGTGTGTTACTCTGGTTTTATTAAAATAAAAAGATGAAATGCCAAATTAAAGAAAAATGAAAGGGATTATCATGACTCCAGGTGAAACATAAACAGCAGGATTCAGAGAGCTCCTGAAGAACATAACTCCTCTTTCAATAAAATATCTCCATTTATAAAACATTTAAACAGAAAGGGGAAAGAGGGGAGAATATCTATATGCCATATCAGGAAAATTGCCTTTAAATGGTATGTTTCTCAAGAGTTTATATGAGGCATTAGTAGCTCTCCAAGAAACAGAGGCCTTGTTTTTATGCTAATGACAACTGAGATAAAGATAGAGGGAGGGAAAATGCAAAATGCTCTGCCATACAGTCTATGTTGGTCTGGAATAAGTATCTATTTATTGAAAGTTTTCTGCTGGCTGGTAGCAACACTTAAAAGGAAATGTTTGTTTTTCTTTGTTATTTGGTGATGATCATTGCCAAATGCAGGAGTGCTGTGAAAGGTGAAAGATTGGTTTTATTTCCTTTTTCTCTTTTCCTTCTTGCTGCTTCCCTCCCCCTCCAGAACCATAAATAATGATAACAATAAACACAGGAAAAACCCTTAGGTAACTTACAAATGAAATGCAGGAGATGTATTTTTATAAATGAGAGTGTGAATGTCACACTGGTAAAATTAGAAAGAAATGTGTGAGTCCTGAGCTCCCCTGAGCTGGAGGGGAAGACTTAGGAGATTTAATTTGTTGAGCACTGCCCAGAGAAAGAACTGCAATGAGAATCTGTTTTCATTAAAAACACAAGCCAAAGAATCTTTCTCAAAGCCTGATTACAAGGCTCTGAATTTGACCCCCATTTAAGTTTTAACACTTTCAGAAAAAGAATAAATAAAATGTGCTTCAACACTAAAATCTCTGGCATGGTTATGGCAGGGTGCAATCTGCATGCATGTCAAGATTATTTGGTGGGAGCCAATGTTACCTTCTATATCACCAGAATAAGTAGGCAAGAGAAATGGAGAGAAAGGGAATAAAAGCATTCCTAAAAGTGCATAACAATCTGGGAACCTGCTCAGTGCTTAAACTTATGCACCAGATGTAACCAAAATGGAAGAAAGTTGTGGACTTCTTCCCTGTTAAACTGATGCCATGGTTTATGCAAGTTTATTTGAGTCTGTATCTAGGATGCTTATCACAGGACTGTCATTTTTTAATGTAAAGGAGGATTGGAGTGCTCACTGAGCTGGGTTTTGTAGTCTGTTGTAATAACCTGTGTTCTTTGTGATGTGCCAGCTCAAACCATGGGAAAATAGACAGCTGTCTTGTGTAGCGGATTGCAATGGGTAGAAAAAGAGACAGTCTCATCCACAGGAGTATAAAATTATAGAGTACTGGTCGTGTGTGTTTGTGCTTGGGGGAAATGTTGCATTTTATTTGGTCCTAAACTTAAAACCTAGGGGATCATGATGATCAGCGTCCTGAGAGGAGTGTAATGTTTGGAAGCTGAGGTGTACAAGCAAAGGTTGTTTTTGCCTGTGTTTTTTAGCTACTATATTGACCAAAACTATGCTTTAGTATCTTTGAATACAAGTTAATGAAGCATTTCAATGGGATCTCTGAGGTTTATCATAAGATCATTGCCAGGAGCTGTTACAGTTGAAAATTTAATAGCCTGCTTCTGTATCTTAATGCAAATGTTGAAAGCCTGTGGAGCAGGTGAGCTCATCATTTATCTATAGAAAAGTTCACTTCTAGTCAGTGTGCTCATAAATTTTCACCTCCTGAACAGCTTTTACAAGAGTTTCTGAAATATTCAAAACATTTTCTATTTTCTCTTTTTTTTCTTTTTTATTTTTTTCTCTTTTTTTTCTTTTTTTTCTCTTTTTTTTTTCTTTTTTTTTTTTTTCTTTTTATCTTTTTTTTTTTTTTTTTTTTTTTCTTTCTTTCTTTCTTTTCCTTTCTGTATTATTCAGATTCCAGATTCACACTAGTGGATGTGTCTCACGTGTTTGCTTGTATTTTGTTTCACGTGCCTGGTGTAAAACATTCAAGGAGTTCATTACAAGAAAATGCAGAAAATGCTGGATAATTTTCTTCAGTACTTGTAGCTTGGTATTCCTGTGTCTGGTAATGTTTTCTCTTGATATGAATGGAGAATTTAGAATATGAGATTCCTTGACTTGGATAGGATTCTGGATGCTTTTCTGAACAGTCTGAAATTTTAAGGATCATCTCTTTACTGGAATAAGGTCTCTCAGTCCCTGTTGAAAATATTACACAAACCACTAGATTTGAGAAACAGAGGAGTATCCAGCAGCATCACTCAGACCCATGACCCAGTCCTAATAAGCTCAGCTCCTTCCCATTTTCATAAGGAGAGCTGTAAATGGCCAGTGTTTGTATGGAAAGATGAGAAAGACACAGAGAAAGGAAGGCTTATTTTTTTAAGCATCCTGTAAATAGGAAGGAAATTTACATAGGCCTTCGGAAAGGAATGGGTTATGTGAATAACCAGAGTCAACAACTCTTGTTGCTCACTTCGCAGTTCCCAGACCTAACTCTGGAGATGTAAATTCATCGTGTCTGTCGTCAGCAGCTTTTGTTTGAACCCAACTGAAATATTGTAAAGTTTTCAAAACAAGTTTTGTATTTTATCTTGATAAAAGACATTTCTCCCAGACTCACATGTTCAGAAATAGGCTCCCTTTCCCTGCTCAAAGCCATATGCTGCTGACAGCTCTACCTGCTTATGTGATTCTTTTTCTAGATCCCCCCCCTTTTTTTTTTAAATAAAAAGCAATTTCAGTGACTGAAGTGAAAAATAGGTTATTTTCCCCATTAACAAAGAGAATACTTTGTCTGTAAAGCTAAAATAAATGGAAACCAATGTCTGATCTACCCTCGGCATGCGTTTCTACTCTGGATATGTTTAAGCTGGCTTTGCATTGAATTCTGATGAAGTTGACAGAAGAATAACTTAAACATTTGTAAATTTCCTGTGCTTTTCAACATAGAATCATAGAATGGCTTGGATTAGAAGTGACTTTAGAAATCATCTAGTTCCCACACCCCTGCCATAGGCAAGGACATGGCATCCACATCCTCTCTGGGCAACCTGTTCCAGTGCCTCACCACCCTCTGAGTGAATCCCCTCCTCACATCTAATCTAAATCTCCCCTTTTTTAGCTTTAAACCATCCCCCCTTGTCCTATTACTATCCGCCTGTGTAAAAAGTTACTCTCCATCTATTTTATAAGCCCCCTTTAAGTACTAGAAGGCTTCAATGAAGTCTCCCTGGAGCCTTCTCTCTCCACTCTGAGCAGCCCCAGCTCTCTCAGCCTGTTTCTATAGGAGAGATGCTCCAGCCCTCTGATCAACTTCGTGGCCCTCCTCTGGACCTGCTCTAGCAGACCCACATCCTTTTTGTGCTGTGGGCCCCAGACCTGCATGCACTACTCCAGGCAAGGCATCACAAGGGCAGAGCAACAGGGGACAAACTCCTCCCTCCACCAGCTGGCCACTCCTCCATTGATGCAGCCCAGGATGCAGTTCACCTTCTGGGCTCTAAGCACACACTGCAAGCTCATGTCAAGCTTTTTGTCCACCAGAACCCCCAAATCTCTCTTCACAGGGCTGCTTTCAATGAGTTATTCTCCCAGTCTGTACTCATGTCAGCAATTGCCCTGGACCAGGTGAGCATGTCAGCAGTAATAGCTCTTAAACCGAACTTCCTTGGAGTGATGATTCCCTGTAACTGATCTGACCACAGTATCTGTCCTGGCCTTTCAGCAAAAAGAGGAAAAACTGGTAGGACTGAAAGCCCTGAAACAGATAGTTCTGATGGTATATACATTTACAGAGAGGTTTGTGTCTCTGTCTATGCTGCCTACGTATGTGATCTGTGTCTGCCTGCTCAAGAAGGCAGTACTTTTGTTTCTGTCCTTGTTCTTTCTATTGCCCTGGTCTCCTAGGGATTATAGAGGAAATAAAACAATGAAAAGCCTTCTTCCAGCTTTTGTGCATTGGGTGGAATCAGAAGCTATCTGCAGTTCTTACAGTAAAGCCTGGCCTTTGTCTTCCAGATCACTGGAACCTCAGCTGTGTCAAGTTTCCAGATCAATTGCTGTTAGATTTCATCCAAACAAAACAGGGATGTCCAACCAGTTAGGCCATCCTGAGAGCTAAAGATATGGGTTATTTTTGCTCTGGGGGAAAACAGAAACACTTCATTTTGTGAAATGGAAGCATTCCTCTGAGTGTTTTGTTTTGATCTGATGGAAATGTCATTTGCCTTTATTATATTGCATTTGAAAAGAAGCAATTCATCTTATTGATGCAAAATATTTTGACTGCCTCAGAATGAAATGCTTCCATAACTTCTCACTGAAAGTTTCAATAAAAAAGAATGTGCTCCAGCCAGCCCACCTCTCTGAGCAAGTATTTTGTCCAGGGAAACTTCTGTTAGAATGATTCTGCTCAGCATAAATTTCCAAGCCAGATTTCTTTCTTGTTCAGAAAACAACTATACCCTCTCCCAGTCAGAGACCTTTACCTCTTGATGCTTAAAATTGCTTTTGGATGCAATGTAATTCCTGTCTTGTAGTTTCAGGGTGTGAGGAAGAAATAACAGTTAAAGAAATGGCTTTGTCAGTATTTCAGATCATCTGTAATTTGGGACTAGGAATAGTCTCACTGGAAAATAAGTGAAACTAAAGTTATTATCTGTACTTCTGGACATGTTCCTACTAATAATTTCAGGTTGCCTAAAGGACCCAAGAACTGAGCTACCCCATGACAGGCAGAAGGTAACACCTTAGTGGCGTTCACCCCTCAATTTGCCTGCCCCTCAATTTGCTCTACCAAAACCACCAGAATTTGTGCCACATTTTGCTCCATCCAAAGCTGCACACTCCTATGAACTCTAATCCCTGAATGTCCTCCTCTTTCAGCTCCAGTCTTTATTTTTATATCCAACAGCTACCTGTAATGCAATGTCTTAATAGTGAGTATATTTTCTGTCTACAATTGGATCTTGTGGTGATAATATATGATTGCTGATATTTACCTGCCAGAGACATAATGATGTCATATTCAAGTAAATGAATTAATACCTGTATTTTTTTGCCAGAAGAGTTTACACTCTGTGTTATCCCTGTAAATGTTTTGGAGGTACTGTTAGTTTACCATAGCTTGGGTATAATATTCAAATGATGGCTATTTAGATAGAGTATTTTTCTTTCACAGAAACATGCTCCAAGCAGTGCTGTGTTCGGAGTAGCAGGATTACTTTCAGAGATGAAGATCTGGAAACAGAAAGAGAAGCTGAAATTGAGAACTACAAAAATCTATGCAACTTAAATTTAGGAAGACCATCATCTAGGTAAGTGAAAGAGATTACCTAGTTTTTTAGTCAATCGTGAGTAAAGTGGAAAAAATGTGATGACCACCATGAATGAGTGATAAATTAGATTAAAAAAATATAAAATCACCTTCTCTCCATCCTCAGTTTCTTGTCAGGTGATATCCAGGGTAAAGAAAATCCCCATTCTCTAAATCAATAATACATTTTTTTTTTTCACCTTGACAAGAGCCCTTTAATAATGTTAAATGAGAAAAAATCTTCAGCATTCTACAAAAAACTCATTTTCTGCAAACAGTACAGAAATTGCTCATGATGTCTTGTTCATTTTGAATTAAGTTCATGTATGGAAAAAAAGAGAAGAAAGAGATTCACTCAAGAATATCCATTACTGTCTATTTTGTTGAGATGATTTATGTCAGAAGTATGATACTTTTCCTTCCTTAGGTCCTTTCAGAATATTTATTTTACAAAACTGTTGCATAAAAGATCTGATTTCTAACCTTTGTGAGTGAGAAATAATTTCAATGTGAAAAGAAGTGGGGGAGGGGAGAAATGGTCTAAACCTCTCCAGGTGGAAAATAATTCTAAATTGAATTTTACAAGTCACTGTGGTTTTATTAACACTGATAAAATAAAATAAAGAGAGGGAGAGAAGGGAGAGGGGGGTAGAGAAGAAATTTAAAATCAATCTTATTTTAGTGAAGACTGCACAGTGACTTGCATAAAAGAAAATTAATCTTGTTTTGGAACAACAGGAAGTACATAATAGAAAATAAGAGTAAGATTGATCCTGAAGTTGGACAGCTTTGTTGCCAAGCTGCTTATACACAATGGAGGGAAAAAATATTCAGCTCATCTCAGATAAATTATTAATCTATTTTTTACAGTATTGTTAATGTTTGTGGCATAAAAGAAAAAGATCAAAGCAAGAGTATGCTCAGCAGAACAGACATGGTACAAAATAATCTACTGTTGGAATAAGTATTTTTTTTTAATTCAGTCTATTTTTGTTGCAAAAATGTGATTTAATCTTGATTTCCAATGCAAGATTTCTCCATGAAATATGTTAAAATATGTCCTTGACACAATCAAAAAAATCATCAGTTTGTTTTCAGTTGCTTGGAAAGAGGCTGGGGTGTAGTTCTTTAAAATCAACAGGAATTACAGACTGTAACACAAAAATAATTGGTCTGGCACCAGGTGAGTGTATATCTCTCCCTGTAGTCAGATGTGCACAACCTGTGCCTCTCAGACGAGGCTGGTGGTGCTGGTCTTCACTCTGCATCACCCCAAAGGCTAGGCAAAGGACAGGTGAGGAAAGATACAAAACAAATCCTCGCCAATCTCCTTGGAAAAAATGCAGGCCGAACATGAAAGGGGTGTCTGTCAGATACCAGAGAGCTTTTGGAATTCAACCACATGGGTAGTCATCTTATGCTTTTGGAAAAAGTACATTTTTTCCCTGAGAGTATGTGTTAGCACACATCTCACCTCTGCCCATGCTACTAGTAGGGAAACAGTATCTTACTGAATTTCCCTGGCTTAACTGGTTTGAAAAAGGTCCTCACATTAATACGCTGTTGTGAAGACAAGCCCACACATACAGCACAAGTCAACACAAGTATATGAAGCTAACCTTGACAGCAAATACAGAGGAGGGATGTGATAACTTGCTTCTGCTTGTCTAAGAGAGGAAATGTAAAACTTAGGCAATGGATGGACATGTGTATCTATTAATGTTTGAAGAACATGTTTTGGATTCATTTATACATGAATGGTATTAAATATTTTTAAACTATTTGCTTTCTTTGTGACCCTCCCCATCTCCTCCCCCTCCCCCCCCCAAAAAAAAAGACTCTAGAGAAAGGTCATATTTTCTCTAAAGTCTTAACTGCATTTCTGTCCTTGTCCTCCTCTTACAGAATTAAAGAATTGCAGAACAAAATTTATTACCTTCTGTAAAAGAAATGCTATACTACTATTTCCTTTAATTCAGGCATTAATAGTATTTTTTATGTTTGAGGTGACCAAATCTTGTTTCACTTGCAAAGCTCAGTTTTTCCTTTGGCACAAAGAGTTATTCCATTAAGTTGTTTTGCTGCCTGGGAGCAATGTTGACAGCTACTGTTCTTATCAGGTACTGACGCCGATGAAGAGTTAATCTTTCTCCTTCTCTCCTGTTCAATATTTTCCCTGCTTGATGGACAGATTGGCTCTGGAGATTTGTAATGAACGGTGGCACCTTTCAGCTGCAGGTGACTAGTATCGAACCTGGCTTGAGTTAGGAATAACTCGAGAGACTACAGGTTGTCTTTGCCCTCCGATGTCTCTTGGGTGACGTCTGGGAGATTACTCCTATTCTTAATACCCACATCTTGAAACCTGACCTCACAGCTAATACTAATCTCCACTGACATGTTCAGCCATGAGGCTGGGAATCAGATGTGGAGACTGAATTACACTTTGCCTTGGGTAGGAAGTGACTCCAAAGCCTGCCTGGTGTGCAGTGACACAGAGTGAGCTGACACAGCTGAACTTCATAGCCTGCCCTATGCCTGCCTGGTGGACAGGGAGCAGCTGTCACCAGTATGGCATGCTCAGCCAATATCATCAGCGTAAATTTACTAAGAGTTTTTACTTGCTTTCTTGAAGTTTGTGAAGTTATTCAGGAACTTGCAAAGGTGTTATCACCCTGTGCTTGGACTTCTAAAAGGTGTACATTTGTGCATACATGTGTGCTCTGTGGTTTCATTGTATGATTAAATGTGAGAGGGTGTTGTATTTTTGTGTGTGTAGGAACAGGACTTTGTATGTGAAGACTTGAATGGTATCTACTGAGGTGGGTGGATTTACTGCTGCCATGGTCTGATCTTTTAAGTGATACTAAATCAGGAGGACTACTTGAGGCAGTGTCTCAACACACATGCTGGTGCAAAGGAATGGTGTCCAGTCCCAAAAACACGCTTTTACCTGCTCCATCTCCATGAACCAGCTTTTGGTATTTTCTCACTTCAGGCCTGCACTTCCAATCTATAACAGAGTGCATTCTATCACCTGATGTGGACCATGATGATAAGGACACAGCTTTTCCAAGTTGTCTGGCACTAGTGTCTTCCAAATATTGAAGGGAGCTTCCTTTGGACAGTATCTGCTTCTTCTGTTCTTTTGTTTCCTGTTTCTGTGATTGATTCTGACTCCTAGGAATGCAGAACTGGTGACGGTGTATTTAGCAATCAACTGAACTTAGTGGTTTACCTTTGAACACTCATAAATTTGAAAGGATGTTGAGAGAACAAGCTTGTAAGGTATGATGCATCAGCAAGTCAGCTCTGCCTCTGCAGTTTGTTGGAATGCAAGAAAGAAGGAAACTTGGGTAGTTTTCAGCAATGGAGTGGATCAGATTTACCTAAGTCAATTATTATGGACCATCAAAGGTCCTTGTCTCATATATAGGCCATATACTTCATTCCTTCTCTGAAGTGGTCTATCCAATTTCTGTGCCTTTAGAATATCCCCACCACTTCTGGCTCAATGAGATCTCAAGCTTTCAGATTTACGTAACTTCTTTTGCTTAACTTTCATAAAGAAAACATGTTACTGTTTGAAGTGATGTGAGAAATCATTTTGTTGAAGTGACAGTGGCATAGCATTCTGTCTTTTATCTTGCAGTTCTCTGAAAGGTCACAGTGTAGTGATTTATGAAAATCATCATTTTGTCTTCTTTTTTTCTGATTAATTTTTCTACTGTACATTTTTTCCTCAGTCTTGAATCATGCAACTTTTATCTTTAGATTAATTTTCCCCTCTCTTTTTGCATCAAGTCTGTTGTGGGGATTTATTTATAACTGATTCGTATATATATATATTTTTTTTTTTTAAACTGGAAGTGTTAATTGTTATATCAGTAAGTAATTCAATCAGTATAAAGTGTAAGACTCGACATATCAGCTGCAGATTTGGCTTATACTGAAGGTACATTTTTCATCTTGGTATTTTGAAAGTGATTACATTTTTTTGTTTCTCCTGCTTGAATGATTTTCTTTTTAACTCTTTCTTCATAAAGGATGCACCTCTTCTGTTTACCTGTCTTTTCTTTCTGACTCAAATGGTTTAAAGCTCTTTCTATTCCCATCAAATATTCTTTTTGCTTCTCCATTGGCTGCATCAAAGTTGAGTTCTCTTATTCTTGCCTGCTAGACTATACCAATATATGATTATCATTTCAGAAGACACTAAAAATTCTTTGCAATAAATCCCTTTACTAAGATTTCCAAGGCTTTACTAAGATTTTCCATGGCTGGTTTCTTTTACTGAAAAATTTGAACAACTGAAAAGCAAATATCCTATGCTTACCTTTTGAAAATCACTTTTTCACATTTTCAGTTTAGTACCTGAAAACCTTGTCTGTACAATCACCAGCTACTTTGAAAACTCAGGAATATTTTCTTAGCAGTCTTGAGATGCTCAAAATATCCTTCTAGCCCACCTAAATATCTGCATCCATTCTTATTATTGCTGCTAAACACTTTGTGTGCCTTTGGACAGACCATCAATAGACTGTGGCTAATCGCCCATCCAGAATGATATATTTTGTGCAGTCTTTCGGCAACTGCAATATTGCTTGTACACCCCTATCATTTAAGAGAAGATACATTGGAGCAGAAGTGATGCATGAGCAAAAGTTACTTAAAAAGACAAAATAGAAGCTTGCTCATTAGCAAATGCCATGTGGTTAGGTTATGGTTCAGTGAAAAAAACTTTTAAATCATTCTCTGCTTCTATTTTATCCAATTTCTAATCTCAACACCCTTGCTAGATTGCAGATTTATCATGTTGGAAGGACATAGTTTGGTGTCATAAACTATGTCTAAATGTGCATTAAATAGTTGCATATTCCCAAGTGTCTGAGCCAAATGAGAGTTATTATTGATTCTGTTTTACATTCTAAATAGATTTGAATAATCAGTGTTTTCAAATGTAAAGTTGGGGGAAAACCAGCACAATTACTAAGTGGAAATGCAGTTGTTAAGCCTTGCTCTTGTGCTGAGATGGTCACAGCTGGTGGGACAAAGGAAGGAGGATGTGGGAATAAAGGGAGTGTGAGCAAGCCTGGGTAATGACCCCTCGTCTGGCTGTTGTGAGGAACTGAACCAGAGTGTGTTCAGTGCTGACAGCACGAGCTTGAGGTGATAAACCAAATGGTGGGGGATGCAGAGAAGTAGGTGAGGTGCCGGGAATGCAGAGGCTTGGGTTCAGGTGCCTGCTGAGCCTTGTCTCCTCCTGCTCAACAGATCATTTAATCTCTCCAGGTGGGATTTGTCTCATCTAACTTTAGTGATCAAAAGTAACTGCTTAGCTACCCATGTATTTTTGTTATGGCATGTACCGAAAGGAAATGAACACCAGAAGAAAGTGAGACCAGGTAGGAGAAAGTTGTTCTGTCAGGTTACACTGCTGGAGATAAAAACAGTAGCTGAGCTGATTCTCTCTGGTGTCAGTGGGACGCTTTGCATTCATTTTAATAGATTATGGGGTAAGACAGAAGGTCTTCAGCTCTATGTACTCTCCTGAGCTTGGGAAACCTAGATATTTATTTATGTATGTGGGGCAAATCTCTCCAGGCAGAGCTTTCTTTATCCACCTAAAAACTGTTTTTAAGGCCCAATTCTGGATTGTCTTTTCTCTCCTCTGCCTTGCCTTAACAGCTGAAGGATCACAAAGAAGTATACGGAGATTTTGTTTACTTGGGAATAACTGCTTTTGGCAGTCTGCAAAATATTTCCTAAGCCCTCTTTAGGAAAGGAGTATGCTTTGCTTCCTATCCAGCCTAGTGGAAAGGACTGGGAGAGCCACTGTCTCCTGCTAAATGTGTGAAGTTGGACCCGAGAAACAGCCTGAAGCAACTGCCTGGACAATGAGGTCCCTGGCTTGGCCAGTGGCAGGCATAGCAAGCTGCCAAGGTGGGACATTTCTAAGTGAGATACTTCCTTTCCATCAAGTAAGGTAAAGACCACTGCAACATTCAGCAAGACTGTAGAAACAGCTTGAGATTAACACAGTTAACTGAGTCCCAGTATTGAGAAAGTAAGCTCAGTTATCTCAGGCTCCAGTTCACTGAATGGCATTTTGTCATCTTGACATACCTTCAAACCTGAAGTCAATGCATTTTTGAACTGCATTTTTTTTTTCATGAATGTGCAGAGTACTGGGTCCTGTGGTTCTGAATTAATGAGAAGCCAAAGAGATAGTTCTGTGCTGTGACCTCTGGGAGTTAAGCATCTATTATGGGTTTGCAGGGTCATTTAGAGTGAATGTGAATTGGATGTGAACTGAGACAGCTGGGAGAGACCTGTGAAAGACAGGGTGGACCACTAGAAAAGCAAAAAATAGAGAAGTGCTAAATTGGCAGTGTGCTTCTCAGAATGGTGGCCTTCTGTTTCTGTTATCTGCAACAGTACGGCACAAGCTAAATTGGAAAAATTTACCTCTCATGTTTGACTTTCACCAAGATTTTCTAAATATTAGTGTGGGAGACAGAAGAGCTATTTTTTTTCCACCAACATTTTGTAATTGTAGTTATTAGCTCCACTACTTCCAAGGAAATAAACTATTTTTTATCTCTGTGCTCTTCTTCACATTATCATACCATAACAGAGTCTTAAAAAAACACCTCATATTCAGTAAAAACAAACAAGACCTTTGCTAGTTCAACATTAAAAAATAAATAAATACTGTTGCAGTATACTAGAATAACAAGCAAGAAATTTATCAGAAAGAGAAGAGTGGTTGGCAAAAAATACTTTATATATGACATATGTGATGAATATTTTCTTACTAATTATCCAGCTGACGTAGTGGATAGACATTCTGCAAAAGTAATAGCATTGGTTTGCACTGACAAACACTTTGGAGGAAAAATGGCAGAGACACTGAGAGGCGTCCTAACTGCATGTTAAAAGGATGTGACCCCGCCACCCTTGTCTGTAATTCCATCAATGCTCTGAAAGGTAGGCAGAATGGAGCTGCTTTTCAGCTTGCCTGGAGATCATGTCTCACATCAATGATAATCCCGAATTGATGTAATTAGAGTTCTAAACTAGTAAGCTTCTACATCGAATGTATAAAAATGGTTCGGAAAACAGTCTCCTAGTTGTGTGTGTGGTGTTGTGGTTTATTCCAGGTGGTTTTTGGAAGGTGGCTAGAATGTTGGGGTAATATACTTGTCCCACCTGTCTGCTATTCAGCACTAACTATACAGCATCTGATGTAGTTACCTTAGAGCAGATGGCTGACTTTTGGGCAGCTTAAGTAATGTGACTCCTATGTTGAATGAAACCTTTCAGGAGTTCTCTTCCTTTCCAGGACACTGCCAAAACACCACAGTTAGTGTGAAGACTGCAGTGAGCTGCCTGTGACACTTTTGTTTCACCTCTATGTTGAGAGTAGTACTATTGACTCTGTTATGGCAACTGTAGACAAAATACTTTGTGTAAAAAAAAAACAAAAAATAAACAGAATCACATCATTCATTCTTAACACAGGTTTGTTTTTCCCCTTAAACCCAGCTTGACTCTATTTCCATACACACGCCAATGAGTAAGTAACCTTTGGAGAAGACTTTGACAGACTTTGGCAATTCTTTGTCATTCTGCCATCCAGTTTGCAATATTTTACTTACTGCTGTTGTTGTCCTTGCTATCTTTATTATTGTTCAACTGACATACGTCTTTTTTTAGCATCATGGTAGTTACCTGATTTAGGTAGTTACTTGATTTATTCTGTTTCTTCATGTGATGTTTTTTAAATAGTAAGTTAATTCTGGTCCAAATAATAATGGCAGGAAATAAAACATTTATTAAGGTAAAATAATAAAGCAATTTTTTTTTCCCTGTACCTGAAGAAATACAGTAGTCTATTCTTCATTATTAAGAAATATTGGCTTCATTTTAATCTGATACCAATTATAAAAATGGCAGATGGGGGCAGTTCTTAATTTAGGCCAAGACCCGTAGCCTGCTGGAAAAAGCAAATTGGCTGTGATCTTGTTACTCATCTGCAGAGTAGACAAAAAAGCTGGATATCACCCGAGGAAGGGACTGGCTGGTGGGGAGAGGATGATTCCTTGCAGGTTTTGTACTCTCTGGTGTCAACAGGTGTATGCAACTCCAACTCTAAGCTTCTTCTCTTCATGGCATCTTTCTCCTTCTTCTCATGACATGTGTAGCTCTTCCATAGGGTAGTAAATTGAATTTGCATATCCTTCTGAGAATAGTTGAGCCAGCTCTGGGTGTATTAAGAGAGCTGAACGAAATCTTATTGACTTTACTGAGGATACTTGATAACTTGAGCTTTGGTAAGTGCTTCAGCTGTGATGCTCTATAGATCTAAACTTAAACTGATACCAGCATAAGACATTAATAACAAGATTCTGTCTATGAAATCATCGATCAGCTCTGGGACTGTCAAAGCTCACTGTATAGGAAAATTGCAGTCTGACAAAAAAAAAAAAAAAAAAAGCTAGAGAAAGCAGAGGTGAAGGAACTCAAGAGATTTTGAAATCCTCAGATTGATGGGCTCTGATGGGCTCAGTAGCTACCTGGTGAAGATACAGCTGCCTTTTTCTGTCTCTCTCTCTCTCTCTTTTTTTTTTTTTTTTTGTCAAAAATCCATCATGTGAATGGAGATTCATGGGATGGCTGGATTGGAAATAAAACCCTGATACTGAGAAAAGAAAACTCATATGGACCAAACTGGCAAGCCCTAGTTGGCAACATGGTTGTTACTTATCCTGCTGATTACAATTGGTACTGTATTAAATGAAACCCATACAAATAATGTTTGTAGGATGATAGAACTGGATCATTTGTCCCTAGCCACCTCACAGTTCTGTCAGTGTATTTTGGAAATAGTTTGTCACATTTTGTCTAGTTGAAAACACATCTGGAGACAAGGGCACAGGCATTGTTAAGAGGGTTCAAGTGACTGAAAACATAACCATTACTGTAGCTGGTGTTTTCCATTTTTTTCACAGTATTACAGGGCAGTAATTCCTTGCAGCTGACTGAACAGTCCTGCTAGATACCAAAGACAAGCAATTTGTCCATTAAAAACAGAACAGAGATGACATCTGTTCTGTCTGCATTTAAATCTTTGCCTTCACAACTAGCTTGGCTTGTCAAGATAGTGGCCTTAAGTTTAACTTCAGAATCAGCAGAAAACAACCATTTTCCATTTGCAGGGAGGCACAATGAGTGATTGGAATAGGTATAAAAATCACTTTCTGCTTTATGATGTGTGGATTAATGAAAGTATTAAACCATTCTAAATGATAGATAAGGAAATTATTTCCACTGTAGCTTGAAAGAAATAAAACTGTACTGTCTTAAATTTAAGAGGTTTAAAACTTTGCAAGCTCATCAAAAGTGCATGGGCAACAAAGAGGGGCAAGTTTATAACCACTTATGGATCACCTTAATTTTTTAACATTCATCACTTTTCTGCTTCATTACTGTTAGTGCTTCCCATAAGCTTTAAGAAACCAACTAATTTCTCCAGAAAAGAAGAGTAAATACAGGTCAGGCTAATATGCTTTTATGGGCAATGCAGGGATTTTCCCATTTTATTGCCATTTTGCACTGTTAATTTTAAACCATTGACATTGTTGTCTTCATTGCCCATTTCTCACAGGAAAAAAAAAATTACTATGTTCAGAGTTTCAGGCTGAAACTCAAATAAATGGGATGAAATTCAAATATGGTTCTGTTGGACAGTGCAAATGCTAACATGTTTCTGTCTTTCTATATGGAGCAGAGTGTGTTTTTTTATTGTTTTCATGTGCAGCTGGAATTGTGTTTGACCATGGCTTGGGTGTGAATGTGTTTCCACCAGACGTGTCCCTAAGTGTGTATCTGTAGATAAGCGTGGTCCCTTGCGTAGTTGTATATATTCACATGTAAATATTGTTATCTTGTGAATGTGTGTTCATTACTGTGTACTTATATTAGTGTTTGCATAGAGGTTGTGTACATGTATGTGTTTTGTCATAAATGTGAATTCAAATGATAGGAGAATATTTCTCTGTGTGGAGTGGCTGCAGAACTAGTCATGCATAATTCTTTGTGCAAAAAAAAATAAAAATTGCTTGAGCGCAGCAATCACCAACAGAAGTTTACACAATATTGAGAAAAAATCTGATCATAAGCTCTTTCATCTTGAAGAACGCCTTGAAAATGGAAGACATGGATCTATTTATTGGTACCTGGAGTTTAAGTCCTGATGTCTTGAAGATTGTCATCAGGTTAAGAGCCGCCTATTATCCATTTATGTGCTGGATAATGAATGGTAGAATGTACTCATTTATGGCATTTATGTAGAAAATTGAGAGCAGCTGGTTTAACAGGAGGCTGACATGTCATATGCAGGGGAAGAGGTCCAGTCTCCAGTGGAAAAGCAGAAGAATAAAACTGCAAGGCAAGGGGAGAAGAGCAAGAGGCAAAGGTTCAAAAGGAAAGTGGCAAAAGCGAAAGTGACAAAAATAATCATATTTGTTTCCCCAATTAAAAGTTTATTCCCTCCCTGTTCTCTTCCTGCCCAGCACAAAATCATTGTGTGGTTTTCTGATGTTCTAAGAAATCAGTCTATCTGTCCTTTTCAAGAATCAGAAGATTCTTGCACTCTAATAATCCAAAGTACTAGTTATGTAAAATGGTGGAATAATCTTCTGGACAGTGCATCTTCTTCATGCTGCTTGCTCTTAGAATTTTGCTTCTTAGAAACTCAAATGGAAGTAGAAAAAATAACTTTAGCTTTCAAGTCCCTCATCCTTCATAAAGCATACCAGGAATTTCACCTAGCAAATCTTGTGTCACACCAGAATAATTTACAATGGAATTATGCAGTAGAACTGCAGTTGTGTCTATAAGAACGAGGTCTAGAATGACAAAATGATTTTAAGTGGTGGCAAATTTGCCATATCTCCAGGTATCCTGGATACAGAGGAATATCTTTTAAATAAATAAATAAATACACATTTATAAGCTGAGATCAAGGAGAAAACTCCTCAGCTCAGTTCTCTCCCTCCTATAATGTAATGATTTACTGCTGTTAGGATGGTAAAATTTGCTACTTGGCAGCAGCATTGCATGACTGAACTTTGACATTCAAGTCCATCAGAACCATGCCTGCCACATGAAATTTAGCACACTCAAATGAGATGATTTTCAGGTAATAAACTTCACATTTCTAATCAATAGTTTAGTTATCTTTCAAAGTTGCTTAATTCTTCTTGCTCATAATTTTCTATATACATCTTACTCCTACCTAGTCCTAAGTAAATCCATTAGAATATTACATGATAGGGATGTAGTTAAGGGAGCTGGTGTGAGTGGACGGGGTGCCAGCTACTTCAGTCAGGCACCTGGTGGCACCTAGGCCCCACAGACTTTGGTGCCCACTACTGGAACAAAAGGGGTCTTCTAAACAACAACAAAAAGTTTTCTAAAATGTATGACATGCTTCAGTTTTGTCAAACCTTGCATTTTGACCAAATGTGGTTTCAGTTATGATAGCTTTCTCCCATCTCCATGTTTGAGCCAAGCAAATATTTTTAGAAATTTCTTTCAGTCAACTTTGAGGCAATGTCCATTTTCTGTTCTTTTTCCCTCGACTTAATTTGTAACTAATGCTGTGAGGGCAGCAACCAATGACATGAGGTACATACTTTTACTGTCAGGCTGAGCTCTCTTGAATAGAATAAATTTGTTCCCTGCTCACATCACATCAGAGAGTGGTGGGGAACTTTTTAAGTGCCACAAAGATCCCTAGAATCTGTACTTACACAGGAGGCAACATTGCCCCATCGCACATCACCAAGTGTTTTTCTGAGGATGCTCTTGTGGGCACATCGTTCGGTAATTTTTTTTCCCATTGTCTCACAATTTCTGACTGTGGTCATTTGTTATTGGTCTTGAGAAAAATTTCCTCTCTGACCAGAATAGAGTGTGAGGTATATGTCTGCAGTCTTGCTGGAGAATGATGCACAGTGAAAATGAGCATTTTATATAAGATGCTTTGAGCCAAGGCTGAAATTATTTATGAGGCTATGCTACTTTCTTCCAAGCCCATTTTTTCTCTGACAGGGACGTTCTTCCTACCCCAGCTGTGGGTCATACTGACTGTTTTTCAGGCACCTCTGGGCTGTATGTGATACTGATAAATGAGATCAGATAACAGCCAGCTTGTTTTCTGAACATGGGAGGTGCCCCACAGGCACTGGTAGTTCTTGGTCAGTTTAGGAGAACAGAGAAAGGAATGAGAAGATATACAGGTTGTACAGACTGCACTCACAGAGCTTCAGACAGCCTGATCTTAAACATCTGTTTTCAAAGGATTTTGGATTCCAGTGTCTTCCCATGAGGAAGTCAAAGGAAACCAGCAGGAAGCTATCAACTTTTATCTAAGTTAACCATGCTCTGAACACATACAGTGGTGCTTCCTAGAGCAGAAGTCCCACTAAGCCCTGTAGTTTGGAACTGGACTGAGTTCTGAGTGACACTGGATCTGATCAGATCTCTGTGGTCCACACTTTGACCATTTCTTATACTTATTGTGTGGAGCTGCTGTTTGTTACTTCCATTCTTTCTCCTCTGTTTTCCTTTCAGTAGTAGAGCTCAGTTTTGACAAAGGGGAAATTCCCATTTGGGATTCACGAGTGACTGACAGATCAGTAGCCTTTAACTAGGGAGATGCTGAGCAGTGTCAAGGAGGTGAAATAAGTGGTTCTTAATTTATTGAGGTTAACTCATGGAATTAGCTTAATTTGCAATCTATGGCCCTTGACCATCATGAATCGGCCTGTGAAGAAAAATTCTTGCTGCCAGCATAATAATTGTAGCTGTTATGAAAGGATTTTTCTTTTCACCTTGCTCAAACATGTTAGTACACTGACTTCTTCCTGCACCAAGTGAAATTCAACCCTTTTTGGAGCACTCTTTATTAACCTGGCTTTGCTCAAATCCTTGAAGGATGTTTAGCTTGGATTTAATATCATCATGCTAGGACTTGATCTTACACACTTAGGATAAACACCTTTTCAGTGGTACACTATAAGCATTAATCAACTGCTAGTCTAGACAACTACTATACAGTTAAAATGAAAATGGGGGATGTACAGGTGTTGACAAGGGCTGTTGTTATGAGCAAGAAATTTAATTCCCTATCTAGATTCTTTGACACTTTGACAGGTCACTTAGACACAAATGCAGATGAATATAATTACACATAGGAAATGATTGCTGAAGTTCTCTTATTGATATGAATGCTGGAGTACTGCTAAATGGGTTCTTTTTTTTTTTTTTATTTAAATCTTTTCTTTTAAGCATAAACATAAAAATAAAATAAAAATATCCCCTATGGGTTTATGTGCCTTGAGTCAGCTTGTCAAACATTGTAAAAGGGAAGCTATAGAATATCTAATGTGGAGGAGGATAAGTTGACTGCAGGAAGAAGTAGAGAAGAAAAAAAAATTGCTGTTGAAAATAAATCAGAAAATGTTTTCTCTCTCCTCCCTTTATATCCTGAATATCATTCTTGTGCTGAGTGGAGGCCACCCAGCTACAAGCCTAGGCCTAGGTCCTGAGAAGATAAGGGCAGATGGGATCTAGAGGTAAATGTGACTCTGTTCTTATACACTGCTCCTCCTACGCTACAGCCAAAAGCATGATGAGTCAGTACAGTCACAGCATCCATGTGTGACTGACTCTAAGAACAGCAGAGCATCCTTTTTGTTTTGGGGGACCTTGCTTTAGTATCATGGCAAAAGTAATTAGAGGTCATGCACAGCTTACTGAAATAGGGTGCACTGGTTATTTTTATAAATGCCGCTGAAATTGTAGGAAGAAGAATGTGTTAGAACTATGAGACTGGTGACATAGATCTGCTGTGGGTCAGTGGCAGCTGAGAAGAGCCATAAAGAGGCTGGCAAGAGTATAGCAGAAAATATGCTGGGTCTGGGTGAAACAGGTAGGTGCAAAAATGAATTACTACAGTATTCCTCATTGGAGTCTTTCAAAGGGTTGTCCCACAGGGAAACACAGCCTCCCTTCGTTAGTCTTAAGGGTGGTCAGTGGAATAGTACCATGTGCCTGTTCACTATCCTCCAAAATCACTGCTGAGTTTGATTAACAGACACTAAAGAGGAAGGATTACTCAAAGTCCAGCTTTTGCTGGATTTCTGTAACTGTGTTCAGCATTATCAGAGATAATATACTGGAGTAAAAACTCCAACAACTAATGGCAACAGAATAAAAATCTTGTTGATCTAGACTGAAGTGGTCTTCACCTCAGCTGAGGTGAAGATAGCTGTTACTTCTGTGATGCTAAAGAAGTTACAAATACCTATTTTTTATCAATGGGTAAAAATACATAAAATTTGTTCATAAGATTCATAATGATGTGATTGCAGGTAATTAAAAAGAAAGTATCTTTGCTTTTTCTAACTCTGGGCTCTATCAGAGTAAGATCAAATCCTGCAGTGTGCTTGGCAGTCCTTATTAATGGTGCTAAGCACTTACTACTAAATCAGAAATCCCATCGGGCTTCTTCAGCAGTTGAGGTTGTTCAGTGCTTCTCTTTCCTTGTAATTGCTTTTATAAAGAAGAATCAGCATATTGAAATGTGCTCAAGCCCTCTTGTCAGCTTCTGAAGCAAAATGAAATGGCAATAAATCCTGATTGAAATGCTGTCTGGATGCTCAGACCTGAACTCTTTAATGTTGATGAAAAGATTGATTGGCATGGCAGGGTGTGATGCTCACCCTGCAAGTGTGAACACTGCAGGGTGACCTAATGACACTTGAACCTGACCCCGCTCTGGGATGCAGGAAGGTCTGATGCTCTCAGCAGAGGCTTTGTTTACTTATTTCCAGGTTTAGAATTAAAATGATGTGGCAGCTGGAGAGTTGTTGTGGAGATAGCAATAGGCCTGCAACAAAGTGTGGGGTAGAGAGCACAGAACTCAACCCCCAACCAAACCTTAATCCCCGCTCCCTTTTTTAATCAGTATTTTTTGTGAAATAGTTTCATGTGACAATAGTTTCATGTTCTTCAGTGCTTCTTTTATGATGGTTTGGTGTCTAGCACCCTTTTCTTGTACAAGTTCCCAGACCCACTTACTTGTGGTTCAGGGATTTCTTGAGCCAAAGACAGTGTCTTTGTGCTTAATGTGCTCGAAGGACTTTTCTTCTGTAAATTTGGAGCTGTGTAATATTTTGGCGTGTTTCATAGCATTCAGAGAGGAGTTCCCCAGTTTTAACTATGAGATGTATGATAAAGTCCTGACTGCTCCGAACCCATTGCCTGAAATTTTCATTTGGCAACATCTAATTTTTGCATTAGGATGGGCAGAAACTAATCATTCCTTATTTTGCTCTGTATGCTTTTGTAGGAATCTCCTTCACTCTGGCAATTCTAAAGTATCCATTTCTGAGCACTGACTGTTCCAGGTTGACAAGAAATCACTTGGGGAATGTTTAAAATAATATGTATTCACCACATCAATCAAGGAAGACTCCTTCCACTAAATTTTCAATCTTGGAATCTGTGAATTATAACTAGGTCTTGATAACAAAAGTAAAAATAAATAAACGGATAAATAGATCAATAACAATAAATCCTCCCTCTTCGCCACCCTCCTCCTCTGTGCAGCACATCTAGCTTTCAGCAGCTGTTATTATCTTCTCTTGCTTTCTGAAATGAAATTGATACACTGTACTATAATTTTGTTCAGTTGCAGCTCTGCTTTTTGTCTATTAGACTAGTGGTGACTGAAGTAGAAGAAAAAAAGTTGTCCAGGTGAACTAATTTTGTGCTACTCAGAAACTAGCTCTTATCAGACAATAAAGCCATTATGTAAATCAAAGACAGTCTTCTGGTGTTGTACGAGGTACTTTCCCTCACAAAACAGGATATAGCTGACTTAAAGGGGATTCCGAAAAGGCTGAGAAAAATATAAGCACTGGGGAGGACTTGTCTGTGAAGAGTCATGAGAAGAATGTGGCAGCTTAGAAAAGAGATGAATAAGATGAGCCAAGATAAGAGATCAGATAATGGATCATCTAGAAAAGATAGTTAAGATTATCTTCCCTCAATCTCATGAAGCAAGAAATACAGCCATCCAATTAGAAGGTGGGAAATTCAAAACTTATTGAAAAAAAATACTTTTTGCATGGAAGATAATTAGATTTTTGAACTCCTTGCCACAGGAAATTGCTGATGTCTAGACAATATGAAGCCTCAAGAAATGGATTGACCACTTATATGAAAAATAAAAATGATGATGCTGAATGTTAAATAGCATTATTGAAGAGATATTACTCCTGGCGATTCATATCTCAAACCAGCCTTTCATGCTGTGCTCTTCTGCATGACACATTGGGATGAAATCTAGCCTGGATAAAGAAGGGAAAAGCATAGCATATATATTTGCTGTGGGGGCTTATGCCTTCCTCTCTTCAGTTTATTACCATGCTCTGTCAGATACTGAATGTGATTTTTGACTTCACCTTGGTATGTCAGTGTGTGCCTTTACATAGGAAGGGAGGGATAGGAGAGAGAGGACAAGAGGAGTCCTTTGGCAACATGGTAGTGTGACTGACAGTCACTGTGTGTGCTCTTCACCAGAGCCTGAGCTGGAGGCAGCTGCAGCCTCCTATGCAGTCTAACCACTGAAGTCAATGCCTTACATGCAGGAGGTAAAACTGGGAGGGCATCACCAGTCAAGCACATACTGCTAAATTTATGCATAGCTGAAGGTGCCTCAGAAAAAATGGAAAGGACTGGATAGATATGTGAGTGGACTGAGCATGTTTTATTTGTTTGTTTTGGTTTTTGTTTGTTTGGTTTTGTTTTTGTTTGTTTGGTTTTGTTTTTGTTTGTTTGGTTTTGTTTTGTTTTTGTTTTTGTTTTGTTTTACATGTCAGTAACTGCATGAGGCTTCTCTCTCTCTCTGAGCTGCTTCTGAGATGTGTGACTCTGGCTTTGGGGCATCCAGATCTCTGCCAAATCCAACGGAACCTCATAAAATCAAGGCTTTCCCCAGCAAGTCCAGGGGTATTACAGTGCATCTCCAGCTGAGGCAGTGGAGTTCTGCTGGTGTTGTCAGTAGATTTGGGTGTCTCACCTCATTCTTCCTGAAAAATGCTGCATACACTTATGTGTGACCAGCAGCGCAATTGCCACTTGCTTATCTGATGTGTAAATCCCTTTTTTCTCCTTTTATTACTGCAAAAGTAGTCAAGAGCTGCTCTTGACTACTGAATGCTTACAAATTCATGGCTGTCACATTGGAGAAAGACAGAAGAGCTGTGATGGGACTATCCAGTCTATCGTTTTGGACACATTTCTGTTGCAATGCTTTGGTTTCCAGTATAGCAGAGCTCCCAGATGTGTTTAATAATACTCTTGTGAGAAGTCTATGCAAATCAGGAAAACATTAAAGGATCAACTTCATTTTTAGTGTAACTAAATTGAGTCCACTTCAGAATTGACAAATTTGTATTAAGCAAGCACTGATGTAGGTCTCCTACTTTAAGTACATGTTTATAATTCACTGAAGTGGATTGAGATCAATAGGTTTGAGGAATGTGCTTAAAATGAAGAGTATACTTGAGTGCTTGTAGAGTCAAGGCCTGGAAAAGAGCTCATCAAAGGTTTTCTAGATGCAAAGTTGCACTGATAGAAATTTGAAAGTGATTTGAAATTGATTTGATTAAACTCATCTGAAAGTTTTGGTAAATGTATTTGGTAAGGGTTTGTTTGAGGGTTTGGAGACAGATTTTGCTAAAGCTAGTCAGAGTTAAAGGCATTGCCTCTCTCCCAGGTCTCCTTTCCCCTGGCCTGAAGATGACTCTTCCCAGGACAAAGTGGCAAAACATAACTGCCCTACCCCTTTGCTATTGTGTTTTACGTTCTATTAAACTGTCTAGTAAAGTGATTTTTTTCTAAAATCTCAAATTAGGAACAGAAGCAACTGAGATATTTGTCCAAGTCCTTTTGATCTTCCTGAAGCAATGGGCAGTAACCTTTGGCAATAAGACAGACAAACAGCCAGGGAGTCAGAGCATCTTCAGCTGTTCCTGTTCTTTGTATCAGCGTATGTGTTAGAGAAAGTAAATAAATGGAAACAAATCACTCAATCTGGAGTGGCTTCATATACTTAAGAATGGCTTACATCAATTTAACTAGATCAGCAATCTGCAGTCACCTAAACCTCCTAAACTTTTGACTGCAAGTCTAGACTGGGGTGGGAAGACACTAGTTTAATATGCCTGATAGAGTGAATGTAAGCTAAGCTGCAAAAATTGTGTGCATGCTCTCAGCTCACCCCAATCACAGTGTAAATTGTGTTAAATTCATGCTTCACTGGAGAGCTGTGTAATGCAAGCACACTCCCAAAGTTTAATAAAAAACTCATAAGGCCTTTGACTCCCTGCCTGCCTGCACACACAGTGCAAGTGCCTTTAACACACTTCTGAATAGGCATCACATACCTTGCTGATGCCAAAAGAGACTTCAGAAATTAAGATGTGGTTCTACAAATCCATGTCTTTGGTATCTGCAATGGCTTTCTGGTCTATGTAATATACTAGTATCTATCATTCAATTTATTTCAATACTTATTCATATTCTCATTTTTTTCCTCCTCTTTTTGAAACTTTTGTAAGTGAAAACACATCCCTAAAAATCTCCTGGTATGCATTTACCTCTCCCCCCCTGTAGCTCCTGGCAACAAAGTCTAGTTCAAGTTGAGCTACTTTTATTAAGCCTTTGATTCTGATGGAAAATAGGATCTTTTTTTTTTTTTTTTTTTTTTTTTTTTCTTCTTTCTTTCTTTCTCATTATTGCTAGTATGGGATCATCACATGTTTGAGTTCAATCCATTGCCCAGGAAACTCTTACACAGATGGTCAATAGTTCATGCAAGGAGGCAGCAGACCATGTAAACAAGCCTTTGGATTCAGGCAATATTATTACCAGAGTAGCTTAGTAATAAAGCCAAACCCTTTGAGAAATTGCTCATTGCTGTTGCTAGCATTCAAGTCTGGTCTAATTCAGGATTAGGGGAAAAAAAAAAAAAAAAAGGAAACAAAAAAATAAATATTGGATTGCTGGGAATTTTATTTCTCTTTGAGTTTATATATACTTGTTTGTGTGTGTGTGCATAAATATATATGTATGAGTGTAAAAGATGTTCAGAACTAGCCTGATGTGTTATATCTGTCGTTTTCCAAATCTTGGTTATGTCTCAGCCATTTTTGAGATGTTCTAAAGCATATAGGATTTTATACTTAAAGTATGCATGCCATAAATTGTGAGCAATAGGAGATCAATATGCAGTATATAGATTCCCAGAAGAAAAACCAGTCACAAGTAATAGCCTCTCAGTTAATCAGAAGAAATCTGTCCTTTTGGAAGAAGGATTACTTTATTTTATTTTTACCTACTTTTGGTCCAGGATTTCAGAACAGGTTTCACTACTGGATTTTAAATCTCTCTTGATACTCTGCACTACTCCTTAGCCCCAACAGTGACAGTTTCACAGCCCTGCGGTCTCATTTTTTCTGCAAAAATTTTCCTCTAGAGATCCCCCACAAAGTCACTGCTTTTACTCATGTTGGCATCCGCCAGTCAAAGACTGCATCTAATAAGAATTTTTAATGATTTAAGTTACTTCATGTTTTGTCATCTATCCAGCGCACTGCAGCCACACTGCTGCATGAACCATTGTGATCTGAGGAAGGAAGGAGAACATCCACCTTGGTGGAAGGGGAAGCCAGGAAAGCTCACTAGATTCCAACTTCATTCAGTATAAATGGATCTTGGTTTAGCACAACTCCAATGCATGTACATTTTTGCTCCCCTTCCTGCTCCCCAACTTCCTTTAGCAAGGGAACAAAATAAGCAAGACTAGTAGCTCTCTGTGTAGAGGAATGAGTTTTTCTGCTCTGCTTGCTGACTCAATTAGCTTAAAATTCTTTGTCAGTGACAAACTTGAGATGACCTGTTATTTTCCTTTCCCCCCTTTTTACATTGTGATGTGGAGAAACGGGAAAATGCATGACAGCAAGCAATGTTGAGTTCTAATGGTTTGGGAACCATACTAGAAGCTGCTGAACTCCTCTAAAATCAAAATTGCACAGTACCTGAGGGTAGAGCACCCTTTAGACTGCATATGTTCATCTCATCAAACCTCAGCACATATAGTACCTATTGCAAGATCATTGGAGACAATATCAGAGGTACGTGAATTTGCTAGCTGGCAAGGTTGTGGCAAACTGGAGGTGGTCCTTTATTGTATGCTGTAATATCAAACTTCATCCAAGGAGTTTGCAGATATGAAGAGCTTCCAAGAAATCTGGAAGTGAACTGGATGTGTTTACAATGCAAAAATCTGATATGGGATGCTAATCACAAAGACTTCAGATCATGTTTTGTAATCCACAGATTGCTGGATCTGAAAGAGCATTTCTTGGGAGATAAGATTTCTGCTTTCCTTCTCACTTTAGCATCTGCTGTTGACTGGAGACGGGCACAGGACAACAAACTAGGTGTTTTCTTTGACCCGTTATGATTTGCTTAAACATAAAAACATACTGAAGAAGGCCATTTGCCGAGGCGATCGGCTCCGGGGCAGACGCGTTCTGCGGCGGAGCGGGGGATCGGGCCAGGCAGGGCTAACTTTCCGGCATCGAGCCGACTTCAGGGAGCCGCCAGGAGCCGGCAGCCCTCGTGAGGGACGCTGACGAAGCGAAGGCGGAGCCAGCAGCGTCCCCTCCCCGGCTGTTCAAAAGCAGCCCCTAGGGAGCGCGAGCGACCAGGAGCGCGGCGAACAGGACGGGCAAACAGGGAGTGGCGCGGCAGTTAGTTAGCGCGGCAGTTCGCGCAGGCAGGGCGGAGAGCAACACCCTCCCACACGAGCACCTGTTAACGACAGTCGTTAGCAAGGTGATAATGGTCTCCACCAGGCACGGAGCGCTCTGCAGGAGGTCGGTACACACCCAGACCGACTGCCTGTTAAGGAATGCAGCGGTTCAGGTCAACGGATGTAGGGAGTGTCAGAGCCTGCTGCTGCCATCAACGGGAGGCAGGGACGCTGCGTGTGTGAGGTGTGAGCAGGTGGATGACCTGGTCCGCATGGTGGCGGAGCTCAAGGAGGAGGTGGAGAGGCTGAGGGCCATCAGGGAATGTGAGCGGGAGATTGACTTCTGGAGCAACTCCCTGCAGGGCATCAAGGAGAGGTACCGGGGTGAGACACCCCAAACGGGGGTGGACCCCCTGCCCTGTCGCCGTCGGGCTGAGGGAGGGGATCTGGGAGCTGAGGAGGAGTGGAGACAGGTCCCTGTGCGACGTGGCAGGCGATGCCCTCCCCCTCCGGCCCCACCTTCCCAGGTGCCCTTACAAAACAGGTTTGAGGCCCTGGAGATTGAGAGACCGGTAGCTGAGGAAGAGATAGAAAGTGTTCCCAGGAGGATGCCTAGGGCGAGGAGGTCGACTCCACGCATCAGAACTGCCTCCACCAAGAAAGAAAGAAGGGTGATTGTCGTGGGAGACTCTGTCCTTAGGGGGACAGAGGGCCCTATTTGTCGGCCTGACCCTACCCGTAGGGAAGTCTGCTGCCTCCCTGGGGCCAGGGTCAGGGACGTGGCCAGGAAGCTCCCCAACCTGGTGCGCCCCTCTGATTATTATCCGCTCCTGATAATCCAGGCGGGCACTGATGACATTGACAACAGAAGCCTGAAGGCTATCAAAAGAGACTTTAGGGGACTGGGACGGTTAGTGGACGGAGCAGGAGTGCAAGTAGTTTTTTCGTCCGTCCCTACGTTGACAGGGAGGGGTACGGAGAGGACAACGAAAGCCCACCTGTTAAACACGTGGCTCCGGGGCTGGTGCCTACGCAGAAATCTTGGGTTTTTCGACCATGGGGCAGTTTACTCAGCACCTGGTCTGGTGGCCGTAGACGGGTCCCTATCCTTTAGGGGAAAAAGGATCCTGGGCCAGGAGCTGGCGGGGCTCATTGATAGGGCTTTAAACTAGGTAAGAAGGGGGATGGGGCTGGAGCGAGGACTGTTGGAGCTGTACCAGGGGGAGCAGTGGCAAGGCCGGAGGATAAGGTAAAGGCCCAGCTGAAGTGCATCTACACCAATGCACGCAGCATGGGTAACAAACAGGAGGAGCTGGAAGCCATCGTGCAGCGGGCAGGCTACGACTTGGTTGCCATCACGGAGACGTGGTGGGACCAGTCTCATGACTGGAGTGCTGCGATGCCTGGCTATAGGCTCTTCAGAAGGGACAGGCAGCATGGAAGGGGTGGCGGTGTGGCTCTCTATATCAGAGAGTCTTTCGATGTTGTAGAACTCGAGGCTAGGAATGACAAGATCGAGTCCCTTTGGGTTAGGATTGGCAGGGACAACAAGGCTAGTGTCCTGGTCGGGGTCTGCTATAGACCGCCGAACCAGGATGAGGAGACGGATGAGGAGTTCTACAGGCAGCTGACAGAAGTTGCGAAATCGTCGGCGCTTGTACTCGTGGGGGACTTCAACTTCCCTGACATATCCTGGAAGCACAACACAGCCCAGAGGAAGCAGTCTAGGAGGTTTCTGGAGAAAGTGGAAGATAGCTTCCTGACGCAGCTGATTAGTGAACCTACCAGGGGTGGTGCCCTGCTAGACCTTCTCTTCACAAACAGAGAAGGACTGGTGGAGGATGTGATTGTCGGGAACAGTCTTGGGCAGAGTGACCACGAAATGGTGGAGTTCTCTATTCTTGGCGGGGCCAGGAAGGGAACCAGTAAAACCACTGTATTGGACTTTCGGAGGGCTGACTTTAGGCTGCTCAGGACACTGGTTGGTGGAGTCCCATGGGAGGCGGTTCTGAAGGGCAGAGGGGTTCAGGAAGGCTGGGTGCTATTCAAGAGGCAAATCCTAATGGCACAGGAGCGGTCTATCCCCATGTGCCCAAAGATGAGCCACCGGGGAAGACGACCAGCCTGGCTCAACAGAGAATTGTGGCTTGAGCTTAGGAGGAAAAAGAGGGTTTATAATCTTTGGAAAATTGGGCAGGCCACTAGGGAGGACTATAAGGATGTAGCGAGGCTGTGCAGGGACAAAATTAGGAAGGCCAAAGCTCATCTGGAGCTCAAGCTGGCTACTGCCGTTAAAGATAACAAAAAACGCTTTTATAAATACATCAACACAAAAAGGAGGACTAAGGAGAATCTCCATCCTTTACTGGATGCGGGGGGAAACTTAGTTACAAGAGATGAGGAAAAGGCGGAGGTGCTCAATGCCTTCTTTGCCTCAGTCTTTAGTGGTAAAACCGGTTGCTCTCTGGATACCCAGTACCCAGAACTGGTGGAAGGGGACGGGGAGCAGGATGTGGCCCTCACCATCCACGAAGAACTGGTTGGTGACCTGCTACGGCACTTGGATGTGCACAAGTCGATGGGGCCGGATGGGATCCACCCAAGAGTACTGAGAGAACTGGCAGAGGAGCTGGCCAAGCCCCTATCCATCATTTATCAGCAGTCCTGGCTATCGGGGGAGGTCCCAGCTGACTGGCGGCTAGCAAACGTGACGCCCATCTACAAGAAGGGCCGGAGGGCAGACCCGGGGAACTACAGGCCGGTCAGTTTGACCTCAGTACCAGGGAAGCTCATGGAGCAGATCCTCTTGGGAGTCATCATGCGGCACTTGAAGGGCAAGCAGGCGATCAGGCCCAGTCAGCATGGGTTTATGGAAGGCAGATCCTGCTTGACGAACCTGATCTCCTTCTACGACAGCGGGTCCAGAGAAGGGCGACGAAGCTGGTGAGGGGCCTGGAGAGCAAGTCCTATGAGGAGCGGCTGAAGGAGCTGGGCTTGTTCAGCCTAGAGAAAAGGAGGCTCAGGGGTGACCTTATCACTCTGTATAAGTATATTAAAGGAGGCTCTAGCGAGATGGGGGTTGGCCTGTTCTCCCATGTGCCTGGTGACAGGACGAGGGGGAATGGGCTAAAGTTGCGCCAGGGGAGTTTTAGGTTAGATGTTAGGAAGAATTTCTTTACTGAAAGGGTTGTTAGACGTTGGAACAGGCTGCCCAGGGAGGTGGTTGAGTCACCATCCCTGGAAGTCTTCAAAAGACGTTTAGATGTAGAACTTAGGGATATGGTTTAGTGGGGACTGTTAGTGTTAGGTCAGAGGTTGGACTCGATGATCTTGAGGTCTCTTCCAACCTAGAGATTCTGTGATTCTGTGTGATTCTGTGAAGAAAACCAGAAGGACTGTCTCCTCCTGGTACTGTAGTTACTTAGTAATAATCACAGATCAGCCCCAGATGAGGGGGGCTGGTGTGGATTAAATGTCCTACAGTTATGGAATAAGTTGGCAGGTGTGAATTTCTTGGACAAGCCACAGTCCTTCACTTTCTTAATCTAGCATGTACATGTATTTGAGTTCTCGTATCTCTACTACTTATATAAGTATGCCAAAAAAGGTAATAATAGTGATGTTACCTGCTGCAGCATTTCAGCTATATACCTTTTTTGTGCATCATGTTTCTGAAAGGTGAAGGGCCACAAGGAAGTAGATGGGAAGGAAAGTGCATGTTCACCCTACCAGAGTTGATCAAATCAATAGTTATCTGTGGCAAATCGCATCTGTCTAATTAAAAGCTGATCTTGTGTGTGCTGTTGCTGTTTCTCTTCTGGTTTGGATAAATGTTCTCAAGCCATGTGCAGTGGGCCAGTCCTTTAGTCCAAACAATACATTAGATTTCTTTTCCCACTTTCACCCTGCAACACATATGGATTTGAATTTGAACATGTCAATGACAGTGTGCAAAATCCATATTTACCTTGAAAAGAGAGAGTACTAATGATTAGAAAAGTAGGAGGATGAATCTTCACTAAAGATACAAAGTCAATAAAGAGACTTGCAGTGACCCGAGCATAGGTCAAGTTGACCTGTGTGGGAATAGAAAGGAATGAAAGAAAAGAAAACAAGTTAGAGGAAAAGGCAGCACTAATATGAGCTGCAGCCATTAGTTGCAGCACTGTCAGTTCATAAAGTGCCTGGGCAATATCTTGACTCTCTTTGTTTCCTGTGCTAGGATGTAAAAGCATAGGAGAAAATCAGCCCTAGCCTTGTTGTGTACAGAAGATGTCTGTTTTCCTGAGCAGAGAAATTGAGACACGGAGCTGGAAAATCAGCCTGTTATAAGGTGTGAATTAGAGCATGTCTGGGGAAAGAAGAAAGATCTTAGGGGCATGTGGCTCTGCTAGCTTACTTACAACGATAATGATTTTGTTGTTTTTGTCTGACCACACTTGGTATGGAGATTGTGATTCACTGTTTTATGTCAGCACAGTAGCTCTACACACAGACATGTAGGGTAAGAGGCCTTGTTAAAAAAGAGAATCCAACAATTTATGTCCTTCATTACCCAGCATCCTTTCTAACTCTTGGCTTTAGGTATTCCAGGTTGATGCACTTCTTACTGGGGACCATAAAAGAGTATTTGGATGAACTGCAAAGCAGACACTAGAATATACTGAATATACTTTTTTTTTTCTTTTTCTTTTTTTTTTTTTTCCTTTTTATTTTTTCATGTCAAAGTTGCTAGTTGCACAACACATAGCGTGAAGGAAGGAATTTTTCACCATGTGACTTGGAGATGCTCATGCGGATTTTTCTTGCTCTGCAGAGATGGCAAGGGATCAACAGTTAGGATATGTAGGAATGTCATACTCAATTAATTTCCTGAAATTACACTCTGAAGTTGTGTTTTGAAAATGAATTAATATTGGTGAAAAGCACTGATATCCTTGGATAAAGGGCAACAGAGAAGAACACATTGTTATTATTAAACTGTTGTAGAAATCCTCTCTTTGGCTTTGACTGAATTATTGCAGTGAGTTTCCTTGGTGATGTGACGTAGGATTTACTGGAGTGTTTGTGCTGTATAATTGAAAATGACACTACCTTTATTAAACTGTGGGACTCTT
Source organism: Anas platyrhynchos (assembly GCF_047663525.1). Lineage (NCBI taxonomy): Eukaryota > Metazoa > Chordata > Aves > Anseriformes > Anatidae > Anas > Anas platyrhynchos. Next base: position 30,473,297 of record NC_092592.1, on the reverse strand, counting down.
AACTCTTTTCTATGCTGCAAACTAGCTTTGCAGCATATTCTTATCAAATTTCCTAAGCCAGAAGAATGGAAGCTGATCAAACCTCCACCATGAGACATCTAAGTTAAGAGCAAGCTGAGGGCAAAAAATACATCTTCCTCAATGTAAATGAGATAATAATAGATGGATAACGAATGTGGCTGAAGTCTCAAGTAACCACTCGTAAATTGTTGCCTATTGATAACAAATGAAAGAGTAAAAATGCTTCCCCCTCAAACTACAAACATAAGGCTCAAGGTGAAGAGACTTCTGCCTAAATCATCAGTTTATAATCAGCTTTGATGGCACTACCTGAAAGCTGTTACCAACAGCTGTTCATTTATCTAAGTAAAACAAGTTAATGGTTCTAGTCCAGGTTTTCTTAGATAGGTTGTCTGCATCATAAAAAATCTCATCTCAATCAATGATAATTGCTGGTCCCGACAGCAGCCTCCCAAGAGAATCTTCAGGGAGCAAGTATGCTGTGTTAGTCAGACAGTTACAGGGCTTGCCTTTCAAAATTATATATCTGGCATTAAATACAGTGGATACTGGACATTAACATGATTTGAATGTCTCACATGCCTGAAATGTTAGAGGGCTCAGATTAAAGGTATCTAGCTTGTTAATTGTTAGTTCCAATTATTAAGCTATCTTTTCAACAGTTCTTTGTTCTGGTACGGTAGGGTGGCAATGTGCTCTGCAGCTGAATGCTTCACAGCTGAACTCCATCCTGTGGCAACACTGATTTTATCACCCAGGATGCAGTAGGACCCTTAAATTTGGAGTGACTGCAGTGCAGTGGCTTTGCTCTCTGATTCTGGGGGATATTACTGGTGTTTTATATACCTGCATGGTCTGACAAAGAAGCTACAGGACCAAAACCTTATTGTGTTCTGTATGTATATGCTGATCTTGAAAATAAATTACATCTTCCCAGAATACAATTATTCCCTTGTCGAATTAAATTGAGTAAATTTCATTCCCTTAAATTAGGTTTGATTTTTGTAATGACTACTCAGTCCTCCACATATCAGTACAATGGGAGTATAGATACACTCTGGTTGAATGCGGATCCTCTTCTGGCTACACCAACTTGATTATATATCCCAGTGGATCTCAAATAAGGAATTCTGGTTCCCTTAAATCAAAATACCTGCTTCTTTGTCACATCATTAAGAAAAAGTTAGGAATCTGATCAATAGTAGGGCTCCAGGCCTCTTTCACAAAGACAAGAGAAACTCTGCAAAGAAATCAACAGGTACGTTAAATATTGATAAGTGCATGGCACTGATGATTTGTAGTTTTTTATCTTGGAATGGAATAATATATAATGAAAAGAAAGGAAAGTTATAATACAGAATCACAGAATTTCTAGGTTGGAAGAGACCTCAAGATCATCGAGTCCAACCTCTAACCTAACACTAACAGTCCCCACTAAACCATATCCCTAAGCTCTACATCTAAACGTCTTTTGAAGACTTCCAGGGATGGTGACTCCACCACCTCCCTGGGCAGCCTGTTCCAATGCCTCACAACCCTTTCAGTAAAGAAGCTCTTCCTAACATCTAACCTAAAACTCCCCTGGCGCAACTTTAGCCCATTCCCCCTCGTCCTGTCACCAGGCACGTGGGAGAACAGGCCAACCCCCACCTCGCTACAGCCTCCTTTAATGTACTTATACAGAGCAATAAGGTCACCCCTGAGCCTCCTCTTCTCTAGGCTGAACAAGCCCAGCTCCTTCAGCCGCTCCTCATAGGACTTGCTCTCCAGGCCCCTCACCAGCTTCGTCGCCCTTCTTTGGACCCGCTCAAGCACCTCGATGTCCTTCTTGTAGCGAGGGGCCCAAAACTGAACACAGTACTCGAGGTGCGGCCTCACCAGAGCCGAGTACAGGGGGACGATCACCTCCCTAGCCCTGCTGGTCACAGTGTTTCTGATACAAGCCAGGATGCCGTTGGCCTTCTTGGCCACCTGAGCACACTGCTGGCTCATATTCAGCCGACTGTCCACCATCACTCCCAGGTCCTTCTCTGCCTGGCAGCTCTCCAACCATTCCTCTCCCAGCCTGTAGCTCTGCTTGGGGTTATTGCGCCCCAGGTGCAGGACCCGGCACTTGGCCTTGTTGAACTTCATATATATATACATATATATATATATATATATATATACATATATATATGTAGTATATACTACATATATATATATATATTTAATGAAGAAAAATTAAATTATTCTATTCAAGTAAGACAATTCTGTCCTTACAAATCAGGTAATCTGATCTCAGGTATTAAAATTCTTCAATGTTTGATTAGTCAAGAAACAAATTTTATCAGTTAGGTTTTAAAATGTAGCAGCTTTTTATTTTATGTTTCTCCCTAAACCTCCCCTTGCTATCCTGAAAAACAACTGTTTAATCCAATGCTTAACTTCACAGTTGCTCATAGCAGGATGGATGTAGCAATGTGATGAACCCTATATTTGTAAAACCACCAGTATTGTCTTGGCAGCCTTTCCATGATGGTCTAGGCCCTCACTCAGTGGTTTTTGAAATTACTCAGGTGTCAGGTGTAGGCTAGCATAATCCACCTCAGTACAGATGAGGGCAGAGGGTGAGCTGAAGGATGATGATTTGTTAGTGATTTACGTATTATCCGCGTATTCCCTGCCGTTCAGGAAATGCAAGCCTAAGAGGAACAGGAGGGGCCAGGATGGCACAAATCTGAGCAAAAGAACTCACTAATGGGCCAGTTCCCCATGTGTGATCCAACAGAAAATTATTATGAAAGTGCAGTGCAGGGATACAATAGAATAGGCTTAATGTAACCGTGATTTTGTTTGTATTGTTTCTGGTTTTGTTTAAGAATATGTTGAGCTCTCCCCTTGGATTTTTTATTTTTCTTTATTTTGTATATTTCCTCTCGTAATGAGTTCTTAGGAAGCTTACATATGCCAAGAACTGCAGCATATCTTGTGCATCTAATCACGAGCCATGTACAGTTAGAAAGTGGAGCTACGGCTGCTAATCCCTTTTGACTTCCACCTGAATTGAAATGCTCAGCTGATACATACTAGGTCACAGGTTCATCTCATTCACTGGTAAAAGTGAGTACGGTCTGAAAACAAACCATCGGCTGCACAGCAGTTGAGCCAGACCAGATTTATTCTTTTTTTTTTTTTTTTTTTTTTTTCCAGGTCACCAAGTCATGGCAAATTGCTTCAGAGCCCAGTGGGCTCCATCCAAAGCCTACTTTCAGTTTTGGAGGCTTTTGTGGGATTTACCTAGGGTTGTATCCAAGTAACAGCTAAATGTCTTTTAGAAATTTGATGTAAAATACACTGAGATCCACTGAAAATCTTCTTGTTTAATTTGGACTAGCCCAAAATTTTAATTAAGTTTTCAAGTCAGGCTCTGCCTCCTATTAGCTCATGAAGTTGACTTTGTGACACCAATGTGGCATGAGACATTACATCAGTTAAATGTGGCTGGATTGCATTGACTTGCTCTTGCGCATCTATGTACTCTGTGCATAATGCTGAGATGTTAGAGTTTTCTTTCTTCCTGGAGATACCTACTTATACGTTCTGTCAGTATGCATGCACATGCATAGTCTGCTTACAACTATTTCAAACTGTTGTTTTCATATCCAAGCATGTCACACATTTAACTGTGAACAAATATAGGAAGCATCTTTGATGCCTTATGCCCAGAAGAAAGAATAAAAGGAAAAACATGCATTTTTGAGTAGGAGAAAAAAAGGAAAAAAAGGATTGCTCTCAGGAGACTTTCTCTTCAGATACTGTGATGAGTAATGCTGCTGTCAATTATTAGGTTATTCAGAAATTAACTTAAAAAAAAAAAAAAAAAGCTTAATTTTAGCCTCATTCTTTTTTTTTTTTTTTTTGGATTGTTGTCATTTCTAATCCTGTGAAAATAGGTATCCCCCATTGAAATGAAGAACTCTCAGCTGGATGGAAAATCAATGTCAATTAAGATCACAGTAGTGATTAAGGACTTACCACCCTGGGTATTCATCTGATATTTTACTAATACTCTGGGAGTGATGTATGCAAGCAATTTTTTTTATTTTTTTTTTTAAGTAATGGGAAGTTTCCCTACAGTATTTGCTTTTGTACTTTTAGTATAAGCCACCAATTACAGAAGTAAGTATTTTTTTCTTATATCTGTTTTCATAGCATAGTACTAGGGACAGTAACTGATGAATTGATGGATTAATATAGAATCATAGAATGGCTTGGGTTGGAAAGGACATATAAGGATCATCTAGTTCCAAAATACCTGCCATGGCCAATGACACCTTCCACTAGACCAGGTTGCTCAAATCTGTTACTTAACACCTGTTCTTGGAGAATGTAGAATGTACCACAGTTTTTTTTTTTTTTTTTTTTTTTAATTTGTATTTATTATTATTAAAAAACAAAAAAGTATGCTTCTGAAACTAGTTAAGTAGTTAAGGTCTTTCTCTATGATATGGAAATAATATGGCAATTCAATCCACCTATTTTAGGTACCAGTTTTAGGATTAATTGACCTTTGGAAGCCACCTCTCACTCCATTGCAGGGAGAAGAAACTTGAGAAGAGAGGGAAGACAACTTAGTTGGTTGCTTTTTTTTTTTCTTTCCTAATTTTGCCCTCTGATATTCAGTGTGATATGGAATGCAGACTAAGAACATCATTCTAGGTTGTAAACTTCATTAGACTGAATGAGACTGCCAGCTTCCATTCCTCTAACAATATTTTAAGTGGGTAAGTTTATGGATTGATCCCATGCACTTACTGGATTTCATGGTCAAAGTGTCATTCAGATTTAGAAAGAAGGAAGAGAAACTTAAGTGTCAGGGTTTGTGAAGGTAAGAGATGTCAAGTGAACTCCTGCATGGTGTCCCCTGCACTTTTGCTCTCCCTTCACACTGTTTAAGTCTGTTTTCTTTGTGCTGATGCCACTGGGGAATGGCTGTAAAAGTGATGTGAGAACTTGGATATTCATGTATACGCTGAGGAATTCTGTGACCTGAGCATGGAAACTTTGCTTCCACAAGCTGAATGTTGAGGTGCATAGAACTGATCAGGTGGTTTCAGCCCCCACCTACATTGGCAGATCTGTGTTTGAGAACAGCCACCATTTCTGGCACTAATTGCAAAATCTCCCAGGAGAGCCCTGTGCGGGGAAAGAGAATAAATTGCTTCCTAAAGTTCAGCTTTAGAAAGTGTACAGGGAGGCATCATAGGAGAATTTTTGCTGCTCCCGTCTATAATAAGGTTAAAAGGTAACTTGATCACAATCTTTCACTATCTCCAAGGAGAATATCAAGTATATAGCACAGAGGTGGGAGAGGGCTCATTAATTTTAGACAGTCATAACAAGAAACAGTAGCTGGAGATTGAAACTTGATGAATTAAAAATGAAAGGAGGATATTTTTTATTTCTGATTTATTTTTTTTAACAGAGGTAATTAACAACTTGGCCTGACCACTCAGAGGAAATCCAAAGTTTTCCAAGTTTTCCATCACTTTCAATCTTTAAATTGCAATGAGATAGTTTTCTAAGAGGGCAGATTTAACCATTCCAGAAGTTATTGAACTGAGTAAAGGAATTCCTGTGTGAACTGTTGTCATTAACATTACCAACACTAGCTGTGTATAATATAGTCTTTCAAGGCCATTTTGTTGAATGGTTGAGTTCTTATGATATTTTACCTGAACATTTCTGCATGCATGTACACTTCTTCTGGGCTATTTGTGTAGTTCTCTTAAGTCTTAACTGCACCATAAACAACTGCCTTCATAACACTGCTGCTTGAAATGAGCAAAATTGAGGAAAAAGTTTAGATGATTGTGGCTCTTGTAACTCATTCCCAGGCTTCTCTCTGAGATTCTCTGAGCTCCTTCCCAACAGACAGCAAAGTCTGTTTTGAGGAAGAAAATATTAATGTCTCTGTGGCTTTTCTTAGTCTGTCCTTATTGTCCTTGTAATTCCTAGACATTCCTTGTACAGTCTTCTCTCTGTAAATCTACAAGCTCTTTCAATGACATTTTTTCTTCTCCATGGGCTCATTTCTCTGGCCTCAGTCCAATGAAGATCTCAATGACCTCCTTACTAATCAATTATCCTCACTTTCTATCAGCTGCAGGTGGAAGCTGTACCATGCTGCAGAGGATGAGCAGAGCAATGAACTTGCAAGAGCAGGAAAAGGGAGATAAAACGAGATCTGTTTAGTACCCGTATCAGGAATCAGCACTCATTTTCATAATGAATTTGCCTGTGTTCATCATCACTTCAGCCTTTTATTAGAAAGATGACAGCTGAGGTTTCTGTGTCTGCCATTTCCATGGTATCCCCAGCAGTAGGCTGCTCAAGCAAAGACGTCTTACTTTAATCACTGTTGTGAAGTGTTGGGTTGTGGGTGGGACTGGGGATGTTTCTGGCAAGATAGGGAAGAGAAGAGAATTAAAGGAAAGCTTTCTGTGCCTACAGCTTGTCAGCTTACCACTAATATATGTGCTCCTGAACTCTTCTTAACTCACTTCTTTATTGATTTATTTGTACACGTGGTACTTCATGATGAAGGAATATTGTCCACCCTTCCTCCTGAAATACGGTTACCTCTGTGGGGGATTGTGATGTGTATTTAGTGCCAACCAGACAAATGATATTTCAGAAAAAGATGATGGGGAAAAACAGCAGATTTGTCTGACGCATAGCAAAAACTAAGGAAGTAGAATCTTTGCCATACCATTTGTGGAGCCCATTTAAACAATATATAAACACAGCATGCTCATGTGGCTAAACAGGCTTTGTCTGTATCTGGTTTAGGGAAGTACAAATCTGGGTTCTTTAGCCACACAATTCAAGATTCTGATATTAGTTTACAGGAAATAATTCATCTTTCAGGAAAGATGTTGGGAAAGCCAATTAATTTAGATGAATTGTCAGGTTTAGGTAAGCTGGTTGTCAAACCATCTTACCTGCCAGTGTTGTCCCTTGGCAGTAGCCAGGGACTATACATAATCTGTATGAAGGAGCACAGAAGTGCAATTGTTTTTCTTTACTGGATGGGATTTATCTGATGAATCTCCTTGGTAGCACAAAGTGTTTAAAAAAAAGGGGCTTTGAAAAAAGTAGTATTTATGTGTAGATAGAAGCTAGCAATGCACACAGAGTGGCTTTGCTTGAGATGAAGAGGCATTGAAGCTTTGCTTTATATGCTTCAGCTTTTCCAGTCTTAGCAGACATAAGTACTGGGTGAGGTCTCATGTAAAGTGGAGACAGAGAAATGATTATCTGTTTATTTTGCTTTCCTTTCAGAGCGGAACAATGAAATCAGCAGAACACTCCTCCCCTCCTCTCTTTCTAGCAAATAAACCTTGTTTTAGAAAAATTAGAATGCGTAGTGGATAAAGGAAGGTCACCTAGGTCTTGGATCTGCTTCCTTCATTAGCAGCAAATTGTCATGTAGTGATTGCTCCTTCTAGTATCAGTGCTGGAGCATTTAACTAGTCAGAAGAGCTTACAGATGCCACATGAGAAAGCCAGTGATGCATTTAATATATTGCAGGAATCATAAATAGCTAAGACAAGGGCTGGTTATTGCTTAGTTCAATATTGTTGTTTAATAGGAACTCTAAATACACTCTGCTGGGTTAAATATTGTACTATTAACTTCAGAGATAATGATCTTTCTAGATTGAATGAGGGACAATCATATTATGGTGTGATGCATTTCTCTGAGCTCCCCATATGTGAGCAGGGTAATTGAGGGGACGAACAGTTCTGTAAGCCATCCTGAGGGTCAAATTCTCTCATTGTGCAGGCTTTCCATTCCCAGAGAGGTCAGGAGGACTTGCTCTATGAATATAACAGCATTAGATGTTCTGCTTTGTATATTTGTAAAGCATCCATGAACCCAGTGTCCCAGCCTGTGGATGTTATCAATCTCTAACTAATTATATTTTTTCCATAAGACTGCATATTAGTTTCAAAGATAACAATTTATCTAGACTTTTCCCTCATCCTTTCTTATAAGTAACTATTTGAACGATGAAATTAGTTGTCTTTGTGTTGATCTTTTCCTTTCTCTCTTGTCTAAGTGAGCTAGAAGAAAAACAAAAAAGGGCTCAGCAGAGAAAGGAGTCCTGTTTCTAAAACAGCAGCAATGTTCTTGGAAAATGTTCTACCCTTAAACCCAGCTGAATAGTTCAATGACAGCATAGATCACATAGGCTGTAGGAGTGGAAGCTTTTATGATATATAGGAATACATTTTTAGCTGGCCAAACAAAAAAGAAACCTAGAGGATGAAAGAAATGCCCACAATTGCAAGTCACTGTTGCTTGCAACAGTCTATTCACTTAACTTATACTGTGCATTTGGTACTGGATTGCCTCCCTTTTTCTACTTATGTTCTCAATTCCTGTTTTATTCAGTGCTGTATTTAAATGCTTCATTTAAAGGATTCAGAGTTACTGGGAAGAGGAAATTACACACATGCATATATGTATGTGTATATTTATTATATATATACATGTATAAAGTCAGAAACAAAGCCATTTGTTTTGTAGGCTTTTCTATTTGTTTGAGATTTAGCCCTTTACCCTCATTATGTTTTTGCTTTAAATTCAGGGCTTTTAGATAGCAAATTAATGCTGTCTACATTGACAGATGCTACCAGAAGCTGGCATTGGTAGTCAGGAGGGACTTACTTCTCAATTCTGTTGTCCCTGCTCCAAATGACCATTTGAATTTGTATGATGGACATTCCAGGTCTGCAGAAACTTCACACAGATGTATAGAAGGAAGATTGCATTGGTTAGTTATGTGAACCATTTCCTACCTTCTTGTTTTAAGACACAGAACTTCATGAATCTCCTCAAGTCACAATTAAATGTAATTTACCTTACTTGCTCCATGTTTTCCTGAGTAACGGTGAATTGGGAATGATCCAGTACAGACTATAAACAGTTATTTAAAACTTAATTTATACCAATCTATTCTGCAAAATGACCTCTGCAAATCTTGCTTATTTGGGGCATTCTGCACTTATACTTATTCCCATTTTTTTCCTTTTTTTCTTTTTTTTTTTCTTCTCTCTTTGAAGGTCATCTTCAAGGAAAGTTGTACTTTAGGCCTATTCTTTCATGGAGATGAGGATTTATTTTTAGTGTTTATAAGGATGGTTTGTATGCTTCTGATTTGGTTGCTGGTATCTTTTTAATTTCATTATGGGAGACTTGCTGCAGGATGCACTGTGATTTTAAGTCCTAATTTTATTGTCTATGTAAAAGGAGAAATTTGAAATGTTTTCCACTGAAATGCAAAGATGCTTTTGATTTGTAAGCCTATTGCTGCCTGTGAAACTACTTGCAAAGTAACGACTGCTAAGTTCTGGATATATCCTGGTGTAACTGTTGGGTATGTAAATCCTCATATGATTGTCAGCTATAGAATGACTCATGATACAGTGGTAAAGATACAGTAAAAGTATAGGCTTGTAGGAATGTGAAAGGGAAGATTCAGAGGTTTCTGGTTCAAAATGAGTTGCTGCTTTGCTATTTTTGCGATGACTTATGAATTTCTACAGGGATCCCTTTATTCCTATATTTTTTTTCCATCTATTAGTTTTCAAATTTCTCATGATTCACAGAAATGGAACTAATCAGTTTGAAGAATATATTCATTTACAATAATTCAAGACTTAATTGTCTTTGTCTTCTTTGCTTTGATGATATTTATTTTATTTTATGAAAATGTATCCTATTTCCCCCAAAGCAGAAAGAGACTAAAATTCCACAGTGCAGCATAATCCTGAGCAGAGTCCAAGGAGATGCACTCTGAAACACTCGCTCGTATTATTGAAACAAAACAATAACAAAAACCTTATTCTTTATCGAATAAATGCAATGCAGCATAATATACAGGGTCATAACATGAAGAGGCATCAACCATCCTTATAACGCATAAAGTAGAAATTATGGGGAGTTATTGAAATTGCCATAGAACAGATGCTTCTTTTTATGAATGGAGCAACCATTTACATTGAAATAAATGTCTACCAATCTGAACTGACATCATAAGGTAGCATGTCCACATTTATTCTTCTTGGAAATATGAAAAATAGCAAAGCATTCTCCAGTTGTTTTGATACAAGAATAAAGAAAAAGCACATTGAGCCAGAGCTGTGTTTATTGGCTGGTGGAGGAGTCTTTTGTCTAATAAAAGTAAAAGCTCCATTAAGGGAAATTATAGATCTGACTTCTGATGTGAATGGGATGTTCTGTTGTGTTTAAAACTATGAGGAAAAAATATTCTGAGAAACTGTAGTTCCACTCGTCTGATCTTTGCTGTGTATAGAGGTTTAGAACATGCCTGGAGGAAAAGAACAAATAAAGGCCTGGATATGAGTAGAAAGCAGGGCAACTTACAACTCAGGTTTGCTAGAAATTGGTTATGTTAAGTAAATATGATTTTTTTTGGGGGGGAGGGGGTGGGGTGGGTGGGGAGGTGGGGTGGTCAAATAAACATTCTTCTCCACAAGGTAAAAGTAGATCCCTTATTTTTTCTGTCTTTAGTAAAGCACTTTATGTGATTACGTGCAAAGTTTTGAATTAAAAATATAGATTTGAAAAATGAGGGAAGAAATGATTAAGAGAATATTGAATGCGAAAAGGTTGGACTAGAAGTAGTCTACTAGCTAAGTTACCTGAGGACTGTTCTTGTGGTCTTTTTTTTTTTTTTTTGTGTGTGTGTGATATTTTTATTAGGGACTTTGGTGCAGTAAGAATTTGCTGATGGTACAATATTTAGAGACAGCCATACAGACGAATGACAGGATATCGTTCAAATGAACTCAGTGACCTTCAAAGAAAGTAACAGAAATGGAAGAAAATTCAAGCTAGCAAAGGGCAAGTTCATACGCTTAGGGACTAATCATAAGATTTTTCACATTTAGGGTGGGAACTGTGCAGTGGAAATGACAGAGGAGGAAAAGGAAATGGATTAACTGAACAGCAGATGACTGTGTGCCTTTGTCTTGCAGTACTTTAAGATAGACAAATAGGACTTTTCAGCATACCCAGATAAGTAATATCCAATTGAGACAAAGAAGTATGAATTTCATGGTAGAAGACAGGGATACAAAGAAAATCATTGCATAGTGCCAAGTGATGGTGAGACCATCTGAAATGCCATGCTGAGTCCTGGTAGCTCTTAGAAGATAAAGCTTTGAGGTCTGGGACACCTGCAAGTGAGGTCTAACACGAAGATAAATTAAAGGAAACTGACACAGGCTGGTTTGACAGCCATGGCAGAAACTGAGGGAAGTCTGGAAGGGGGTCAGGGAAACTTTTTTAGGCTGGACTTGTCCTGTATAAACAGCATGTGGACCAGAGCTGTTGAAATTAACATCTTTTTCTGTCCATCAGAAAAGGTGTGTCCTGCTGCATGACTGTGTACTGGGCCCATGGGGCAGCAGTGGAGGGAGATGCACACCCCTCCAGGGTGAGACTAGGGTGTATTTTCTACTTTCCTATTGTATGGAGAGAGTCATGATCTGAATATAGTAATTCCTACATCTGGACAAGTAGGGTACCACAAGGGCAGTGGACACAGGAGATAACTTAGGTGCTGAAAACTGCACTAAATAGGTGGTGTTAGGCTTGAATCTGCTCCTCTAAGGACTATTTCCAGTCCCAGTGATTTGTGCTGTTAACTTTCATCCCTCAGGACATCCCTGGGTTCTGCTCTAAACTTCTACTGACTCCAATATCGCAACTCTTAGGATGTATGCTGGACCCAACATATTTCTGATCAATTGCCAGACTGTCTGAACTCAGGCACCACATGAATATTTATATAATCATAGAAAACCTGATTTTATATTTAACTGCACTATTGAACATCATGATCTATGCTCTGTGATCTGCTATCTGGCACCATCTGAGACGTCAAGCTGCTATGTCAAAGGTTTCAAACAGGTACACAAGATTTCAGTCTAAGTCACCTCTACTGCTAGAAATTAATTAAACATTATCAAATTAGTCACAGCTTGATGACTATCAGCCTCTTGCTATAATTAAGATACAAGAATTATACAAAAGCTTCCACCCACCAGGTAGGCAAAATCTACTGCTACTCGATCTTTTTCTGCAGTAAACTTTTTTAATTTTATATTTAATAATAACAGGATAAAATTCAGTGAAGAGAAGTGCAAAACATGGTGCATATGAGAAATTCTGTTGTATTAACACAAAATGGAAACTATCTGGCTCAGCAGCAGTAGTCCTAGGAAGAATATGATTTGAAGAAATATGAATATGAAGAAAATTTTGGTCTGTTCAGTCTGGAAAAGAAGAGTCTGAAAGGGAGGCTTTAAAGCTTTTGAGTACATGTGGATTGTTATAAAACTGATTACAGTTATATTGATTTGTATATATTGATTGCTGTACATGGAATGTTGGGCAAGGAGTTGAAATAGAAGGAAGGAAGATTAGAGATGTATACTAAGCTGGTGAATCTGGGATGTATTTTTAGATAAATCTATTTCTGGGGTAATCTAAGCAAGCTATGTCCTGCCTCAAAGTAGGGAAGAGCGTCTACCCTCTTTGAATGTTAGGATTCAAAGCAATTTACAATAATGGAGGACATGACAATAATGTATGAGCCTGACATATCTACTGAGAATCTTACATAATTACATGAAACTGATGATTTCACTGTTTCCAAATGCAATGGGGTTCTCAAAGTCTGATAGGAACACTTATTATAAAGGATTTGTTGTTTATTTTCTTCTCCTGGAAAACTGTGTCCTTTCTGTTGTTAATTAGGTTGGCAGCTTGGAGATGCAATGCATGGAACAAATGTGCAAACACAGGTCCAGTGTAAAAATCAATTTCCAAAGACAAGGAGTATCTCATTTATAATCAGGCACTGTGTGTTAACAAAATTAAGATGAAATACAGCTGTGAATAGTTCAGGAAGGATAATCATCTGATGAAATCAACAGAATTTCCCGCCTTAGATAATTCTGTTTTTAATAACTTGGTCTTTCAGAGTGCTGTAAATCTTTGGGATGATGCTGCATCCTTGGTGAAAGTCAAGAAAATGAAAACATCATGTACAAAAAGTGTGTGCCTTACTAGTTCACTGAATCAAGTCTTAGAGCTATTAAGAAAGACTCTATAACTTAAAGAAAATGCCACTGTTATGATTACTTGTCTTATTCTTGGAGGACTCATCTTCCATAGAAACCTGTTACAAATTCATCATGTCTAAATGGATAAGGAAAAAGACATAAACAAAGCATTTCTTTCACCAGGTGAAATTCCTTTTTAACTTGGGAGAGACAAGTTAACAGGTATGACAGCTAACTGCGGAGGAGGAAACTCCATTTATGACATCTTCCTTATGGCAGAGATTTTTTCTAATGGCCTTAGAAGATCCCTTACAATTAACTTGAGGCAGATGACTAACTCCCATAGACAGTTTCCAACACATCAATCTGCCTTTCCAGGTAAAGGTGCGAGTGATTTTTTTCCCTACTTTTATTTTTTTCTGCTATATGTTATTACTACAGGCTCTTATTCACTTGGAAAATTTGTACAGCAATTCAAATCACAAACCGCACTTAAAAGTGGCTAGAGCTACTTTGTCAGAGCCAGATCTGCAGTGCCTGCTCCACTACCTATTTATTGCAGCACTCTGTAGTGCACACGGCCACAGCAAGGGGCTTTGACGTACAGATCCAGTTTTCTTCCATCATTCTGCAAACATCTGAGGGTGTAAAGCATGTGTCTGTCTGCACAATGTTCTGATAATGGTTGATTCAGATTCATCCCAGTGTGTCAGAACATATGGAGCAGGCCGGGAGGGTGAAGGCAGTGCCTTGTGGAGTGACTCCCAAACAACATAACTTGGACGTTCAGACCAGCCAGCAGGTGCTGATGAATCCTGAAGGCGACCTAATAATTTTTGTTTGGGAAGGGGCTGGCGAATGATGAATTTGAGGCTGGACCTCCCATCTGTTACTGATTCATCTTCCACTGAAGCTAAAGAATGAGAATGAGCAACCAGGCAAAAGTTTCATCCGGCTGTCTGGGGATCATGTCACCAAGCCAGACGGCAGTCATTTAACTTTCTTCTCTCGTAAGACCAGTATATGCTGGCAGAAATTTATTGTTTCTTCATTACTAAGGATTTACTGGATGCTTCGTTGTTCTTGGGGGATGTATGGGGAAAGGCAATATTTCCTTCTTTGTAAATGTGACCTTTTCTATCTGGATATTTTTTAGCCAGCTATATTTTGCTTGTATGAGATAAATGTGTACAGCATTACAGAGGACAAAGTCCCAATGGAGGATTAGTAAGGATTGTCCTGCATGGTGAGGAATACTTAGCTGTGTCATTATCTAAATTTTCATGTAGAATATTTTCATGGGGCTGTGATGTAGCACCAAACGGCTGTAGAAAATCTCCAGATTGAACTGAAGGGAGAAAAGCAATGAATTGTAAGGAAGAAAAAAAAGACCAGATCCATAATGATTGAATTAGTGATGCTTGCTTAAATGTAATGACACTTACATCCGCAGAAATATTGGTCACATCAACTGCAGACAGGGAACAGGGACTGTGGGAACACAGACCCCAGAATGACATGGATTGCGTGCTGAAGACCAGTCTGTTTTCAAACAAAGTGAGCGCTGCTTGTTTTTGCAAAAGGGCAAATCTGCTCTAGATTAGCTCTAATTAGCCTCCTGTCTCTATGGTTGCAAATGAATTACTTTTTTTTTTTTTTTTTAATGCTGTAAATCTCTTTTTAGTCTGTAAAAAGTCTGTCATTTATTTTCAAAGCAGCTGTGGATTTCTGATAGATGGACATCTGCTCTGGTTGTTGTATCAGTCTAACACATTCATGGTGGCTTTTCCCATCATCTTGCTATGCAGTCACCTCTTGCCAAATCAGTTGACATAGAAGAAGCAGGAGGGAAGGCATCTTTGATCTTTGGAACTTAAGGTTTAAGGTTGCTATGTGTATGTTGATTATTGAAATTAGTTGAAAATACAGAACAATATTTTATTAATCATTTTAAAATAACATTATACGCTGGAAACAGACTCTCTATGACACTCAAAGAAACAGGGAAAAAAAATCCAGATGGAACATATTTACATATGTTGATGAACACGTTATTTATTGGAAAATTGCTCTCAGAGCACCTGCTAGTGGTTCCTAATCAAACTAGAAGGATATGTGGCATTGTGTGTACAGGAAACTTCCTTGACACTAGTACTATTCAATATTTTTATTAATACTAATCTTTCATTAATAAGCTAAAATATTAATTTATTAGCATCTTCTGTGGTGTAATGAGTATAGCTTACTGATGCCATAAAACTGGGAAAGTCTGCAGATGCCATAGGTACTGAGGAGAATTCAAAATTATCCTCATAAATCAGAGGAGCTGTGCAAAAAACAAAACAAACAAAATTGTGATGAAATAAGAGCAAATGAAAAGTATCACACAGAAGTTGAAGATTACTAGGCTCAGCAGACTTTCTGCAGGAGTGGATCTAAGGCTTCTGTAAAGTTACAAACCATCGAGCACCAGCAATATCACAGTACTGCAGAAACACCAGAAAACTTTTACCTAAATGTAGGGGAAGAAGCGTTGCAGGTAAAATGCTTTTAAAACAAAACAACTCAGCTACAATTATTGTTTTGCTTATTGGCTCCACGCTTTAAGAAAAATGAAGGAAAACTGAAAAAACAGGCTTATGGGTAGCCACGGAAATTATCCCAGCATCTAGAAAGAGCCAAGCTAACTGATTATGAAAACTTCACTGGAGTTAATGAAGATGAGATTGGAAAAAAAAAATGGGATTGATGTAAATATGCATTGATGTCTTGCTGCACAATCAGGGAACAGACCAAATGATATCTTGGAGTTGTGCTCAGCTATGTGGCTTCTGTTTGTTTTTTTCTATTGCAAGATGAATTTTCCCCACCTTAAAAAAAAAAAAAGTAAAAATCCTAAAAACTTATTTGATCAGAAATTTGGAAGAAAACTATACAGTATTTTAGGAGGTATCTATCCCATTTATGGAATTACATGGGATAACACAGGATAACTGTGCCTGGTACCCAGACTTCAGGAATGGAAATGTCAACTACATCCAATTTGTAGCATGGTAATAACAAGAATGAAGTGAAACCATGTCTCTAAATCACGTAGTCTTGTACAAACCAAGTTTGAAAGAGACCTTTTGACCATAGAGTAAGGGGTGTGTAGTGTGAAGGAGTTTAACAAGGATAAGGCTTTATCCTTAGACCTTCAAGCTGAGCAGTGTGCAAGGAGGTGTGAAATGGCCTGTCTTCTGTTCTCCTTGCCCGGAGTAACCCATTTACAACTTGCATTTAGAACAACATCTGTGTGTGATGTTGCTTCAGTGGGGACTGTCAGTAACACCCCAAAGCTGCTTTTAATATTAAGCATAATCTTATATTTTTATAAAATATTTATACGTGCTTAGAGCAAAGATAAGAAAAACTAACTTCTTGGGCCCAGCATCTCACTTGGACTTCAATTTTTTATTAAATCTTTTTGCTGCCTATGTCTCCTCTTCCTGTCTTTATCTATTGAAACTTGGTAGGGTTGTGATGCTGAGACAATTTTGTGCCAGCCAACATGGGAATTGCTTCACTCTTTTCACTACCAACGTAGTAGCATCTGTTTTTCAGATGTAATGCCAAAAGAGAAACACACTCTTCTACTTCGGTATCCTGCAGTACCAAGATCAATTATACAAAATCCATGCTCTTGGGCTTTAAAGACTGTAGATAGTGAGGATTTGGAAATTAGATTGAAGTAGTTAAGTGTTGCAAATTTCCCCTCTTGAGTGGCTGTGGATTGATATGGCTGCTTAAAGGATTCTTTGGCAAATGGATTGCATTTCCTAGTGGGACTTGTGTTGTGAATAAATAAATTTCTGTAATCAACTACTGATACTTCTGCAGTCTTCATAGCTTGCCTTAGAACTGAATGCACACATAAAAATTCTGTCCATTTAAAATCAAGTAAGGCATTTAACTAAAATATAACCCCACACCTAGAAAAATATCTTTTTACTTCCCCTTGTAAATTTGTAAATTTTGTTAGTGCCTTGGCCTACTTAATGTTAACTAGGTGTCAGTCAAATGCAGAGCTGACTTGCCAGTGGGAATGCACTGGAAATGAAAGGTAGCATCTTGCAACATCTTGCATTTAAAGAGTGATATCCCTTCTGCTTTTCAGAAATGCATAATTTCCTTTTAAACTAATGCTGTAACAAATCCAAGCAGCTCTCTCATTTCAAAAAACAGCAGAATTAGGGAATGCCAGCCTAAAGGGAAGGGAGCTTGAAGGAAAAATTTCCCTAAGCTAGGTAATGAAAAGTCTTTAGGCATTATACTTGATAGTTGATCTTCCAGAACACTGATAGATTTAATTGTAGTTTTGTCATGTCTTTGGGGTTCATTTTTGTTTTCCCTGATCTTTGGAACACTTTGATATTTTGCATGCATCCTAAAGAAAAGGAACTGAAAATCCAGTCACTTATTTGGTCCTGAAACGGAATCTCTTCTGAAAATGTTGTTTTTAATAGTAGTAGCTGCTGTCAGGCACGGGGATGTGGCACCTCCACAGTTACAATTTTGAGCCCTAATAGCTTCTGGAAATAGGGTTGTCTGTGAGAAATAATTCCACAGTCTGAACGTTGTATACAATTGGTGATGCACAGTGCTGTGACTACACCACTGTTCTTCCTTAAATAACTTTCTTGCTGTTCCTTGAGTCTTAGTCTAGTGATGCTAGAACACAGCTTAGGAGGAGTTCAGTGCATGCCAATGCGAGAAATATCTGTCAGTTCATTTGTGCTACCATTTGAAGCATTCTTCTCTTACACTGACGACTGTTAAAAGAACTTATCTATTTTCTTGGCAAAGTTGAAGTAAATAAATGCCCCACCCACAGAAGTACACTTCGTATCTATCATTTCCCACAGAAAATTTTGTCCTTTCACTTTTTGTTTTAGTTCTCTATCTTCTTTGCAAGTCCCACAACCTAGAAGTGAAGTTTAATAGGAACTTTCTCCTAGGTGTGTCTCCACTTTGGAGAAGTGACTGTTATTTTCTTATCCTTTAAAAAACGAAGCACCTATTTTCAATTGTACCACAGTGCTGTGGCCGCGTCCACTGGGTGGTGCTGAAAGTTTCAAACTTGAAGTAAGAAAAAATGAAAATGATCGACACTGACATACCAATCAGGTACTAGGTCAGGATTCAGTCCTAGTTCTGTCAAATAGGTTGTTGCCATTTCTTTTTTACATTTCTCATGGGAGCAGAATCAACATGGAAAATAAAGGGTTTTCATGTCACTGGAATGGGATGTAATTGTATAATGATATGATACTTAGTCCTTTGCCATCTCATCTCCCCTGATTTTGGGTTTGTAAGCTGGCTTTTTCTTGCTTTTGCCTCTGTTTCAGCAATAAAGATCTCTATTCTAAACCCCTACATGTAACCACAATAGTTATGTTTCCCCAAAAGGTCTATTACATTAGTTGAAGATATTTACTCCTTTTTCATTAACTCACTTGATAATAGTCCACTTGATTAAACACAAAGTGCCTGCAGCATACACATACACAAGTATATATAATCAGCTCAAGAAACCTGATCTTCAGATGACATTTTCTATTTGTTCATTTTTCATTGACTGAGGCATGTTAAAAGGCAGGGAATTGTCAGTTGTCACTACTCTGTCACAGTAATTTAGGACTCGGCAGAGCTCAGGATCCCATCTGTGGTGAAATCAAACCTGTATTACTCATTCCAAGGGAAAATTCTCAGTGGGTGAATGGCAGGAGAACAGCCCTGCACAGAGGCTGCAGTGAAGACCAAGGACTGAGCAGAGAAATGTCTTTGTTCACTATCTGAACCACACAACAAAGGAGTTACTGCCTTCCTCTGGCATCACTTCTATTAATACTATTTCTTCTCTAACACTTTCCACAGGAAAAACTCAAAGCTTTTGCCTACTTTTACTCTACGTTTTGCTTACAACTTTGTATAATTGTCATCCATAAAGAGGCCAGCTCTCATAGTGCTATAACAAGCTTGTGCAATTTGGAGTTTGCCTTAAATCTTTGACTGGAGTCTGAGGCTATGGGAGCAGTATGAGTTGTACAAAATGAGGGTATCTAGCCCTGCTTGCACTCTCAACCTTGTGAAAAGTGTGCTGTGCAAAAACCATGTTGGTTTCCAGGTCTCTGGAAATGATCAGGCTTCATGCAGTTCCTTTAAAAGAGGGGAATAAGGTCGCTTGGCAAAGATAATTTCAAAAAGATGACTGTTTACATACAGAAGATAAACTGATGGGTCTGGTTTCTATAGAGTGCAATGGAAGCATCCTCTGCTTTGTCTGTGTTTATGGCAATCTTCAAGGCCGGGGAGGGGGGGTGAATGAATGGTGCTGCCTGACATACGGGAGTGGCCTGAAATCTGGTTTGAATACCTGAGGCAACCTTTGAATTGTAGTAACCCCTGATGTGTCACCAGTCCACCTTTCCTTTCTTTAACAAGAGGGTTTGTGGTAGGTGCATCTCTGCCCAGTTAATGTTGTTTGCAAATGAATTTCTGGTCACCTTGCAAGCAAAGTTAAGAGGTTAATTAAGATTAAGAGGTTGAGCTGGTATTGGCACATCCACCTGGCATGCCTGTTTAAATCCATTGTGCTTTGGCAACAGAACCCTAGCTACTGGTGCTAAAAAGTTGGTGAAAGGAACCTTAAGACACAAAGGACAGTGGTGGAGGAGAAGCAGCAGGTGCCAGGAAAAAAGAAATATTGAAAAAGGAAAAGAAGGGGAAAAAAATAACATCAATGAGTTTTTGATGGCAGTACTTTGTGTTCAGCAATTAATTTATCAGCTACTGCCCAATTGGCATGGAGTGGAAGAAAGTTACAAATAACTTCCTTGACAAATTAAACTCAATTTTCCCTAAGCGTCTGCACCCATTCACAACCCCAGGAATTGTTCCCATATATAAATAATTTTTTATTTTTATTTTTTTATTTTCATTTTTATTTTTAAACAGGGTATATTTGATCAGCATGTCAGCTCTTGAAGGATAGTTATTAGGGCTGGCTTCTCCATAACACTGAACCTGTAATTTCACAAATAACACCTATTGTAACTTCATCATAGAAGAAAGAGAAGGAAAAAGGCAGTGGAAGAGGGCAAGGGAGTCATTTCTATCAAACAAATAAACCTGATGGAGGCATTCTAGATGAAATTCGCAGCTGCTGAAGGATTGCACTGTTCTTGTCTGTTTCTGTGTCTTTTACCCTCAGTGAGGCAATAGGTGCTATGATTTGTCCAAGCTGTAGACAATGACTCCAAAGTGGTGCTCAGGTGTCAGTTAGAAGCACTTGAATTTGTCAGAAGAGTTGATTCTCCATCCTTGACTTATTTTGTGTTATCTAGCTATTTCTTCAGATGAGAAATTGAACTAGGCTGGATTTACTGAAGCATGTGTTAATGTTAAACTCTGTCCAGATGATCATGAGGTGGAAAAGATGAGTGGCAAGCAAATGAATTCTTCCCAGTTTCATCCAGCTCTAAGAGGGAACAGCTCAAGCAGATCTTGGAGTGGAAGATTTTTCATTTATTTTCCTCTTTTACTATATGTACACCTCATCCCAAAAGAATACAGCTGCAGCAGACAGGATGAGCAAGCCAAGGTGGGACGATGGAGTTTGGACACTCTTCATTGGTACCTTTGCTCATTACATCTGTGTTCTAAGTAGTTTTTGTCATAAATAGCATTGCACCCCTTAGGCAGTGACAGTACTCCACAAGCTAATGCATGTCTTATTTATGTGTTTATCTCCCCCTTGCTCCCCCAATGCTGTCTGAACTATGCTGCTCCCAAAACTGCACAGTTTCTATTCTGAGTTCCCTTGAACCCAGACAACTCAGCTTGTATGTAGAGGTGACTTGTTGCAATACTTCTCTTTACTTCCCCTCTGTTCCTACATACATTATACACTCAATTTCTTGGTCATAATTTGAGCCTGTGTGTTGTTTTCATATTGCCTAGGTGACTAGGGCTCATTAGAATTGTATTAAGTGTTTGAAATCACCTCGATATGAGTTATTTACATTTCTGAGAAGGATCATAAAACATACATGTATATTTAGTTTCCAGCCATAATGTTCCCACCTTGTTCATCTACTAATTCTCTCAGCCTGATGGGCATATCCTGACCTCCAAGTAAGTTCAGTTGAATCCCTCTAAGTGTCTGTAAAATAAAGTATTGCCTTAGGAATAATATAAAACTAGGACCAGAAGAGACTTCTAGGTCACTCAGTGCTGTCTCTTGGTATTACAGGCAGCCATATCGTTTAATTCCTTTCACAAACTTATCAAGGTTTTTCATCCTAAAAGTAGTTTGGCCTTTCCAGGAAACCCAAAAGGGATTTGAAAGGGCAAGTTATATCCAAAGCATTTGATGGCAGTGAATGCACAGGCTTTAGAAAACCACATTTGATATGCTTTTTTTTTTTTTCTTTTGACTTCCATGAAGGCAAAAAATTATTATTCAAAAAATTATTATTTTTTCTTCATTGCACTCTGTTTAAAACTTTTATTTGACAAAGAGCAATAATTCCCAAGAAAAATAAAATAACTCTTGAGTAATTTGAGTAATAAAGTGGAAGGACAATGGAGGTGTTGACCAAAGATCAAGTAAAGCATTAGTTAGTAGTGCTGCTATCACAAATTCAGAATGTGAGCAAGTTGATGTCATTTACAGGAAATTCAGAGAACAAAATACTGAAATTACTCCTAATGTTACTTTTTAAATATGCCATCGGATTCTGACTTGGCAACTAATTGAAGGTGGTGACATGACGAACAATTTTCTTCATAATATTTTCTTTTTAAATGTTTTCATCCATGCTTCATATCTTAGCATAGATACTGATCTCTGATTTAGTGCTGCTCCAGTTTTACTCCAAAGAGGGAAAGTGGAACCTTTTAAAAAGAGTAGTTTTGATTTTAAATATCTTGGAAACCTGTTTTTGGTTTCTGGAAGAGATGGGGAAGGCTTTTGTCATGTAAGAGACCTAGGGAAGACACTGTCATCATTTAACCATCAACATTTATTTTCTAAGCAGTCAGTCTCTAGCTAAGGGTTTTTATGCATACACAATTTGTGTTGAAGTCAGGAATGCTCATTAAGAAAGGTCCCACAGCTTGTTTTATGAATATGAAAGATTTAGAGGGGTTAAAGGGATACTTTTAGCTATTCCCTTTCCTCTCCTTGTCTACAGGAAACAGCTTCTGGAGGTCTGTTGAGTCAATGTTAAGTTAGTGGAGTAATTCTATTTGGGTGTCTTTTGCCCTTTTAGTTCATAAGATTGTTGTAGTGTCTAATTCTTAAGTTTTGTAAGAAATGAACTTGCAGGAGCCTAAAAGCCTGGGATGATGCACTAAAGGGATACAGTACTTTAATTTTCTCCCTTAAAATTTCTAGGTAAAAAGAGGGAAAACTTGAGTTCTGGTTTACCTGAGGGCAGTTCTTGAAGTACACTGCATGAAAATTTCCTGATTTACTCAAAAATGCTCAGAAGGAAATCTGAGAGCAACCCAAGAATGCAGATGTTTATCTAAATAATTAGGTACATTCTGGTCACATTCACTCCCTTGGCAGACCTCTTGAGATAACTTCTAGCAGGTAAGTGTTACTATTCAGATCTCCCTTTGGCAGTGTGTGCCCTTATCAGTGAGAACGGTAACCCTGAAGAAGTTGAGGCTACTCAAGAAACTGCTGTGACTGGACATATTTAGAAATGTGTTTTTCATATGGTTACTCATTACATGAGGGATTATAAGCACCCCCATTTCCTCTCTGTCCTCTTCTATTCACACAATGCCATTGTTGCCAAGTTGTAGATGGTATAGACATATAAATATTTTTAAGGCTTTCTTTGTTTGTCTTTTATTGTTTGTACTTTTTTTTTTTTTTTTTTTTTTTCTCCAAATGGAAAGACAACAAGTATTGGAACCTCTTCTGATAATTAGATCTTGGGTGCCAGCCCATCTGTTTGTGTTTATGTGCTAAGCAAAAAATGTCCATTTTAGCAATGTTAACCGCCAGAAAGGTCCAGAAGTCCTTTTCAGTAATTATGTACTTTTCGTCTTTAGAAAACACATTTACTAGCCAGTTGACCCTGGTGGAATACCATTTTATAGAGGAGATCTTTGCTAGCAGTAATTGGCCAGCTGGAAATTTCCCTTGAGCAAGTTTAAAAGACATCTTCTTTATCTGCAATGGAAAATAAGTTTGTCCTATTATCCTCCCAGACATAAAGATGTACTTTAGCCTCACAGAGAACTTTGAAAACATTCCCATTAGAGAAAGCTCTGCTTATATGCGGGAGGGCTCAATATGTTTAGTGATTATTACGTGGAGTGCATTTGCAGAAAAATAGGAATTTTGTGGCTTGGCAGTTCATATATTTCTCAGCCAGATCTGCCATTTGCTGTCATATCTCTAGACTCTTTGCAGCATTTTAGTAAATAATTAAAATACTAGGTCTGATTCTCCACTCCATTACCGGCCTTTATAGCAATGGAACTTCATTTAGCATCACAATTATGTATATCTATTGCCTCCTGGAAGAGGGGGTACAACACAGAGAGGTTCTGTCTGATAAGTCAAACATCGCTAAAGAAATTTCTGGATGGGAATAACAATTTTTAATGTTTGGACAAAACAACCACAAAGTGAAAGAAAAAAAAATCATTTCCTGTTCACCTACAGGTCACCTCAAGGATAAATGATAAAATCAGAAGTGAAGCCAAATTATTTCATTTTTCAGCATTGGGATTTAATGAAAAGACTTTATTTTCCTCTGGTACTGTCACCATTAGTTTTTTTGGGGGAGGGGAGGGCATAACTGGAATCAAATGTGATTGATTTCAGGTAGGAAGACAAGTAACAAGGGCAGAGTACTTCTGAGCCACAAAGATTTTTCTTTCTTTCTATTGTCATTAAAAATAATTAAAAAGAAACATAGCTGAATCTCCCCTGAGATATGATATTTCAGCAGAAGTGTCCCTAAAATTAATGTTCTACACATTTTCCACCAAGCCTCAGCAGATTTTTAACTTGTGATCTCTCTCTTTTGTGCTGGCAAACAAATGCATTTCCTCCACTCCCAGTCAGAGGGCTCTGCAGGTGTAAAGAAGCTGCTAGGACAGGGAGCACTCCTCCTGACCTGCCATTTCAATCATGTCAGGACCAAATGCAAGCTGGGGGCTGCCCTGATGGAGCGTCAGGATGGAGGAGTGTTTCTGAATGCCGAGGACCTGCCTGGTTCGATTTTCTCATGCTGTCTTGCAGATGTAACAAAACCTTTCAGTCACGTCACGGTTGTCCTTTCAAATGCACGTGGGATGAGGGCTGCTCTGGCACTGCCTCAAGAATGAGTCTTCATCAGCCAACATCATTCTAACATTTTCATCCTGGCTAACACCTATAACAATCCTAACCCATTTTAGCGTATGAGTCAGTCATGAACTTATCCTCCTGATGGCAAAGGTACTCATTTTCCCTAAGCATCCGAGAGAGAAATGACCCGCCCACGGGATATTTCCAAAAAAAGCTGCCTGCTGCTATTGTGCAATTGAACCTCTGTAACAAACTGTTGTTTCTGCTCCTCAGTAGGATTACTGAACACAATGTGAATAATGCATTGTGGGTGACATTCATTTGAAAATGTCACTCTGGGATCCATCTGGGGAGATGTGGGTCTTTCTACATATTGACAAGATTACATGGCTGTCATCTGAACAATAGTGTGTGATAAATTATGGCAGCCCAGGCAGCAGAGCAAGTTGAGGTCTTTACTTTGAGATTCTCCAAATTATTTCTAGACTTTTGGAATGTAAGGTCTGGCCTGATAGTGGAGGCAGGATGAAACAAAACAAGGGAATAGGTAAATGGTGAAAAGAGATCCCGTTCTTCAATGGTGCATTGCAAAAAAAAAAAAAAAAAAAAAATAATAATAATTCAAACATGCCATGTTTTGGAGGGGGGTTGGGAGGATGGCTTAAAGTGTTTGAATTGTTTTCTGAAGGAAATGTAACTGAATTTTGTTGTGACAGAGTCTTGCTCTGAACTTTTTTTTCAATGCACTTTGCCTTGACCGAATCTTGTTCTATTCTGATATTGCCTAGGTGTTAATAAAATAGCCAAGAGATTTTTCATGTGATATTAAATAATGTTTCAGCTAATTCCTTCCTTTTTTATTTGTGCTTTTCAAATGAAACCTTGAAGAAAAGAAAACCTTGATTTGGCTATTTTTCTCTATTCAATGAAAAATATTAAAGTATTATTATCCAGCTCTGCAGATTCAGGAATTCCCCATGCACCTACACACAAAAACATATGACAAGATAGGAACTTCAGTGTTTTAATAAAACATTTGCCTCTGTTTCTTGCATTTGAGCACACATTCAGATTTTTCAAGAAAAAAAATAAATATGGAAAAACTGTTCACTAGCAAGCAGTGTGATGTAAGATGGGTGGATTTGGGGAGGGAAACAGTGCTGAAGAGGTACATAAATCTTGCAGATATTTCAGAGAGTTTGGCTTTAGCTTAGCTTTAATGGTGTCACGAGCACTAGTGGCTTGATTTCATACTAAATGAGTCCAGCTCACGTGCTCGAAGAGTAAGTGGTGATGCAAATCAAAATGCTGTAAGTTGGGCTGATGAGTAGGTTCACTGTGTATTAACAAATTGCAGCAGATGCAGTATTAGATACTGCCTTCTGGGGACAGACAGCTCCTTTTCCATCTGTGGATACTTACTCCTACATTTCACTGTTTTAAAACTTTCTCCGTTGCAAATTTTGACCTTTTGACCTCCCAGTTATACAGAGCTTGGCTGTAATGGATGTCCCATCATGCTTTCATGATGATCTTCAATTTTTCACAGAAAAAAAAAAAAACAAACACCATTTTTGGTTATTAATAGCAACTGTTTACTGTGCAATGATAATTGCAATGTGAATTACTATGTAAGAAGAAATATCCATTATTGTAATTGTTTAGAAAATTTGTAGCATGATGGAAGCTTTTGTTAAATTAGCCTGAAGACAACTTTAGAGACTTTCATCTTGCTATTTTAAATCTAAATAAGTGTAATTTCAAGATCTGAGAGACCAAAAATCATACTGTTAAATTTCAGAAACATAAATTGTTTTGTCACATTATTAGTGAAACTGACAATTCAACAGTTTTTGTTTTTTTTTTTTTTTTTTTGTAAATGCAGACATGACACGTACATACTTAAGTGGTTTTACTCTGCAGGAAGTAGATTAATTCACTCTTTTTAGTCCCACAAACTGTCATCTTGGGGAGATGGTTTATTAAATTTACCTGAACATGAAATTAAAATGTGATTGATGTCTTCCTATTTGATGTATGTATAACTTTGTGATGTTAGTGAGAGCTCTGTATTTTGAACAATATGTACAATGGAAATTCAGTTAAAATTAAATAGACAATGAAGAAGCAGTTGATATGCTAGGTATTTCATGACTGGTTAGCTCTTGTAGTCTCAGAAATGGTAATTAACCTGTGAGGATCTGAGATCTCTAGCTAATGAAATTGAACTGTCCTTGGGGAGAGTAAAAGGGAACTTGCCTTTGAAGGGCAGTTTCTGAAGACATTGACCTTGTCAGTTCTTCAGTGACATCTCTTCATATTTACAGAACTGCCTTATGCCTTTATGACCCCAAATGTCAGCTAGAAGAATTTTTTTTTATTGGAGCTGAACAGATCCCTCTAATTTTATGGGGATATTGGCAATAGTAGCCTGATAATTTCAAGAAACAAGGCCAAAGATAGGGTAGTAAAGTTCAGCTCTGCTGAACTTAAAACTGATGCTGCAGGTATACCCTGGAATGAATTCCTATTTCAGTACTTAAACTTGTCCCCTTCATTTCCTTGATGGCTGAGAAGAGATTGTATGTTGCTACTCAGTTGTATTGAGGATATTTACAAATTAATGTATTCTAGATAAATCTTGTAGGAAAAGGGTTTAAATTTCAATATAAATGACAGAAATGAAGGAATTAGTGGCTTGCACAACTTTTTAAAATAGTTAATGCAAAAACTTCCTGCAATACAATCTTCTGCCTAGAAATTAACATGCTGAAATCCAAGACAATTTAAAATGATAGTTCCCATAGCTACTGTAACTCATCTAGCAATCCAGTTAGGCAGTCCTTGATAAAAGTTCATCTGTCTGTGTCTAATTCAGAGTTTTGGAGATGGACCCGCTAAATTCCTCAGAGGGATAAAACACAGTTTTGGTCAGCTGGGATATTAGTTGCTAATCCTCTCCTTCAGTAAACACTACTGTGACTCAGCTATTCCATCATACCCTGAACACATGATAGAACAAACAAAACTTTTTTTCACTTCTGAGAAAGGAATAAGAAGAATAAGGAATCTCGTTGGATGGAGGGGATGTGGGGAGGGACCCAGAGATGCAGTGGAGATTTACGTGCTGCAAATAATGGACACACCAGTGAAGATCCTCTTCTAGTCTGCCTTCTGCAAACCACAAACTTTCTTTCTCTTGGGCAAGCTGATAACACGAGAATAAATAAACAGCAGTTAATGTTTCCCTGCCTGTGATCAGAGAAAACCATCATTCAAAACCTAACTAAATGCAGCAGTGCTCAAAAAAAAAATAAAAAATTAACCCTTAGATCTGTGGGCTTTCAGCAAAAGCATCTTCTAGGTCCTTGGAGACAAAATAAATCTTACTGTCCTGATGACAGTGTCTGAAAGTGAAATTTGGTGATCTAGATAGTTTGGGGAAAATGGAATCTTGTATATTTGACAGCATAATTATTATGCTCTGCCAGATTTATACAGCTTTTTCATAAGAAACACTTAATACTTCATACGGATATTACTTTTCCCATCAAATATCACTTTAGGAAAAGTTAATAATGTAGGAACTTTTATATTAAAAAATGGCTAATTCAACAGGCACATGTGATACCATCATCAGGCATTGTATGAAGGGCATTAAAACTTTCCCTTTTGATTTGAAATAAGTCTGTTGTTTTTGCCTAACTCTCCCAAACTTGATGATCTTTGATCTTGAGCAGCAGTTTTAAAGCTACCCTACAGAGGATAGATGGATGCTCCCTTCAGTATCATTTTGGCCTTAGACTGATGTACAGTTTAATCTCTTTGCATTTCTCTTTCCTCTCTGTTTCTGATCTCATTAGAAAAAAATGTATTTTGTTTTTGTTCTCCTATTCAACTTTTAATTTTCAGGTCTTCAGGCACAGAAAAATCACCTGCAAGTTATACTCCACTGTCAGTACATCTATCAATTGGAGAAATAATAAAATTAACCTCTGATAAAGTTCATATAAACTGGAAAGAAGTGTGGGTTTAAGTGTGAATTTGAAAAAAAATTATTTCTTCTAAGATGGAGCATTTTCCTGATTTAAAAGAAACAATTCAGGATACTTTGTATGAAATGGAAAATTTGTGATAGAAAAAAAAATAATTCCTCTAAGATATAATCAATTTGATTATTTTTTTTCCCATTTATAAATACATGTTGGGTACAACCCAGGACAGTACTGTATCCTCAGAAGAAACAGGTATATATTAAGATGTGTATATTTTACTATGCATACATACACATACATTTACTTAAGCCTATATTTATATGTGCATAATGTATATATATATATATGTACATAAGCTTCTTTTTCCTTAATTTCCCAGTCACCCTGAACAACAACAACAACAAAAAAAAAGTTGTGAAAACTGGTTGTTGTGGGACCTGATTTGGAGGGAATAAATAACCAATGAGTAATGTTTTAGGACATTACTTAGGCTCAAATCTCAAACTGTGAATTCAGAGGGAAATCTGGAGAACTGTGAGTAAATAAGAGACTGTTTCTGAAGTGCCTTCCATGGGAGCTTAAATATTTCATTCTTGACATTGCAAATGCTCTTACTCCATCAGGGACACCATTGCCAAGTTAGCCGCATTGATTCTCAAGGAAAAGCAGTATAACACCGCTTCACTTTTAATTAATCTATGTAAGAGAACAACAGCCCACTGCAGCACGTTAAGTAAAATTAAGGGATGTATGTAGCTTCTTTCTACAGAAGTTCCTTAGACAACTATCAGTCTATGTCTTCTGCTTGGCAGAGGAGATGACAGATAATGCAATGCAGAAACTATACAGTTATCTAGCTCAAGCTGAATGCCACCAAGAGCCAAATGGACAAATTTGAACAGTGGGAGAGGAAGGTTGTTAATTGTTGCTGCTGTTGAAAATCTGTGTGCTTTGTGTGACAGATTCATTCTTCTTCATGCTTGTCTTTGAATATCAGGAGGAGGCGATGTAAATCATACTTCGTACATAATGTAGCTGTGGGAATTAGGAGTTTTTGGTGTACAGTACTTCAAGCTGCATTTAAAGGTGTTTCTCGCCATTTACTACATAGGAAGTTCAGGCACTTACTTTTAAAGGATTACCTTGCTTGGCACTTAAAATTATGTATGGCTTGAATTTTGCTGTGCTTTTTTAGGATTCATCAGTTGGTGCAATAAAGGGGTACAATACTCAAAATTTGTAGGGTAATGAATCAGCTTTCTGGAGATAGTTCTCTTGCATCAGAAGTAGGAAATAATTTAAAGCAAGAATCTTACCTGCCTGTGGCAGATGAGGTGACTTTCCCACTTCTGTTTGCAGTTAGCACAGAAAGCAGCATGGAAATTTACCTGCTATATATAATGTAGATCTATATTCTCTGGAAAATCTAACTTCAGGTGAAGTGGAACTCAAGGAAACAGACGTTGCCAGCTCACAAGAGCAGGATTTACCATTACAGCTAAGTGCATACTTGCAGGTTCTTAGGTATAAAGAATGAGAAAAAAGTCTGGCTTCAGAATATACCAACCACCTGCCAAGTCCACAGTCACCACCACTGTTTTGTGTCTTTCAAGTACCGGTGACATACTGCATCATATTACACAAGAAACTCTCTTGCTTGAAATAGGAATTGATGAAGATGACATTGAACTTGGTATTCCTTTAAAGAGATGGGGTCATTAAATACATAGGTTTGCTTCAGATAACAGCAGAAAAAAAATGTTCTTCCAGAGTTATGAGAAACATCTACCAAGAGATTGATCACCACCTGCTAACCGATGCCCAGCCAGCTCCTAAACAGTGGTGATCATCCCCTGCCAAATCTTCCAGTTTTTAATGTCCCACATGACACCATAAGGTATGGGACGCCCCTTTGGTCAGTATGGGCCAGCTGTCCTGGCTGTGGCCCCTCTCAGCTCCTGGTGCATCTCCAGCCTTCTTGCTGGCAGTGCAGCACAAGAAGCAGAAAAGCCCTTGGTTTCTGTGTTATCACTGCTCTGCAACAGCTACAACATCAAGGTATTACCAG
The DNA here is from genome assembly GCF_047663525.1 of Anas platyrhynchos. Taxonomy (NCBI): domain Eukaryota; kingdom Metazoa; phylum Chordata; class Aves; order Anseriformes; family Anatidae; genus Anas; species Anas platyrhynchos. The sequence continues at coordinate 30,442,708 of NC_092592.1, read as the reverse complement.
CATTATTTTTCTTCTCAATCCCAAACGTGGTATATACCAGCCAATATGAAGAAAATTAACTCTATTCCACCTGAAACCAGGACATATGATACATAGGTGAGGCAAAAGAATTAAGAAAATGCTTATATTCTGGAAACCAAAAGTTTTCTTATCTTTCTCCCTCTCTCCCAAACTACAGACAGCGAAGCAAACGTTTTAAATGCGAGTGAGAAAGATTGGGCACCTTTACATGCTACTAAAAAAGTGTCTAACAAAGAAAAGTGTCTAACAGAGAAAGCATATGTTGTGCCAAAAAAAAAAGAATAAATTTCTGGGTTTAGCTAAACCCTCAGTATGTTTCAGTAAAGAAATACCAGTTCCTACAGACAGTGGTACCCGTGCAGATGACAGACAACAATCACCAATGTCTCTGTTGTCCAGCTTGACTGCCTAGAGATGCACTTGTGGGGAAGAAGCAAAAAGTAATAGACAACATTCAAGATTTGCATTTAAAGGATGAACATTTCTGGAAATTATATAACGTATCTTTTTGCCATCAAGAAAGTCACTTGTTATCAGATGGCAAAGTAAATGCTTATCTGGTATCCAGCTACACTAGTACAAATAGAAAAGAAATAATTACAACAGCTGGGAGGGTAACAATGAGCGAACTTTTGGAATCTTATTGCAAAATCCATTTTTTTTTCTCCACATCTAATTTATCTTCCAATGATTCTCATATTTTCAAATTATGATGACTGTCTATATTATAAATCTACAGGCGCATCTCCTAAAGGCTTGTCTGTGTTTGAACTGAATTCATACTAATACAAAAGGTGAATTTACACTTTTCTTCATCTAAGCATATGAAATACACTGCTGTATTTCAGCACATTGCACCCTTATCTTGATATAGCAGAGACTAAGGTTGTGGTGGCTTGCTTACACATTACCTTTGAGCAATGGAGCAAATTAGCGTGGTTATACTTTTGTCTGAAAAAAAAAAAAAAAAAGAAACTGCACTTATGGTAATATCACAGAGTTAGAAGGAAGTTCTATTCTGCTGTGTATTGGACCTGTAACCAAAAACTTTCACTGATTTTGCAATGCAGAGTACCATGTTGCACAAATATTGTTAATTAAATATATGGATTGAATACTTTTCTCCTGAAATATGCTAATGGTTCCGATCGTGTAATGCATTGATAAGACCTGTTTGAGACCATCCATTAATTGGATTTGTGTACTTCAAAATTGTTTCCTTTAGACTAAGGCAATTGTTATAATGGGCAATGCTGGTTTGGAACTTTTTCTCACGATTACAAGTTATGTGTTTGCTGTATCTGTGGAAATGAGCTGAGACACAGTATCAGTCCACATGGATGCTCTTGGCACAGTCAATTGCAAAGTGAAACAATTTGAGTTCAGTCACAGGAAATGTGTTTTGCCTCATAATTGAGTGAGGTAGAAGTTAGCATCCCAATTACTATGTGGTGGTTCAAGGTGGGAAGTTACAATACAATAGTTCGGATGCTTGCAAAAATGTTAGTGAATTCTGTAGTTTCTCCTTAAATACTACTCCTTGAAAGCTGATGCAGTATCATAAAGAAGGGTATGATATGTCTGATACTGCTCTAACGTATTTCTGGCTGAAGAAACACAGGGTGGCATTAAATCAACAAACAAGTAGCCATGCATAGCTAGTGATATTGTCTTTTAGATTTTCCCTTTTCTTTTACCCCTCTGGTTCAATAGCTTCTTTGAATCTGCTCAGGGACAGTGTGACTTCATGGAGAATGGGAATGTGCCATACCAATACCAATAGAATATACATGTAAGAGGTCCTGTGGAGATCACTGCAGAACTGCCCAGGGTTTTATTAACTAAGCAAATGATTTGCATGTCAGTGGCCAAAAAGTAAATTTTCAAGTCTGAAGTGATACCAAAAGGAGGAAAAAGAGGAAGAGGAAGAGGAAGAGGAAGAGGAAGAGGAAGAGGAAGAGGAAGAGGAAGAGAAAGAGAAAGAGAAAGAGAAAGAGAAAGAGAAAGAGAAAGAGAAAGAGAAAGAGAAAGAGAAAGAGAAAGAGAAAGAGAAAGAGAAAGAGAAAGAGAAAGAGAAAGAGAAAGAGAAAGAGAAAGAGAAAGAGAAAGAAAGGGAAAAGGACCCACACAGGAACGAATAATTAAGAATTTGCCACAGGCAGAGGAAAAAATGGATTCTAGATTAATGCCAATTGCTGCTGGTTTGGAAAGCAGCTTAACATAGATAACAGCATAATAAAAAGATGCAGCAATGAGAAAAAAGGTATCTTTCAGAAGACAAGTTGTTGAAAGTGGCATATTGAAAAGGGAAGAGACTTGGGAGTTTAACTGAAGGTGAAAGATAAACTTAAAAAATAAAAAGCTGCCCTGTGTTAAGGTGCATTCTGGAATACCACAAGGATTCTAAGTAGTCTTGTAAGAGAAATGTAGTGTAAATCAAAGAACATAGTGATATTGCTAGAAGGCTTGGGGAATGAAGATCTTGCTCACAGCAGAGTATTCAAGTCTGGTCTCTAAAATTGAGAAAACATGTAATTGTTGTTGAAGGGAAAATAGTGCTGAGCAATCACAGATTAATCCTGATTTCTAAGATTTAACCACACTAGAAAGAGTGAAAAAAGTCAGACTTATTTTTCCTTGTTAAAGATAAGAAAGAGCATGGGGACCTACATGTTTCTGATAGAATCACCAAAGAATCCAGAGAAAATGTTATCCAATTATACTATTTAAATAACCTGCAAGTGGGAATATTTGGTCAGATGTGTGAAGGAAGGGAGGCCTGGATTTCAGAATTAAATTGGAAGAATCAGAAAATGTGATTTTGACTGGGAAGTTCAGAGAGAGAAAGAGACCCGTAAAACTCAAGAATCAGAGTCTCTTTTAGTCTAACCAAGTCTTCTTTAATGTCCATAAAACTATGACAACAGTTACCAGGTGACTCCTCTTCAAGCACAAGCTTGCACCTTCTGACTTACAAATTCTGTTTTCTAAAGGTGATCTACTTTTTTTTGACCCCCCCCCCCCTTTTTTTTTTTCTGAATGTTGAAATCAAAATCATCTCCACAAAGGACAATTGTATTGTCCTGTACTACTGTTGCAATTGTATTGCAACAGTTCCTCAAAGCTCAGAAGTGGTATTGGTCTCTATGATGTCAGGTCCTGAAAAGAGCAAAAATTATTATTTTTTATTTATTTATTTTTTATTTCCCTTCCAAAAAGGTTTTATGAGGCACAAAATAAGTTTATTTTCAAAAAGGTTTTGTTCCTTTATCCCACATCTTCCTGGTCAAGGATTTAGGCTGAAATTCTCACAGTTGCAGAGCATCATCCTGTGATTAAAAGGCTGGAGACAGCATAATAGGAATATTGTAACTGCAATTAGCAGTAAAAGTAAAATGGCTGCTAAATGCAGACATCTTTTCTGTCATAGGATTAGCAAATTGTTAAAAGCGGGGAGTGTATAAAAACAGAGTACTGTTCCTATATTCTCTTCCTATACTCTCTCCAGAGACAGGGATTTTTACTGGAAAAACAACACCGTGCAAGATGAATCTTTGCTATGAAGTGGTACAGATGCTCTTGTGCCATGTATGTTGTATATAAAGAAACTTCTTTAGCATTTTGAACTGTCCAAGGTGGCAAGTTCTTAGCTTTTCCACAGTCTTTGCCATGCCCCAAATCACCAGATTGTACTAAGTATAATGACACTTTCATCATTTTCTGGTTTGTACTGGTAAAGAAACAGATACACTGTAAGTGGACTTTTGTATACTGCTGTAACATAAAATGTATGAGCTTTGTAAACAATTCAGTGGAAAGAAATATCCTACAAATATGCAAAATTAAAGTTAGTGCAGGCTTTTCTGATTCTGGAGAAGTCCATGGTAACTTAAGCTGATGCATGTTGCGTGTAAATTGTTGGTGGTGCAAAGGGAAAAGGTATTCTGACAAGGAAGGAATGATGAAGAGAATTTGATTACATGTGAAGAAGTTAATTTTCATTAAGCTAAATTCAACTCAGGAGGCTAGTTAATAAAGAAAACCTGTTCTGCAATGGTATCCTGGTCTGTGAATTGCCCTGTGGAAAAAACATCTTTTACTTTATGGGTGACTGAGGGAAAGTAAGAAGATATGTTGCTAGACAAAAGTTGTTTCACATCTATGTACTCCCTTCATATGGCATCTTTGGCATATGTACAATACCCAGAGTGAAGATCTTGTACTGGTGAGTCTTTTAGGATCTGTCAGACACCTCTTAATATTTTTAACCTCTTAACTATTATCTTTGATGTAGTCATTTGTGGAATGATTACAAAAGTGGGAAAACCACCAGTCCACTGTGGAGGCTCATCCAAAACTGAAATTCAGCTAAAACTTTGAAAGACCAAAGTTGAGATCTGAACTTCTGATCCAGACCCATTACTTTTGTTGGGGACAATCTCCGTTTCTGTTCAGGTTTGTTCAAAACTAGTCCCCACACACTTTGAATGTGACCCATGTATACACGCACATCACATGATGAATTTTTACTCAGCTGAAAACATAAAGATATCAATGTTTTATTTCACACCTAACTGTTTAGAACTCTGTGTGTAGGTAACCTCATTTCTACTACACATTCTTGGTGATCACTTCCACGTTTTTTCCTCTGCTTTTTTTTTTTTTTTTTTTTTTTTTTTTTTTTGATATCTGTGGCTTGGTAAGTGTATAAGAGGGAGTGGAGGATGAAAATGTGATCTGAAAGGAACTGTGAGGGCATGAAGGACCTGGTGAGAAGTGACTGGTATCATCTGTTGTTGTTGTTCCAAGCAGCCATATCATAAGTGATTTGTGTTTCTCATGAAGAAGTTCCTTCTATCCCATCTGTTGACCATATGGGTGTAAAAAATGGTTTTCAGCATGCCCACACCTACTCTCTGGCCAACAATCTGCTGTCCTAAGCATTGCTGCTTCCTGTGCCATAGCAAATTGTTCATCTTAGGAACCACCAAGGGAATTTCTGCATGGAAGGTGGGTTTTAGGAAAATTCTGAGAAAAATGAACATATGCATCAATCTATTTTGAGACAATGGAGCTCTTTAGTTTACCTCGCTACTCTTTCAGAGGATAGAGAGAAGAATTATGCTAGGTTTTCAGCCAACTGGATCAACTGATAGTATTCTGAAAAGTGCCTGAGTAGAAACCTGTTGTAAGCTGGGCTGGCCACATTCCAAGTCAGAAGAAACCAAAAATGGTCATATCTTAAAACCTATCCTATTTTTTTTCAGTGGATCTATATGCCTCAATTTAGTGTGCTGCAGAGGGAGATGAGAATTTGTCTCGTGTTTATGCTTGGATTCTTGTGATATGCACTTGAGTGCACTGCTGAAGTCCTTAGAGTGGTTTTCTTCTTGGCTGAGTCAAAGTTGAAGCCCATGCTTGAGCACTGTCAGAGGCCCTGTGCATGCCATGTGGATCCAGGCCCTGCCCCAGATAGCTCTCTACATATGCACAGTGCACATCTGGGAAATACAACTGACAGGAACCTCAGTTCAATAAGTACAATACAGATATGTGATCCAGAGTCTCAATCGATTTTTTCAGGTTAAGCTCTGGACCTTTCTTCTTTCTGTTTCACCAGGCACTACTGAAGACATACCCACTGAGACCAGAGCTTTCTGGAAGAGGTGTGTGGTTATTCACAAGGCACAGGAAACCACCAAAACCCCTGTGTACCTAATGAATGAATTTGAAGGTCTCATATCATTGAAGTCTTGAAAGAAAAAAACTTAAAACTTCTCACTGATTTTTTTTTTTCTTTTCTCTTGAGGTTTGACCATGACCTAATTTAGTACCTTTCTCCTGAATAGCATAGTCCTTTTCACAGCTGATACTCCTTGCCTGTTCCTTTCAACCTAAAAAAAGAGCTTATTTTCATTTACTAGGGAATGGCTTGGCCTCTCTTAGTTGTTTCATAATTGTTATTCATGGGTATATGTTTTTGGGTAAGTTTCCCTCACATTATGATAACGTCTTGGTGGCCTTCAGACACTTTGCAATTTTAAGTTTAGAATTCAATAAATCACTCCTATCTTCATATTCTGCAAATAGGGGGGAATATCAAAAGAAAGCAACAAGGATAGAAAGCAGAGTCAAGATAGAATCTAAAATTTGATCATGCTTGGAACATGAACAGTGCAGCTTAAATACAATGTTTTGGGTCCAACAGAACTTTGGCAGTAATGCTATTAGCTTACACCAAAAGCTGTGGGATGCAGGAAAGATTTTCTTAATGAAAAGTGGTTAATAAGGAAGAATCTTCTTCATCTGATGCCCATTTCAAGAGTCTGAGTCTACTAATTCTCTCCCTGACTTTCCTCAGCTGTTCCTAGCTGTGTTTTGGAGTGTTTTCTTGTTGTTTCTACCAGCTTTTTTTTTTTTTTTTTTTTGAGAAAAACAGTAAGGTATCAGTCTTAGACTTTGCTGTATGATTTTTATTCCTTACATATGAGGCAAGATCTGGAAGTCTCTGGATAGTAAGTAGTCTGAATCATTCATTATTCTCTTAAGCATAGACGCAGGTACCTGAATCCAGCAAAATATGTACTCATGTATGCTCTAAATACAACTTTAAGTGGCTATAAAATGTTAATGTTCCATACCAAGGAAGCACGCTATAATATATGAAATGGAATAACTCTGGTGACTCTACTTATCTCTGTACTTCAAGTGATTTTTTCCAGTTTCATGAAATTCTTGGGTGATTAGAAACATATCTATTGCTATTGGAGGTAATTATTTTGCTGAGATTATATATACATGAACTTGCTTTTTTTATTATTATTTTATTTTCTTTTTTCTTTCTTTCTTTTTTTTTCTTTTGTTTTAGGGCATATAGATGCCTGTTCTACCAGGGCAAAAGGAATAATGCCTATCCGCATTATTCATTATTTCCAATATATTCACATTTCCTGTTTGCTTCCAGTCATCCTCTAGCATTGTGGAGGTAGGTTGGGAGGATATGCTTGAACCTTTCCTCTTGGACAGTAAGTTATCTAGAAAATCCTAAGTGTCAACGGTGAGTTAAAGAACGTTATTCTCAGCTAGTGGAGTAAACCACTGTAATGTTCCCCTGCTAAAGACTTTATGGGACCTGAATTTTGTGAGTGTTCCTTTGGCCTTTGATTGCTTGCAAAGACAACAGATTGCACTTAAAAACTTACAACCCAGTAAGAGGAGAGCAACACCACTCCTTGCATTGACTTTTGCTTTGGATTTTCATATGGAAAATCACCAGGATAATTTTGCTAAGAGAGAAGTTATTGTTGTTGGAATCCTACTGACAGTCTGTAGGGTGACATGACTGCATTGGCAGGTAATAGAAACATTTGGTTTATGTTTATTGTTTTCAAAAAGAGGGAAACCTAAATCAGCTTCAGGAGGCAAAGGAGCTCTGGTCCACAGTATTTATTTTTTTTCCTTCTCTGATTACAATGCAGACTGGTATGTTCTTCACAACAAGGGAAAACATTTTTCTAGGTTGTTAACTAACATTATGAACATATTTCCTTTTTGTGGAATGTGGGTTTTTATTGCTGTTTCTCCCTCATGCACAAACAAGACTGGAAAGGAAAAAAGAATCCCATCATAATAAAATAGATTTATTAAACTGGGGCTATTTGCTTACAGACTGATGCTGAAATTAGAAAAGGCCTTGTTCCTCAGATAAACTGATTCTGAGACATACCTTTTATTAAAACTTAACACCCACACATCTCTTCTTACTGTGGTGTAAGGAGGAAAAAAAAAAGCCTAAGAAACCATTTACAGTGGAAGCAACTGTGGTTTCTATACTAGTTTACTTTGCTGAGATAGGAACTTTCACAATAGGTCAATCAATTAATTTAAGACCACCTTTGATTACTTGCCGTCAGATTTTTTTTGCAGCTCTGTGTCCTAGGAAGCTGTAATGTGGCTGCCATAGTCTGCGTGGATATGCCACAATATTTCCTTTTAGTTTATGTAACCCTCAACTAAATAAATATTAGAAGTCTATGAATGTCGTGTTGGAAATCCTGAAACAGGAGCCTTGAGACCCTTTGTAAGTTATGGCAGTTAAATAGTAGTGTGTGTGTGTTTATATGACCTAGTGATCTCCTAAGATCTTTTCCTAGTCATGCCTCTTGTGCATGATGCAGAGCAAACATGTCTGTAACTACCCCCACCACCCCTTCTCTCTTGCACCTTTGTGTGCCTGGTCTCTTCTGTCTTCCAAGTTCTCTGGAGTCATGATAGAAACTTCAGCCTCGTGTTGCGGGTGCTTTCTGGTGGAAGAGAGATCCTATGGATGTGCTTGGACAAAGATATGGAGTTTAATTTCATTATTTGAAACTCATGTAGCATGTAGAATGGGGTGCACAGATGACAGTGGATGTGGCTTTGGTCCAAAGGTGACCTATGTCTCTACCCTATGGATTTCTGCCCTCTAAAAGTTGATCAAAGTTATAAGCAAAGGTTGAATATGTTTTATTGGTCTTATTTTTTTAATCTATTTATTTTATTTTTATTTAATAATAAGGTATAAACCTGCTTTCAGTTAGTCCATTTGGTCATCTTTGTGAACTCCAGGTGCTTTCTACTTGGATTGTGTGATGCCAACTATTAGAGTTATCTCTTTAGTGAATAGGGCCCTACAGAATGGCAGAGTTGCCACCCAGGGGATTGTATAGTATCAGGGAGATATCTGCTGAGTGAGACAGTGGGTCTATGAGTTTTTTTCTATTTGGGAGATGCCAGGGTCACACTGTAACTATGTTTAGGAGATGACAAAGACCAACGAATTTGCAAAAGTGTGTGGTGCAAATACGTGATTAAGGTCAGCTTGTATTTGTCCTCTGTGTGCTTGAAGAATACCCTGCAGCAAAACCACTCTGGTGTCATTCCAGAGATGAGCAGAAATGCAGCCTGTAGTTTCCCTTTGCCCTCCCTTCCCACAAGAGCTAAATCTTCCTCCTCCAATCCTAGCTGCATTTAATTTCTCTGCTAAGCTAGTGCTTTGGGAAATGTGTGTCTGAGTCAATGAAGGTTAACAGGATCAGATCCTCAGCTGGTGTCAAGCAGCATTGCGCCATTGTCATGGACAAAAAGTAGCACCAATTTAGATATCTCCTATTGTATCTGTCCTCAGGATGAGCATCACTAATGGGCTTGTGCTCATTAGATGTTGTCTTCCCGACTATGCCTTTCTCAGCTTCTGTAGAAATGCATTGGTTTAAAAGTTCAATCCCTGTAAAATAGCATGTAGTGCAGCTGTTCACTGAATGGAAAATTATCTGGCTTGTTACAGGAATGCATATGTAAATTCCTTTTGGAACGCTATGTTAAAACTTATTGTTACCAAATCCACCACATTCTGAACTAGAAACATTGTAACTGAGGAACTATTTTTCCTTGGCATTTTGTAAGAGCATCCTAAACATGGCAAGAGGAGGAAGGAAGTGGGTGTTGATGAATTTGATAACAATGAGTTGTTTTAACTCTGAGGCAATCTTAATAAACATGTCTGATTCTTAGCCGTTACAGAAGAAATCCAGACTTCATATGAATAGGTTTCATCTGGCCAGAACAGATGGGTCCTTGCTTGGAGAGCTCAGGCTCTGTGTTGGTGTGGTGGGAGATGATGGTATTCAGTGTGGGACAAACTGAATGCGGGAAATGAGAACTGAGCAAAGAAAAATAAAAAGGGGCAGATTCTTTTGCGGCTGTTATCTCACTCGGAGTAACCAAGTGGCCTTTTTTAGGATGAACTATTATAAGAGCGTATGTTTTCCTCTTAAAACCTCTTGCAAAGAATCCTCTCTCTGTCTTAAACAGCTCAGTCTCATCAGAGCACAAGCCGCTCCGGAAGAGGTGTCCTTTATTATGTTTCCTGTCTAGCTCCTCAGTAGATCGCATGCTCTAACCTGTGGTCATGCCTTTGTTTCCTTCTTATCATTGAAGACCCTTAGTTTCTTCACAGACTTCTGTTAAAATTCAGGCATCCTTGTCTAAAAGAAGTCAGTGGGATAACCACCAGTTTGTGTAGTGCTGCTACGTGATCAAAGTAGAACTTCACTCAAGAGTTCAGGGATGGCAAATGTAGTCCAAGTTCAGTGTGTGGGATATCTTGTAATCTGGGTAGGAATCACATTTGTTTTTCCTGTCTTTACTCACCCTTCTTATTTCTGAGCACACCTTTCCCAGACCTGGAAAAAGAAAAGCATCTGACAAGAAAATAAGCGATGGCTTTCTGTAGGAGTGGGGTTGAACTGTGCTGTGTGCCCTGCAACCCTCCTGCATGAGTATACCATCATACCATCCATGCCTCTCCTACGCATAACAGGATAATTCTGGGTTTTGAATTAGATGTACTATTTTTGTTTTGCCATTTTAAATATTTGATGACGTAGTGCTGATTATTCCATTTGTGTCCTTCACATTGATGGGTTTCTGGAGCATCCAGGATTTGCTTTTTAGTTTTCTGGGTTGATATATTTTTTTTTTTTTATTTTTGTAATGTGACATTCTCTCTCTGCCTGTCATGATATTTCAATTATTTATAATCACTACTAAAACACTAGACATCTCCTCTACCTGAATTCTTTTGCTATCCCTTATGCTGTATGTGCTTAAATTTTCTAGGTGTTGATGTGGCACAGGATTTGAGAATATAACAGATCTCTCACTGCAGGAGAGCCTTCCTTGTTCCCATGATCTTTTTCTAAATTCAGACAGTTTTAGGAAACTGTCTTTCAGCTGTCTTATCAATTAATTGCTGTGAACCCCTAATGGATTTTCTGGCTCACCTTCAGATGAAAAAATCTAAACATAATCACAGTATTTTAGGTGAAATAATTTACTTGACTTAAAGCAAAGCTTTGGCAAACTTGGTTCTTCTCTTGAGATAGAGACTGAGTGTCTTTTAGTGTTCCTGACAGGTGTAGGCTATCCAGCTAAGAAGGCAGGTGACAGACTCCTTCCCGCATTCATATGCTTCCCAATTTTAGTGGCATCCATCATCAGAAAGCTATGTATGGAAAGTCTAACAGTTGATGAATGCAAAAAAATATCTCACCATATGACTTAAATTCATTTTTAGCATTTGGAGAGGCACACAATAGGATGTTATTATTAAGTCCTTGTATGCATTGTGTACCACACACCAACACTAGGCTCTTTCAGGTGGAGATTCTCAGCAGAAGTGTCCTAAATTTGGTAGAATTGTACCTGGGTAAAACAGCTCTGAGTTGGGGGAGAATTGGACTAATGTGAGAACATGACAGCATATGTGATTAAGTACTGAAGGGCTAATCCCAGCTATGCTTCTTTTGCTGGCTCTTTTTTATGACCACTGACTTCTTTTGGTTTGTGTGAACAAGTACTTATTTTACTTATTTCTTCTATACTCTTCTAAACCTTCCAGGGAGCATGCAGAACTGGTTGGTTGATGGATGGGATGCTCTATGGCTTCACTCTTTACTGAGGGGGCTTTGGGCAGGGACTATGAAAAGGAAGGAGATTTAAATATTTCGTTGATGGACTGCAGAACAAGACATCTGTGAATTGCAGCTCTGTGTGCGCAAGCCACGATGCTTTGAGCTGTTAACTATCCTTCCATAGTCATGGGTACATCAGAAAAGTTTCTAAGTAACTTTCTCACAGGGTTGACTCCTGGCTGCTTTTCTGAAAGTGTGAATCATAAAGTCCTTCCTGAGATAGGTACCAGTCACCATAAATAACGTAGTGAGTGCAGAAAATATTGAGATCACTAGGCAAAGAAAAAAGCAAACTTAGCCTGTCTAAATCATATGCAGTCCTGGCTGTCTTCAGAACCAGGTGATTTTTATTCAGTTAGAGATAGAAGGAGGGAAGGAGGGGGAGAGAGTAACACTAAGATGATTTTGGCATGAATTTGGATCATCTGTCTCTAGTTTCCAGCAGTGTGTTGTCACATATGCTACTTTATCACTTCTATAAAACAAAACAAGGGCAGGTCTCCTCGTTCTCCCCCCTTTACTTTCAGCAACAGTTGCTGTGCTTGAATTCCACTCCCATTTTTTCTCTGACAATGAAGCATCCTACCTCCTTCTGGCTAATTGGTGCTCTAGCAGCAGGAGATCATGTGTGGAGACAGCAGAATTCCCTGCCTGTTCAGCATCTGTAGTCTGCTCGCATACATAATTTCAGTGTGAAGCTTAAATGTTGTGAGTATAGGTAGTAATTGGTTGAACTTCACACAAGGATATCAAAGGTTGTGTAGTTTCACGGTTTGACTTAAAGTTGCAAACTTCTTAGAATCAATCATGAGAAGCATGCTTAAAAGCAAGAACCTTAAAGATGTTGCATTTATGTACATATTGGCTAGCAGAATTTACAAAATTATTTTGTAAGCTATCAGTATATGTTACTGCATAGTCTCATATATATTTGTGTGAACCAGGCCTCTTTCTCCTCTAGGTAGAGGTCCAGGTTAAAATAAATAAATAAATAAAAATGATTAGCAGTAGATGATGTGTTTGAATTTGCCTGTGTTCAAGAGATGACTGAGAGGCATGTCTAGGTGCTAGTGAAGGCATGGGGTGCAAGAGATCCTTGTTTTCTTAGTCCAGAGTGGGGTCTTGAAGCTGCGTCTCAAGGTGCTGCCCTGTGGCGCTGCAGGTTCCCTGTTGTGGTGGAGCCAAGACAGAGTCTTGCAGAGACAGAGCAGGGTTTGTAAAAGTCAATGTAGATGAAATCCAGCCTCTCTGGTGTTCCTCAGGTACATACTTATTATGTCAAATATTAGACTCGAGTGTTTGAATTTCAGAGTTAATAACTGTTCATACATCACTGTGACAAACACAATGCTTTCTGAGAAGCTATTTTCCAAATGGTTGTTATGTATTTCCAGCTTAGCAAATATATATATTATTTACAGTGTCCAGAACTTTTCTCCCTTTCAGTGTAGTCCTAATAACAGCTTTTTATATCTTTTTTTTCTGTGTAATGTGCTCTCAGGATCTTGCAGATGCTGAGGAATAACCAGGTAGGCCATCACAGCAGCCAAGCAATCTCCCTTCTTCCTGAATCTTTTTCCTTCTTGTCCCCAGGCTGGAATCTGTAAGCCAGAGAAACAGGGGAGTCCAGGGTTTCTCTGTGAAATTGGATTTCACCTCTGATTTGTAACAGTTTTAGCTACATCTGCAGTGCACTAAAACCCACCAGGAACATCCTCTTAACCTTCTGTCACCTTTCCTGCTGTTGATGGAGAAGGAGTCATGACAGGGAACAAAATGGATTCAAAAGCTATGCTTTTGGGAATGGTTTATAGACAAGAAGATGGATGTCATCTAATCACGCCATGATAAATTCCTGCCTGCTTCATGCTGTGTTGTTCTATTGCTGTCCTCTCTCATTCATTCCTATCATCATCCAGGGCATCCTTTTCCCCTTTTCCTGCTCTCCCTGCTGCTGAAGCCCCAATCTGCATTTAGTAAATATAGGGCAAAATGAGTTCTCATCCACCCGACTGATGCCTCAGGTCTGAAATGAGAGAGCTTCTGTTGACGATGTAGTGCCCAATTTAAAGCAATATCACCTGTCAGTTTGATAAAAGACATAGAGAAAATATCCCGTCCTGGGCAAGGGGGAAAAAAAGTGTCATCTAAAATAAATGCTAACCTTAGGAAGAAAAAAATATACAAACAAATGGCTAGGAATTGTTTTTATGTTTCTATTCACTGGGGCTAGTCCTCAAAACATAAATTACTGCTTATTTGTGGCTTGAACAGAATGGCCAGGAGGAAAGCTTGCAGACCATCCAAGATGCAAACTTGCTTGTGTTGCTTTTTTATCATAGGCATTGAAAAGCACGATATGAAAGGTGCATTTACAGGACCTTGGGCTCAGCTGTCTCAGGCCCCTGATCTTACTTTCTGCCAGAATCTAATGTATTTATCTTTCGTCCTTGCCCTCCTGAGTTTTTATTTGCATTTCAATCTATAGAAGCACAGTGTCTTACTACTGTTTTGTTAGCTATTAGAGTGCAGTGAGGACAATCTAGAAACTTTTAACCATATGAAATGGATTAGAACTGGGACAGAAGAACATATTTATGTTTTAATGACACCCCTTTTTTAAATCTGGAAATAGTCAAAAATGTTGTACAAACATCTGTACATGTAAAGTATAAGGAAAATGACCAAACCCTATGGGAATTCTTCAAACAATAGAAAGAATATGGACCTGCACAATTAAGTATATGTTGCCCTTAGAGTGGAAATCAGTATGTATTTCTTCAACAAGAAGTTTGCTGTAGTGAAACAGTTCTCCCATGACTTTGAGATGGACCTTGGACCCATTAGTGAAGAATTCTTCCCCGAGACATTCAGCGTAGGATTTGCATACGAGAGAGGATATTTTAAGAACACTGGAAATATTGTGCTTATAAAATTATTGGCACAATCAATAGTTTGTATTTTGCTGTCTTTAAGTAGTCAGAACCAAGTTTTCCATCTTCTCAGCACATGAGGGTGCAAAGATCATTAGTTTTATGATGGGAGTTCGGTCCTTAAGGCAGATCCATGCAGGTAGCAACACATCTCAACGCCTGAAAGTACAGACATCACACTAGATGTAAACTAATCAAAGTCTATTTTGTGTTTTCCTGTAATTCTTTTTAATCTGAATTCTCTATCAGTTGTGCTACACTGACTTCCAATGCAGAACCTGCTCCAGATCTAGCTGAAATCAGCAGGAACTTTCTCCTGGATTTGGAAAGCTCTGAATCAGATCCTTACTGCAGATGTAATTAAGTTACATGGAACATCATACTTTAGCTTCTGTTCCTAGGATGTCTTCATATTTGTCTCCAAAAGGATCATGTGTTTTCTATGTTGTCTCAGTTCCTCAAAACTTTCTATGTAAGACAGGGCAAATTTTCATTGTTAAAAAAACATGGCAACCTGAGGAGTTAAAATAAAACTGTGTGAGATGCTGGGCAACATACTGAGGAACAGCAAAACCTATTAAGGTGAATAATGCCTGCGAAGACAGGCCCAAAGTATGTAGATCGTGGGAATACTTCACTAAGTATGTTGCCCAGTGTAGGGAGGGACATGTGGAACCTACAACTTGCAGGGAAGTGTTAAATATATTCATAGCTCTCTAACCCTCGGGGTTTAAGTTTTGCTCCAAAGCCAGTTTGAATCTGATTTCAGATGAAAGCTTTTACTCAATCTGTAATGCATTGTGATATCCAGCAGGTAGAACTCATTGAGGGAAATTGCTTCCTGCGATGATATATGATTCACTCAGTCACATCTCTGAGCTATTTAGGGGAAATTATCCATGGGATTGTATCATTAGTTTAAAAGCTGCCTCAATTGTTTTTCTGTCAGGATAATTTTAAGCCACGCAAGAGTATTAGTTGGAAAAACATATTTGAAAAGGAATCTAACTCCTTCCATATTGCTCAAATCTGATTTTCAGGTAATATTTTCCTCTTCATTTGTACCCACTATATTGATGGGTGGTGAGCAGAGCTCTGGCTCTGTATTGGTCAGTGACTTTCTGTCTGAAAATAACTACCCTCTGTTGATCGGACACCCAACTTTCACAGACTTATACTTCAGCAACTGGTATTGTCTGCCCTTGCTACATCAAAAAGAACACAGCTTTGAAAATTTCAAGCCATAGTCCTAACTAACTTCAAAATCCATGAAGTAACAAAGCACTAGTAAAGGAAAAGACCCTGTTCACATTAGTCAGTAATAGGGGCTGATTCCAGGGGAGTTTATTTAAATAATCAGAAGTCTCCAGAGCAAGTCAAAAAGGAAATTTAGACTACATGATGGAACTAATCAAAACTAGAGGTACAGAACAACAGATATGACTGTTGGAACAACAAAGAACTGAGAGTTGGCAGAAATAAGCTAGAAAGCATTTTTTTTCCTAGAGAAAAGTTATATACATTCAAGAGAAAACCGAATGAATAATGGTAAATAATAATGAGACTTAAAGACCGAAGGAAATACAATGCAGACAGACATAAAGGCATGAGGGGAATTCCTGGGTGATCTTTGACAAGTTGCTTTAGCCTCTCAATAAAAAAAGGGCAGCGTGACTGTTGCTCAACTCAGGTATAAGGGAAAAAAGCATAATGAGCCTGAGGTTTGCAAATAGTCTGACAGTAAGCATTCTGTGTTGCAATGTTGCATCCACAGCTTTAGTGGTAGCTTTGTAGACATGCCTAGGTCCTGCTCTGACCACAGCAGATTCAGAGCTGCATGTCTCCAAATACAGCTTCTGTCTTAGTTCCAGCTTATTTACTGAGCCTTTTGTGACTGTGGTTTCTACCTTGAAATCTGGATGCAAGTTAAGATGATGCAGCCAGGAATTCTGCCCTGGGATGTGGGATCTGGACCAGGAGGTGCTAGAAGAGCAGGCAAGCTCACATAACAGAATTTGCATATATGGCTAATCACAGTGGCAATAACCACTTAGAATCACTTTGTAGAAGTGAAAATATTGCAAGGAGAAATACTGAAGAGAGATCCCTCTATTTCATCCATAGGATTTAGCTTTTGTTGTGATAGGCCAGCTGTACTTGCTTACTTTTTCTGAGCAAAAGCTCTTTACAAGCCTGTGTGTCCCCTGGTAAACAGAAATAGTTCCAACATTTTTAGTCACAAAATTGCTCTTTCCATTTTAATTGTAAACTAGATTTTTCCATTATAGTCTGAAGCCATAAGAATGATCCAAAGTGATGTGACGTATATTCACTTAGGAGGAGGATGTAGCTACAGGTATCACAAACAGCATTCATCACAAAACAGAGCTTTCAGAGTTTGTTCAGGCTCACTTGGCTTCCATCAATGTGCCTTTTAAATTTTTTCAGCAAAGGATACACCATAGTTAGTAGAAATGCATTCTTCCTATCGCAAAAGAATTGTAGACCGTTGGACCACAGAAGACCATACATGTATTTTAAAAAATTTGTAGGCAAAACTGGAAGGGCTTTCAAGATGGTGGATTTTATTTTCTTGGAGGAGTCTGGAAATTGGCTATTAACATTCTTCTCTCCATCCTCTAATGTGTTCCCTTGGCAGTTAGGAGAATCATAAAACTTTTGGTTTTGCAGGAAATGCCTTCCTGGAATTGTTGCTAGCTATTAGAGAAATATTCAATGACAAAATACTTGAAATCACAAAATGTGTATGGCCCAAAGGACAAGTTTACAGAACTAAACACGGAGTCACAGAATGGCCAAGGTTGGAAGGGAGCAGGATCACCTAGAGCACATTGCACAGAATGGCATTGGGGTGGGGTGGGGTGTTGATTATCTCCAGAGAAGGAGTCTCCACAGCCTCAATGGGCAACCTGTTCCAGTATTCTGTCACCCTCACAGTAAAATGCCCCCTCATATTGAGCCAGAACCTACTGTGATTCGGTTTATGTCCATTGCCTCTTGTCCTGTTGCTTGGCACAAGTGAAAAGAGGCAGTCTCCATCCTGTCAACACCCTCCCCTCAGATATACATGTATATATACATTAATAAGGTCTTCACTCAGTTTTTTGTTTCCCAGGTTAAACAGGCTCACTTCTCTCAGCCTGTCCTTGTATGACAGGTGCTCCAGTCCTCTAATCTATACAGAGTCAGATTTCCAGAACTAACTCCAACTTAAACTACTGGAGGTGTTGAACAAATATTTGGATGTAAATAATACCCTATTCAAGGAATTGTTGAGTTCTGGGTAGTCTCCAAGACCAGAGAGAGAGAAAAGACCAGGGATCTTTTACTGAAGGACTTCTTTAAACCTCTGGATTTGTTTGAATGTGACTTGAATCTGATCTTTGCACTTTAAGATCCCTTGATTAGAAGGGATGGTATATAATTGCTTTCTGTTCAAAGTCTTGGTTTCATACAGCTAAAACGGAAGTGTATTCAGGATACCTCCGTACCACAGATTTCCTTCTCTCCTGTTGCCAGGGACTTAGCATCATAGTTACACTAGAGGGGACTCAGGTGCATAAACAAATACAGTATCATTGTAGATGTCATAGGGCATCCCACCCCCTTTCCAACTGCCAGAATACTGAATGTCTAGCAGGTAAGAAAATCATACCTAGCAACCTTATGCATGTTTAATACATCTATGTTTATGCAACCGAATCTTACTGCTCTCTCAGTGCTGTTGGTGTTAAATCCTGTAGTTCCCTCCTTCCCCTCCTGCCCCTCCCCCCCCCCCCCAAAAAAAAAAAAAAAAAAATCCTACTGGCCAAATAAAAGTAGAGGTCCCTGTCTTCATTCGTATATATGTGTGTGTGTCTGTCATTATGTATACATATTATCCACCTGCAGATGAAAAAGGCAATCTCCATTTCATCCTCCAGAGGTGAAATACTTCACAGGAGACCAGGACCCACCTCATTTGGGGGGGTACCTGTGGCACCAGAAAGAAGTGTGTATTTCACACATATCCTACTTTGCTGCATCTGAAAAGGCACAAGGGTAAACAGTAAATATATGCGTTTGGAGGTGAATAATATCCATCATGAACATTACTGCTTACAAGAAAATATGTATTTCTGATTCAGAATTAAATATAATATGAGCTTGACTAATTGAAACCTGTGTGTTTCTAATAGTCATACCTTCCCACTTTGTGAAATCATCATAAGAGTGGTGATCTTTCATTCTTATCTTAAATCTAATTGGCCATCGTATTTAATTACAGAGTTCATACTGTACTTTTTAAAGTGACGCTTATTCAATATTCCATCATGCTGGCAGTTTGGGTTGAGAGGGTTGTTTCTAGAAAATGGGGTAGAAAGACATTTCCATAGGAAAAGTAACTCTGAGAAGTGCTTGACGGAGTGTGGATGACTTATGTATTAGGAAGATGCAAGATGTATAGTGACTTCCTTGGCAGAACCCAAGGAAAAACGTGATATGTGAACACCAAATACACAGAGATACTACAAGTGTTGAGTGATAGCAATGTTTCAGCATAATCCTTCTCCGGAATGGTGTCATATCCTCTGATATATACTGAGCTGGTGTCTGGTTTTGCTCTATACCACAGAAAATATGCAGGCAATAAGAGAAAATATTAGTGCTTGTGCATGCATGTGTGTGTGAGAGAGAGAGAGAATACAAACCAGTGACCTTTAATGGATGGAGTCAGAAGCAATCAACTTCACATCGTAAGATCAACTGAATGTCAGCAGCTTTTCAGAGTGGTGACACTGTTGGAAATTCCACTTTAGCTCAAATCTTTGGCCTTCATATGTAGGATTTCAGCACCACACCAAAATCTCTTCAAAGTTCCTATGAATCATGGTATGAAATGTAACGGAAAAGTTCCGAGGAAATGGTGACTTTATTTCAGGATGTCTGTATCAGAGCAATTTACAAATATCAAACTCATTTTAGCAAAATGGTGATAGTACTATTTTTTTTTTTTTTTTTTTGGTATTACTTCAGTTCAGAGATCTTTCTCTCCTCTCTTTTACGGAACAAGTTGTCTATGGGCCACATGTAGTTACCTTGTATTATAATCACTTTTGGATGTGAGTAGTTTTGTTATTTATTTATTTATTTTTTTTTGAATCCTCATGCACAATAGAGGTCTGTACAAATAGAGTTCTGTAAAAGTACAGATGTTTGACTAGTCCTCCTTCTTCCATTTCAGCATCCTCTCCTAGGATCTGAAACACTAATTTCCAATGTTTCTAAGATGTTTGTTCCACAGTGCGTTCCCTTTTAGACTTGTTAATTTTTGTCTGCATTTTTTGGCAGGCCTGCAGTTTTTCTGGGTAGGTTTGGTGATGCAACTGAAGCTGGGACTCAATGGACAGATTGAGAAAGAAACAATAGGCTATTCATAGAATCATAGAATCATAGAATATCCTGAGTTGGAAGGGACCCTTAAGGATCATCAAGTCCAACTCTTGACACCGCACAGGTCTACCCAAGTTCAGACCATGTGACTAAGCGCACAGTCCAATCTCTTCTTAAATTCAGTCAGGCTCGGTGCAGTGACCACTTCCCTGGGGAGCCTGTTCCAGTGTGCAACCACCCTCTCTGTGAAGAACCCCTTCCTGATGTCCAGCCTAAACTTCCCCTGCCTCAGCTTAACTCCATTCCCGCGGGTCCTGTCGCTGGTGTTAATGGAGAAAAGGTCTCCTGCCTCTCGACACCCCCTTACGAGGAAGTTGTAGACTGCGATGAGGTCTCCCCTCAGCCTCCTCTTCCCCAGGCTGAACAGGCCCAGTGCCCTCAGCCGTTCCTCGTACGTCTTCCCCTCCAGGCCTTTCACCATCTTCGTAGCCCTCCTCTGGACACTCTCCAACAGTTTCATGTCCTTTTTATACTGTGGTGCCCAGAACTGCACACAGTACTCGAGGTGAGGCCGCACCAGCGCAGAGTAGAGCGGGACAATCACCTCCCTCGACCTACTAGCGATGCCGTGCTTGATGCACCCCAGGACACGGTTGGCCCTCCTGGCTGCCAGGGCACACTGCCGGCTCATATTCAACTTGTTGTCTACCACGACCCCCAGATCCCTCTCTTCTAGGCTGCTCTCCAGCGTCTCATCGCCCAGTCTGTACGTGCAGCCAGGGTTTCCCCGTCCCAGGTGCAGGACCCGGCACTTGCTCTTATTGAACTTCATGCGGTTGGCGATCGCCCAGCTCTCCAACCTATCCAGATCCCTCTGCAAGGCCTTTCCACCCTCATTCGAGTCCACAACTCCTCCAAGTTTGGTGTCATCAGCAAACTTGCTCAAAATGCCTTCTATTCCTACATCCAGATCGTTTATAAAAATATTGAAAAGTACCGGCCCTAAAATGGAGCCTTGAGGGACCCCACTGGTGACCGCCCGCCAGCCTGACGCAGCCCCATTCACCATAACCCTTTGGGCCCTGCCCGTTAGCCAATTGCTCACCCATCGTATGATGTTTTTATTTAGCTGTATGCTGGACATTTTGTCCAGTAGGATCCTATGGGAAACCGTGTCAAAAGCCTTGCTGAAGTCCAAAAAAAATCACATCAGCTGGTTTCCCTTGGTCTACCATACGGGTGATCTTGTCATAAAAGGAAATCAGGTTAGTTAGGCAGGACCTACCCTTCACAAAACCATGCTGGCTGGGACCAATGACTGCTTTGTCCCCCAGGTGCGCCTCAATACGTTCGAGAACCATCTTCTCCATGATTTTACCAGGCACTGACGTGAGACTGACAGGCCTGTAATTGCTAGGGTCTTCTTTCTGACCCTTCTTGAAAATCGGCACAACATTTGCCAGCTTCCAGTCTACCGGGACCTCTCCAGACTCCCAGGATCGTTGAAAAATAATTGAGAGAGGTTCCGCGATGACGTCCGCCAGCTCCTTCAGCACCCGGGGATGAATCCCATCCGGACCCATGGACTTGTAGGGATCCAGGTGGAGTAGCAGATCCCGCACACGTTCAGGGTCGGTTGGGAGTTTGTCATCCCCACCGTCCCGGTCCTCCAGCTCGGGGCACCCTGGGTCCCGAAGCCCATCATCGGCATTGAAGACAGAGGCAAAGAAGGCGTTTTAGTGTCTGTTCAATCAGCATCTTTTTCTTTTGGGGTGGGGAGGGCAGCATTAAAAAAAGAAGCATCTGGAAAGCTCTTGTTGCTTTGGCTGCAGTTCTAAGACAGCTGAACACCTTTGAGTTAAAGATTTTGTGTGTTTTCCAAGGGCAAGGTATTGAGCTCCCAATATGCTTTTTATCTGTGTTTTTGGACCAGATAGAGTGCTTTTGATTTCAGTGATTCCTATCCAAATGGGTTAAATCCTGAACATGTGTTGTCTCTCCTTACATGACATGCATGACATGCTGATTTCCATGGGAAGGAAACTCGTGCACGGGGATTAGAAAAGAGCCAGAATTATCTTCTATCAGCTCCCCTGCCTGGGTCATTAGGAGACCATGCTCTCTGTGTGTGCTCGAGTTTACTTTTTGATACAGGCATAGCTATGATTTCCCAAAATTAATCCTTGGAAATTCTTGTCATAAATCTACCTTTGCTAATCCTTCTATTCAGTTTAAGCAGAATCAAGTCATGATCACATGCACCAGATTTTTATCCTGCAATATTTGCATTTATTAGAATGCAGCCGTTCTAATGTCTAAATACCTCAGTCTTCTATAATCTATGAAGACCTCAAAGTTTGGCATTATTTATTTTATACAACTTGTTCTTGCCCCATATTAGAGTTAGACGATTCTCTCCAGAAATTTGCTAAATGCTCTGTGCAATACCAAACAGCTTTTGGCTAAAATATGTTACTTTTTAATGCTCAGGTCATAAAGTTCCTATTAAAAGGACATTAAAGCCAAACAGAATCTATCCAAAGCCTCAAATGAGCACTGGATAAGGCCTACACTAGAGAATATGCTGTATAAGCATGCTCATAAATCATTAAAATGAAGATAGGATATATCACTAATAAATGAAGTTCAAGGACAGCCTTTATCTTGTTAAATTATCCAATTTTTGCTGTCTATTAACATATCATTTAGAATGTAAGAATAGCTGTAGGGTGCTGTTCCCCCCCAACCCCCCTCACTATTCTTGATAACATATTATGCAGAGTAAGAAGCCTTAGAAACTGTTCTAATACACCATAATAATGCTGGAATTATTCTTTGGGGGAGGTCACTGCATTAAGTAGCAAGTAATTAATAGTAAATTGCACTGGAAATTCTTGGAAAAAAGACAAATTACTTACACTCTTGTATTCATACCCAGCAAATCCCATGTAATTAACAACATTAAGATAAATATGAGAGGAATTATTAATGATGAGATTAACTTCATAGTGCAAACAGATGTATTTCATCTTATGCATGTGATACAAAATGAGAGTTATTTGTAACTGCTGAAAATATCTGATGTTATTGCTTCACGGAAATTCACTGCAGAACTACTCAGTATTATGTGAAATCTGACGTTCGTCCCCACAGATCTCAAGTCACAAGATTAGTTTTGCTGGGTGTGTTGGGGGTGTTCTGTTGAAGCTACAACTGCTTGAGAATATGAAAAACTCATTCTAGCTAATGTGGGTCAGACCCTCTGTAAGCATCACACTCTATTGACCAGGTAGCATATTTGAAATTACTGCAGAGAAGAGGGCTGACCCACTTAACGTTATATTCAGCCCAGGTTCACGAATTGTCCTTGTATTTTAATGGTAAATATAGAACTGTCCAGAAAGAGAAAAGGTAACACATAACAACAGAAGGTGACTATTTCAAATGGGAATTTAAGAAGGGTAGTAGTGTACCCAGATGAAATTTCAAAGGAAAGAGAGGGAAGCAGCAGAACAGCTTCTATATTTGAATTTGTCTTGAACATCTGTAGCACTTGTCTTAGTGCATTTGTTTTGTGCCTCTGGGATCTTTTAAATATAGGAGGCAATGTGCAGATTATCCTTGAATTCAGAAAACTTATTTTCAACTTCTAGCTCTCCTTTGGTCTCTTTGTGCCTCAGTTTCCTGCCTACTGCCTTCCCTCAATAGCATAATGCCCCAAAACTAGTAGCTTGATGTCTATTCTCTTGCACTCCAGAGTCTGGCGATAATATGGAGTAAGCTATGTGTTTTCTTCTTGTTACCAGGCAGCATCATGTCTAGTAATATTAGCTAAAAGGTTATCATCTCAGGGGAAGGTCCATATCTATCAAATCACTAAAACCCTTGTCCACCTTAAAACAGGTCCTTCAGGTACTGGCCTCTAATTTGAAGACAGACTGTATATCACCTCAGTGCCAAATAAGAAAAATTTGCTTGGTGAAACCTTCACCTGGAAGAAAGAGAACTCTGCCTACTTTAGTACAAAGGTGCAAGAGGAATGCATTTAAATCCTGACCCATTTGACCTCATTGACACACATGGAGGAGCAATCACCAGAGCTTTTATGTTAATTTATCATGGCTCTCAGAAATGCAGATTCTTAGTGGCCTCAGATTCCTTTCATCTCTTCTACAGGTCCTGTTTTGAATCCAGTTCAAATCAGCAAGGGTGGAGGTTTTCAAGCAACTTCTGCTTGCTTTGTATGATAGTGAAAAGAACTGGTGACCTCAGCTGAGTTTCCATTTCATTAGGCACCTACAGGCTTAATATCAAAGTCATAATTAGTCACCTCAGTTGGCAAGCTTGGGCTGAATGTGGGGCAACAAAAATACCAGAGGGGAGTCCCTTCAGGTCATGCTGGAGGGAGACTGGTCCGTGACTGAGTGGACGTTTCAGGTGTCACAGCATGCTCCATGCTTGCTCTCAATTTCCATTGCTTGCTCTCTTACATGCTCTGTCTCTGAGGGAAAGGGGAATTAAAGGGTATAATTTTCTCTGTCAATCAAATAGACTGGTGAGTCTCACGAGAACCCAACTGTAATCAAAGTCATTCTGCTTATTTTCTAGCCATAAAAATAATAGAAAATTGTTTTACTCTTGAAATATATATATATATATATATATATATATATATATATTTTTTTTTTTTTTTTCCCTAGTAAATATAAAGACACTTTGGTGCCTTTTTCAAGGGAAAATAATTATCTCCTGAAGGTATAGATGCCAGATTGTGTGTCTCCATGGATTTTTAGGGCTTTCTTTTAGGGCCTGTATTTTCTGATATGTCTGTGCAGTGCATGGCAGAAAAGGATGTTGCTCCTTCTTAAAGTCTGCAAGGTGGGCCCCAAAGGAAACGTGATGATATTCTAACATCATTTAATGTAATTTTATGTATTTTTACATGTGTACAATGCACTTGTGATAAACTATATCTCTTTATTAGGTTTTGAAAAATCTTTATGCAACCTGAGCCATGGCAGATACAGAGGTAGGAAACTATTAGAGGAAACAGTGAAGATCATGGGAGATAAGAGGCAGGAAAATTATTAGAGAAGAGAGGACCTTTGGGATAAATTTTCTGTTATTCTTCTCTCACAGTACTGAATTAAGTTGTTTAAACCTATAACTTGAAGGTTATAGGGAGGAAAGCATGTTCCTTGAGATGGTTTAATGTAATTTTTCACCTGTTTGATGTGGTAACAAGATGATTTTTTTCAGCTGTCTCTGGTGGTTACCTCTTGCATTTCCTTACAGCCCTAGATGGTGCTTTTTTTTCTGGTAGACTATGGGATTTTACTGGATATTTTTAGTTTCTGATGTGTCTGACGACATACATATTGAAGAATCTGAGAGTCTACACACAAGAATCCTGAACTCTAGCATCTTTTTGGGATCACAAAATGTTTAGACATTAAAGCCCTCATGAAATGCAGGATTATTCATTAAAGACCTCCACAGTATGAACCCCTGAACCCCTTAATGCTGACATTTTTCAAGCTCTGGTTTGATGTCCTCATTGTTAATAATAACTGAGAAGACTGAGAATAATGATTTTTTTTTTTTTATTGCGTCCACAGAAGTGCTGCTTTAGCAACTGTAACTTCTGCTTTTAAAGATGTCATCAATGCAAAGGGCAGCTCTATATTTCTCTGTGACTACAGCAGAACCATTACTGTCCAGAAAAATGACATAGGAATAGATTTACTGTTTTAAGGGCTCCTCAATAAGTCATTGGTTTCAGTGGAGAAGTGTTTGCCTAATTTATTGAGGAAGCAATCGGTCACTAGAAAATACATCCCATGCATTAAAGTAAGCATTCACATCTCTGTCCTGTTCCACCACTGGATCTGACAGTTCTCTGTAAGGGTAACCAAGCACTGGTAGTCCCTGACAGTAGGTCAGTGGTTGTGGGGTGTCTGGAGTGGTCTTTTTTTTTTTTTTTTCTCACTTCAGAAGTGACATGGGGAAGAGAAGGACAGCCTTCATCTTACACAGACAAAGAAGGTTGGCCAGTGCCTCTGCTGTGGAAAGGACCAGGAATTGTGGGTTTGCATTACAGGCAGAGATCCAGGGTAGGATTTAGGGAAAATTGTCTAGCAAGCAGGGCTACTATCATTTTGGAATAGGTTATCTAGTTTAGACAGTCACTGGAAGTTTTAAGATCAAGCAGAATGTGGTTTACCTGTTGAGTTTTAGAACGGTGAAGCTGAAGTCTCATAGCCAGCTCACAGTGGAGCCATCCCAGTTTTTGTGGCCCCAGGCTGCTTGTCCAGCTGAGGGGACAGAGAGGAGGGCAGTACATAACTGTGGCCATATGCTTATCTTTATCAGGTATCATCTTTCACTGTAACAAGTCTACAGCTAAGGCCACATAGGGCACCCTACAGTCCCTTTTGAGGTTTCTCCTAACTGGCTCTTGTGATTTCTCTCTAGTTCTCTCTCCTTGGTGTAAGCATTTCTCTGTCACTTCATTTGCCATAGACAGTTCAGGGAATCAGAAATGGTCTGTGTTCTTTCAGTTATTGTTCTGGTGGGCAGGATTTGGGTATAGGTGCTAGGTAGTGATGTAACCACAGGAGATGAAGGCGAGTTGACACCTACCAGCTCCTGCTCTATTGTTCTCTCTGAGCATTACAACAGGCCAGCAGAGAGCTGTGCTCCAGGTTTGAGGGCAGTAAATACAGCTGTTAGCAAGCAAATGATGGAGTGCTTGCCACTAATGCTGCAGTATGCTTAAGAACAAACATCTTTTACTGCAGGCTGACCAGCTCTACAGAGGTCTTTTTGTAGATAATCTATGCTGTTATGAGGGCTGTTTACTTCCTATTCTAAAAACAGCTAACCTGCTACACAATAAACAACATGTTAAATATCTTCATATGCTATTATACCTGCCTAATGAAAATGTTTTCAAGCTTGAACACAACTACATTATATATCCTATCCAATTGAACGTCCTGATTTTGTACACTAATGGACAGAAATAAAAAAGGAAAGAATGAATTAATAGATATTCAGTATTGCCAACTTCCGTGATTTCAATATTTTTCTTAGAAATCATCTCTGAAATATTGTTGACTACCTTCAGCTTTCATTAAAAAGAGAAGTTAATTTTGAATCCTCATTCACATTGAATAGCGAAATGTGAGCTGTGAGCAAAAAGCTATGAGACATTTTCTTTATTATTTAAAAGGAAATGAAAACTACAGAACACTTTAACCTTCCTGTTTTTAAACTCATGTCATGATTTTGAGACATAATTTCTTGTTGCTGAAATCATTGTGTTAAAAATACCGTGTATGTCAGCAGACAGAGGTATCACTTCTAACAGTCAGGTCTGTTCTGCAGGGGTGTTGTCATACTATTGATTTCTTTTGAAGTCTGCATCTTTACTATTGACTTCTTAGCTGTGGAGATATTTCCTATATTTTTGGTATCAGTCCTGCTGGGATCTGGAACTGAAGCAAAAGCATTTGCCCATTTTATAAGTACTCTAAGTGCTGGTTGAAAACATTCTGTAGAAACTGAAAGGGAGAGTATTTTTTTAAAAAAACTTAAATCAAAGTTTAATTAAATGTTACATTCATGTCAGAAAAAGCTAACTTTGGGAAATGCAATCTTTTGGTCAAAACACTTGAATTTCAAAGTCACAAATAGTTAAATCAAGAAACTGTTCTGCCTGGAGTGCAGAGCCTCCAAGCTGACATTCTCTTCTCCTGGGTGTAGCTCCACCGCTTGATGCATCTCCAGTAATGTTCCTACTCTCATGAACACCAGATAGATAATTTCCTTTCCAGAGAAGCACTTATGATGCATCATAGAAAATGCGTTACTCTCAAGATGCTTCATTTACAAAGTCATTTGAGGCATTTCA
Organism: Anas platyrhynchos; assembly: GCF_047663525.1. Taxonomy (NCBI): domain Eukaryota; kingdom Metazoa; phylum Chordata; class Aves; order Anseriformes; family Anatidae; genus Anas; species Anas platyrhynchos. The sequence goes on along the minus strand of NC_092592.1, from coordinate 30,414,932 downwards.
GCTACAAGTCCTATGAGGTACCATGAAAGAGCTCAATATCCTTCCCAGTACCTTCTGTAATGGTCCCACTGTGTACACTAATCCTTCCAAGTAGGTGTCTTCAGTTCTTGTATTTTCTTTCTTACTCTCTTGGTCTGACAAACTTATTTTTTAAGTTTACTTGACATATTGTAAGCTGTATGTACTCATTGAGGCTTTTGCTGGAGGCCAGTAGTTTGAGAAGGTTGAATTTCATTTTGTTGGTGTGAGGGAATTTATTTAAGCTGGTTCTTAGTCAATTTTGTCTTGTTAACTGATGTTTTATCATTTTTGCACATGCATCCAGAGGGGACCTACATTGGATCCATTTTTATGGTGTGGAAAATAAATAACATAAAGAATGCCTGAGGGAGTGTTCATCCCTTTCACCTGTGGAATCTTCTGTTAAATAAATAAAATGGTGTGGGTTCTTCAGGAGTTGTTAATTGTTCCAGAGGTCTGATCCCTCCCTTAGGAGGGATCTCACCTCATTAGATGTTTCAAGTATTAGTTGGCTCCAAGGTATGTACCCTTCTTACATGTGTTTCCTTATACTTTTTGACGCTTTCTAGCACCATCTCTGGGTGTGCAGAAGCAAAGTTGTGAGCCAAAAGCCTTGAAGAATTTTTCTTGGAATTACAAAATGTAATTTCATGGCTTCTGATGGTGACTATGGGATTTTTTTTCAATTTGTAGTTGCTTTCTTTAAAAATAATTAATTAAAAGTGAGTGGTAAGAAAGTGCAGAACTGGTTGTAGTATTTGAAGTTTGTATATTTGAAATCCTACATGGCAGCGATAGTTTTACTAACCTATGGGTTTACCATAGTTTAATTACCAAGACTTTACTTTTGTCTGAATCTAGTACCCTTAGGAGTCATGTCTCCATAAACACAGATTAAAAAATTAAAGAACCGATGCTTATGTAAGTGAGTATCTACTAAATACGGTCTCTGTCTTCCTAAATGATATTCAATTTGTATCGTGCGTATGTGTTGAGATATCTTTCAAGTACATAAAGGCTATAGACCACTACAATCCATAATTTATTCTGTCAGTGTTTTACTGTCTTTCAGTAAACTCACCACATTCCTTTCAGAAACTTTTAAGACTATTGCTGCTTATTGATGGTTGTTATTAGTATATCATTTTATACACACACACCCACAACATATATACCATTAGTATATCACTTATAATGTAGGGGTGACTAGGAACTTAGTATAGACCTTTTCCTTGAAAGCTTTTCTTAAGGGATCGTGCACAGTGTGTACATGTAGGACTTTTGAATGAAGATGTTGTTTAAGCTGTTATTGAGCTGCACTTAACTAGTCGGTTGAGAAAGAAATTTTGCACAGGTTTTGTAGGTGACTTGAGAATTTAACTTTTGCATGTTTTTTTTTTGTTTTTTTTTTTTTTTTTTTCCCTCTGGTGTCAACTCTATTTTTTCCTGTTTTATTTTCTTTTACTTATTATTTTATTTATTATTTATTTTTACTTTCAAACATATTTGTCTAGTAAAATTCTAGACTAGACGTGGAAATATTTTTGCTGAATCCCCAAAGAATTAAATGGTGTGATAATAGTTCTGTCTTGATTAATCTTTATGTGTAAAATAAGTTTTCAGTAGTAATTTCCCTTTTGTGATTCCAGTTTGTGTGACCATCACAATCTCATATTTTGACATTGTGAACACTTCTGATAACAAAAATATTTTTAATTTGAATGCTCATCGTGTTTTGAGCCTTTTCTTATTTTCTGTAACTTGTTTCTCTTCTGATTTTACTTCCCAAGTTCCTTGTTTCTTTCCCGAATTGATAAAGGATCTCTATGAATTACTATTTCTTTCATTTTCATTCCTTTATCCCCTCAAGTTCCTTTTTTCCTCTTTAGTTCTTTGATTACTCTTGGGACTAAGGTTATAATTTAGTCTCTTTGTTCTGCTCTGCTGAAAAACAAACAAACAAAAAACAACCCTCTCTCTTCCTGGACAGTAAATATTTGCTTGCCTCCATGCCTTTTACTGTACTTTTGATTATTATTATCACAGTCTTGCTCTACTGCTGTAATGTTCTCTCATCATTCAGAGGAAATGCCTTCCTTCACCTAACCTCTCAGCCCTCCTGCTCTCACAACTTAAGTTTCTGTGCTGTATGTAACGCAATACAGTGGGATGCCTATTTTTAGGGACTACAAAGAGATAGTCAATCCCAGGGTGATTTGTTTTAACAGCTATTTAGTAATATCTTCTCCATATTTCCTGTGTTGCTAGTTATCGTTTGAAATTCTCACTTGAAACTTCAAGTCCTTGCAGAATAATAGCTACAGTAAACCAGTTGTTAATGTGTTTTACCAAAATGTAAATGAAAGCGATTAGTGGGTTAAAATCATGGTGAGATAGAATGAGTAGGAACCACGAAGGGCCATCTGAGCAAAGGTTCTGTGCTGCCTGCAAGATTATTGCAGTTAGAAATAGATTAAGCCTTTGATCATGTATCTTAATGGACATTTTTGTGGTGAACCACCACACAGTAAGTTTGTTCTAAGGATGGCCATTTGAAAGGCTTTTATAAGTGTTTTTGCCATTAAGGGCAACAGTTTTAGTTACTGAGTCTGACACAGATACCTTGTAGGATGTGCAGGAGCTCATTTAAAATCTTTATGCCTTAACTCTGTAAAATAGTAATGGTGATCTTCTTACTGACCTTGTCCATTTGAATTGTGACAGTTTAGAGAACTGTCTGATTCAACAGTTCCTAGGCGATAGACCTCATCGTGTGGAAACAGCACAAAACATCAAACCTAGAATCTGAATGCTTCTTTTGTTTCATGGCTTTGTGTGATGACTCAAAGCCTATAGTTCTGTTCTGGAGTTTTTCATGTTCTGCATCTTAGCTGGAACTCAGGGGTTTAAATCTTGCAAATAAAAAACACCCTCATTCCACAAATGACTTCACTGGCATATGAGACTCATGTTTACAGAACTGTACCTACCACTAGATTGCTGACTGGTTGCCAGTCATGGTTTTGGTTAAGATAGAGTTAATTTTCTTTGTGAAGGCCCATATGATGCTGTGCTTTAGATCTTTGATGAAAATAGTGATAATAACGCTGGTGCTCTTAGTTGTTGCAGAGCAGTGCTTTCACAGCGCCAAGGACTTTTCTGCTTCTTGTGCTGCCCTGCCAGCAAGGAGGCTGGGGGTGCATAAGGAGCTGGGAGGTCACACAGCCAGGACAGCTCGCCCAGACTAACCAAAGGAATGTCCCATACTATATGGCATCATGCTCAGCAATAAAAGCTGGGGATAAAGAAAGAGGAAGGGGAGAGGACATTTGGAGTTATGGCATTTGTCTTCTGGGAAACCGTTTCTAGGCAATCTTACATGGGCAGAAATGGACTTTAAAACGGGTTAAATATAAATTTGAAGTTAACAACCTAAAAACTGGCCAAATCTATAGAGATCACAAAAATAAACATCAAAAGAGGCAATTCAGAACAGATAGTGCCAGGAATTAAAAGAGGAATTTGCTGAAGACTGCCTTGTGTGACAGTCCCATTATTGCACAAGTCTGAGTGGCTTCAGATTCCTCATGCATTTTATCTTAATGGTTCCCTTATTGCTTCTTCCTACTTCTTTCTCATAAAATGTTTCTTTCTAGTGAGTAGGATAGAATGGAGAATTGGTAGGAACACTCCCAAGAATGGCTGATCATCCCAACCTGTAAGTTTGATTGTAAAAAGATCTTCAAAGAAGACAGTAAATGCTTCTTAGGAGTTTACTCTCAACAAGACATGAAAGGCTCCCATGTGATGGAGCATGAAGTTTCTGGAGATGATTAGTGAAGCAGAGCTCTTTAGGCTTTAAAGTCAATAGACAAGCACTGCACAGTGGTCTTTTGGGGGATTCATTTGCACAATACAGTGGGTTTAAATGACTCATAGGTCTTGCAGTAGTGGCACCAGAGAAGAAACTGATGAGTTTTCTTCCTAGGTTTCCAAAGAACAAAACCAGAAGGGAGAAGTTTCTGGGAAAGGATAACTGGCTGGATAGGGAGTTTTGTGAAAACTGAACTGTGCTTTGTAGGTAACAGCTATCAGTTTTGCATCTCCTATCTCAATAAACATGGAAACAATCTTCTAAAGCTTATGTTGGCCAGGTTGATCAGGATCAGACTGAATAAACAACAGAACGAAGAAGGAAAAAGACCAAGGATGCATTTACTTAGTAGAAAATTAAGATATTAAGAAGAAGGAAAAAAAAAAAAAGACTGTAGTCTATTATCTATTTTCCATTACAGAGAACTTTGATTACAACCAAATGTAATTTTTCATTTATGAACCTAAATTTGTTATTGATAGGTATTACTCAAGTCCAGTAAGAATGTTTGCAAGTTGAAGTTATGAACATTTCTATTTAGAACCAATTTAGGAAGGTTCAAATTGACAAAGTTGACCTCCTCAAAACTATTATTATTTGTGTCATTGATGAATTTGAGAATAACCTTGTACGCTCACAGATAATATCAAAATATTCAGAGCACATGATATGTATTTCTTGCTGCTATCAGTTACCGATCACCAAATTATGAGAGAACAGTATAAAAACTTCTTTAAAGACTCCTCCGTAATGCATAGGGGGGAAATGTTATCCCTATTGTTACCAGGAGGCTGACAGCTTCAAAGCTTCATGCTGTTAATACTAAAATATCCTTTATAGTGCACAACAATAATATTGCATTCAACACTGGAAATTCTTTATATTCACAGTCAAAGAGAAACTGATCTGGGAACTACCTGGCAATGCTTGCTGAGGTGTGCATGATTATGTCTCTTATATAAACAGAATAAATTCAAATCATTTATACTTGTGCCTTATGCTTTAAAAAGGTTGTAGTCTATGCAACAGGAACAACTATGAGTTAAATTTGCAGGGAGAAAACACTTAAGTGGAAAAATGAAAAAGGGATCTGTTTAAGAACACTTTAATAAATGGCAAAAAAAAAAAGTCACAGTCACATACTTTGAGGGAAAACCTATTGCTTAAAAAATCTCTCAGCCCTGCTTAGAATTAAAAGGGAAATACCTAAATTTGAATGTGTGTACATGCATTTGTGATTTTTTTTTTTTTTAATATATTATCATAGAATGGCTTGGGTTGGAAAGGATCTTAAAGATCAACTCCAACCCCCAGTGTTTGTACATATATAAACAAATTTGACAAATGGCAGAATTAGCAGGACATGAGTATGAAAATTCTAAATGAGAAGCAAAAATACACGGAAATTTGTAGTCACCCGGTGTAAAGATATCAACATTTAAGTATGTCAAAAACATGAAAACCATAACAATAACATTATTGCATTACTGAGATTTCTCAATAATACTAAAAGTATTTCTGTTCCATGTTTCAGTCAATGAATATGAACATCAGATGATGATCACCATGAATAAATATAATTATTTTATATATCGTATATAAAAAAATATATATGAAATTTATATATCTCCAACAAAAATCTAGGATAATGGCAAACAGAACTCTTCAAATCAGCAGAAACAGCTTGCAGATAAGGAAACTAAAAAGCAGCAATTAATGATCTTTAACATTATTTTAGAAAAGCAGAGTGTATCCCAGAGAACTTGAATAAAGATCCAACACCAAGATTTGAAAAGGAAAAATGGTATGATTCAGGTAATTACAGGTTTGTTAGCCCATGATCAGTTCTGGGCAAAATAAAGGTGTATTTCAGGCACACAAAACTCTAGTAATGAAGGAGTTAACGAGGGGGAAATAACAAATACAAGTCAACATGGTTTTCTGGAGAAGGGCCTTGTTTAACTGAGTTGATACTATTTTTCAAAATGAAATTACATGTCTGTTTTATAAATGTAATATTGTTTATATAATAGACTTCTCTCAGACATTTGGAATGATACCCACATGATGTATTGATTTGTAAGCTAGAGTGATACAAAATCAATGGGACACACATTGAATGCATTGAAAACTCATTAAACAATGGATCTCAAAGTCTAATTACAAAAAGGGAATTTTTGTCAACTGTCTGTGTTTTCCACAATAATCTGTTCTCAGCCCCACACTGTTTAACAAACATATCAATAACTTGGAAATAAAAATTAGAACGTAATTATGGATTATGTCTGTAAATAACACAGGCTTGGGGAAGCATGGAAAGGAACAGATTGCTGAATGATCTGGCAGGTTGAAGATATCAGGCAAACACTATGTGTTTTAGCTGAGCCAAATCTAAGATTATATGTCTGGAAAATAAAAATATTGGATATACACATAGAATAGAAAGCAGTGGCAGAAAAGAGGTCATGGGGGTCAGAGATGGTCTTCATGCTCCCTGAGCATGATTCAAAAACGTGGTGTAATCTTTGAAGGTTTAAATGCAAGGGAACTGAGTAGGAGTAAGGTTAAATTAAGTCTGTATTTGGGACTGGTGAGGCTGCCGCTGGAATACTATTTGGTTCTGGTGTCTACACTTCAGATGGATGTTGATGAATAGAAAGGGATTCAGAGAAGAGCTAAATGAATGCTTGCAGGCTTGGAAAATGTTGCTTGTTATGAAAGACTCAGGCAATTCTAGTTATCAAAGAAAGATTAGATGGTGACCTGATGGTAGCTTAAGTATGGTGGCAAGGGAAAGGGGTCAGGCAGAAGGAATAAATTTGATAAGGTTCTGCAGTGTAACAAAGGTGAAATGATGACTGTGAGTCCAAACAAGAAAAATTTTGACTAAAAATGAAGTGCAAATTTCAATGACTGTGCAAACTGACCACTGGAACAACTTTATAAGGGCTGCAGTAGATTTTCTAAAATTTTAAATTCAACATTGAATTTATTTTTCCTAAGAAGAAGAAAAAAGTCAGAAGAAAAACACTCTTGGTCATGCACTTGGGATCAACATGAATAGTGTGATCTGTGCTTGTGTTATTCATGTCACAGTAGACAATCACTGAGACCATTTCTGCCCTTTAAAATCTATGAATCTTTTTCTCCATACTGACTTTGGGGATAAGATTGAGCCAGGAGAAACAGAACCAGAATGTCAAGTAAAACCCTCTAGCAGTGACTTCCATTAATTTCCAGAAATTAATTCCAGAATGGCCTCCCAAGAGGTGAGCTGGAGGGAATAGGGGGAGACATTACTAACTTATTTAAAAGGCGAGTGGCAAATATAATGGAGAAAAAAACCCTTGACTTTGAGACAACAAACAGGGACTAAGTTGAGACATCTTTTCTTACCCTGTTTTTAGTGGTGTTGTACGTTTAACTGGGCCACAACTGGAAATGGAACATGGTATCTCCAAAATCTCCTTTATTCCCCGAAGCTGCCAGTCCCAGATATTTGTCCCCCTAGGATAAGGGAAACCCACCTTTCAGGACTCCAGTAGTCACTACTGTTCCTTCACTCTATTAAATAGTTTAACTTGATGACTGAGAGGAGAAGCTAGCCAAATACTTTCCTACCAGAAGCATGAGCTGCTGTAGTGAAGCCATGAGGTCATTGAGGGTTTCTTTATCCTGTGTTAACTGGGGGTTTGTTTGAAACCTCTGCCTCCCATTATCTTCCAGACTTATCATCTCCCACCCCATCTCAACCTGTTCATTTTACTTTTTTGTTTCCCTCTTCTCCCATTTGCTGCTATTTCATTCAAAAGATAGCCTGTCTTTTGAGGTGATGTTAGAGCAATGTGCTTTAACAAAAAACAACAAAACACACACCTTTCTGCAATGGTTTTGCAGAAGATGGAAAGAAGAGGGAAAAGCCAAAACAGCTTTAAGATAGATCCTGATATTTGTATCGCATGATTACCTTCAGTATCAAAGGACTGGTGTGACTGAGTTTATTCCAAGTTGTATGTTTCTGTGAAACATATTTCCTTGTCTAATTTTACACTGCACTTCTGCTTTGGGAGGTCTCTGGTGGTTGTGTATTTATTATACAGTATAAACCTGTAAGTCTGATACTGTCTGTCATGTTTGGAAACTCACTGCTTTCCTATTCATGACATGCAAGCATCTGTCACTCAAACTTGTTCATAAATTCAAATTTACTAATAGGACTCCTGCATGCTCCTGTTTATTAAGGAGCAGAAGGGTGACCCTGGATATAGAAGCAATGGCAGCAATCACATGGTTGTAGCTTATAAAGTAGTAAAAGTTCTGGTGTGCCAAAATGAAAACTTCAAAATTAATAAAAACTCCCTCAGCCATGCATACTAAAGGAAGTCTCTTGCAGTGAAAAGAAAATGAATTTACTTGGGAAAAAACAAACAAACAAACAAAAAAAAAAAAACGAAGAAAAGAACATATATTTTTTCACTAACCAAGTTTATGACCACGAAGCCTGAAAGCACATTCAGTTTTTATGATACCCACAATATAAATTGTCTTGCTGGACCTTTAGGTTTCTGTCTGGTTGTTTTTTCTCCCAAAGGAAGAAAAAAAAAGTGTTAGACTAAAAGGTTATTTTTCTCTGAAAAAGAATCAGTGTCATTATAATTCACGTTTAGTTTGAAACAGCTGTCTGAATTATAGGGATTCGGACTGTTGGTGGCTTTCTCTAAAAGCAATGGGGGACACCTGTGAGGAAGAGGGATTCAGGATTTTACCCAGAACTGAGATTTCCTGAATGGAAGTTATTAAGGAAGTGCTGAGTAATATTTGCTGTAAGTCACCAATACTGATATTCTTTAACTTTGTTCTCTTGAGTTTGCCAATCTTTGCTGGCTTGTACTCCAGGGGAATTAACAGTGGTTTTAGTTTTGTGGCTAATTGGCTGAGGCTACAGTAGTAACTTGCTGTTGTTGAGATTTAATTGCAAGTGCAGGGCTTGCTGCATTAGCACCGTGTTCTGAGCACGAGCAGAGTGCTTGCCATAGCTGACTGCATCGTGGGCTAATGCCAGCTCCTATCTCAAGCCAAATAACACTTTATGAACAACAGGAAAACCTAAATAGCACTGAGTAATACTTCAAGGGGGGAGAAGACTTACAGTCTCTCTGTGTGCAGATGTTTTTTCTACCTTTCAGAGCATGTTTAAGTCAGTTTAGTGAGGTAGGTGGGTAGGTCACCTTGTTCACATAACCCAGCATTAGGATTGGATTTGGCTCATTGTAACTCAATACCATCAGGCAGAGCTGACACTTAGGTATGGTCCTGAATATTTTTCCATTCCCTTTCCTTGAGAAATGTGAGGATCTAGATACCAACAAGTTTGCAACCGTCAGCTCAAGGACACCACTAGTTTCAGGCTCCCCGCTGAGAACCTCTGCTCCGTGTGAATGTACCACTTTTGCTCCATGGTAACTCAGGAGTTTCTGCCCTCTGCAGTTCATCTCAGTGAGGGCGAAAATCTTTGGGGAGTAGGATCTTGCAACATGGAGTGAAGCAATGCCAAAATATTTTAAAAGTCTGAGCTTTAGCCAATTGCTTTTCAAGGACAGGGCATTCTATCCTCACTCCCAGTATCTCTGCAGCGAGCACATCTGAGTCATCAAAATCTTCTCAAAGCCAAATTGATTTTTTTTTTTTTAATTTCTCTTTGGCCACTGAAGTCAAACAAACCAACATGATTTTCCCTTCCAGCAGGCAGCTTATGATGACTGTGTGGCAGCCCCATGGTTTTGGAAGTAACACTCCTCTAAGGTAGCTTTTCTTTGTAAAGGAGGTCATTTTTGCTAGCTTCCCCAGGGCACCCAGGATGGTCAGAACAGAGTCAGGAACAATTCCACTTGGTCACCCACCTCAGGTCTCTTGCCACTAAACATTTTGTGTAATGCACATCCATCCTGAGTCTTTGTCTTCATGTCCTGTCACATCTAGTGATCCTTTGGGGATAGATATAAATATAGTCCTTAGACTTAATCCCCATATTTTCTGGAACAATGCAATGAACTTACAGGTCATACTGTACTTTACCACCCTTCCTGCTTGCAAATAAAAGGAAATGGGATTGATTGTAACAAGGTTTCCCAGAGATGTGTACCCTTCTCTTTGCCTTTTTTATAGGGCATCCTAGTAGTCTTTTCAAAAATAGATATCGATTTTGGAAGATGAATGGTACTTGCAGAAGTAGAGAAATTTGTTTTATTTTATTATTATTTTTTTAAACCTCTCTTGGAAGATATTCTGTCTTTCAGCCTAGGTCTTGAGCATCTTTAGAGACATGTTTCCACCACAAAAATTATAAACAGAGCTGGCTTCTAAAACTTGCATGTAAGAAATACATCTCTGTATGGGCCCACTTCCAAGGATGTGAAACATTTTCAAAGCATGGATTACATTTAGATTCAAATTTAAAATACCTCAAAATGTTGGTTTACTAAATATTTTCCTTTACACTCAGTCTCTATGCGCTATATATGGTACAAAAGACTGTTTGCTTAATCATGTATAATTCTATCTGTAGCTCCTAGAAACCTTATGTTTCTATTTTCCTGATTATGCCAGCACTTATCGCAAATCTGCTTCAAGATATGCTTAAAATAATACAGTGCTCCAGTTTTTGGGCAGTAAGAAAATGCTCAAAATGTGAAAACCTCAGAGGCTGAGGTGCATGAGAAGGATCATGGAAGTAAGGATGGAAGGATAAGAGGAGTAAGGACTGCAAGGATGGGAAGAGTTGTGAAATGAAAAATTTCAAAGGTAGTAAAACAGGTTTCTTCCAAAAAAGGGTGAAAAGCTCTGACAGCCAGAGGAACCTACCGTCCATTTTTCCTTCTATTTCTAGGCTGCAGATTGATAGAGATTTTCATTCTCGAGCTGTAAATCTGAAGTCATATAGTAGAATACAGTCAAAAGAAACACTAAAAAAGAAAATAATAATCCTGTGTGCTAGGTAATTAAGAGCGAGAAATATCATTTTGTGCTTTTTTTTTTTTTTTCTTTTTTGTTGAAGTTTTTTATCTCAGTAATATGGACTGAAAATATATTTCAATTATACAGCTATGCATGTCTTTTATATTTGGTGGAAATGTTTCAATGGATGTTTCAGTTATCCATTTATTGATCTTAATGTATTTTTAATATGCAGACACCGGTCTCTGCTAGCTGAGATATATCTTCTTTTCCCTAGTTGAGTTCTACAATTAAAAATAATTATTTCTCTTTTATAATAAGGAATATATGGCAGGCTTCCGTCTTGTGGGCAATATCTGCTATGAGCTGTCTTTTAATTCATGAGATTAATCTGTGCTTGCAAAGGGAAATCTGAATCTGAGTAGCAGAGTTTGGATATAGAGTGTAGAAGAAACAAGACTGGGGGAGATGTCAATAAAAGAGAGTTTCTGGCGCTCTTTTGAGATTGAGATTCAATTGTAAAAAAGAACAACCAGCAGCTGACCTAGGACTTTTTGCTCTTTTGTTCACTATTTGAGCCCTGGTTTTGGTACAGAGAAGTCCAATGTGGAGAATAGGCTTTTTTTTTTTTTTTCAATGAAAGGATTGTTCCCTACTTGTATTGCAAGAATTTATAAAACCCCTGCACCCAACAGAGAAGATTTTCCAGAGATTTTTAAATGAAAAAGAAAACAGTTGATGAACATTTGAGAATATGGGCTGGACCTCTTTTATTACAGCCTCCGTAGAAGCACTATAATATGTCAGAATGAGCCCTCATGGTTGACAAATCTTGTACTATACTACTGCATATTCTTGACAGAAATAAAAATGTAGCAAACAGCAGGTCAGTCATGATCTGAGTAAAAGATATTTTGGACCCTTCTGAAGCTTCCCTCAAAAACTATTCCTGGTTCCTCATGATCAGTGCTGAAATCATTTATGGAATGGTCAATGACAAGTTACATGAAAAACTTGCTTCCTACAAGGAAGCTTCAGTGTTTCAGCATTGTTTGGGGATGGGAAAGATGCCCTACCAGAGCTTAACTGCAAAATAGAAACATTTCTGAAGATCCTTACTTGGGAAGGATAGCATTCTGTGTTTGGGATATTTTGAACAACATAACACTTCTCAATGTTTGTGATTACAAATCCTTAATTTAGGTGGCTAAATGTGGGAGGATTTGCTTCGTATCCATGCAGACTGTGCTTTCTCCTTTCATTGAGTCTCACTGGATCCTGATTGCAAATGTTTCATGACCCAGTAATTCCAGAGGGATTGTTTCTGGACTGAAATATACCTCCCAAGAAGTACTGCCTCCTACAGGCATTTCTACTCACTTGGGAAAGGCTTAAAAATGAGTGAGGACGTAGATGAGACTGATAAAGAGTAAACTGTGCATTACCTTTCAATGCAGGTATTTTGGTCATTTGACCCTTGGGATAAGAGGACACTTTTAATCAGTGATTAGCCGGCTTACTCCAGCAATCACATTTATGTGTTGTATCTTGTTCCCTCTGTTGGTCAGTGGGAATCATAATTCCTGCTTTATAAAGTTTTTTTTTTCAGATAACCAGATCTGTCAAAGGGCTGTGAATTGATTGTGGTTATTTCCTGTGCTAGGGTTCTCAAAGGAAATACTCTTTCTTCCATTGAAACTGGGAGCATATTTTGTTGAAATATCTTTGCAAAGATCATCTTTGATACGAGGGGTAAGAACATATTTCCAAGAGTCCCAACATGGTCCCAGCAGTGAAAGAGAAAATGTGATGAGATTTTGATGCACAAAGACAAAGCACAATAAGAAATCCACCCAAAGAAAGTATCAGCTAAGTCACTCTGGAGACATCACAAGGAAGAGTAACAGTAAAGAAAATAGTGCAAGGCAGATAGTTGTGTGTCTTCCACTTTCACATTGGAAGACAGTGAGCAATGAGTGAAGCCAAGGAGGAAATGAAGGAAATTGTAGGTGCAAATCACAAACTCAATATCAGATTAAATATTAGAAATGTTAGAAGGGAGAAGGGTTGAGTATGAAGCCAGAGGGTGGTAAAAGATGAAAAGTTCTTTGAACTGCACAGCAACCAGCACAGTAGTAACTGTGGTAGATTTTTGAGCATAGTTAATTTGCTTAAGTCGATGAAAATTCTGTTTCTTGGTAATGCTTTTTGCCCTCTTCTCTTCACTTTCCAAAATAATGAGGAAAAAAAAAAAAAAAAAGAAAGGAGGGGGGAAGTCTTATAATAGAGGAGAAAGTTGTCCTTTTTGCAACATCTTCCAACTGTTCGGTTCCAGCATGGAGGTTGCTGTCAGGTACATTGTATCTCCAGTCAGGCTAACAGGGAATGATTCATCGGGAGATCAGGGTGGCTGCAATCAGTTCTGCTCCATAAGAAACCACTGGGAACTGTGAACCCATGGTTAGGGATAACATGAATGTAGGCAGGTCATCCCTAGGGAGGGGCTCCAGGAAAATGAGGAAGAACATCTCTTCCATTTGCAGCCCTGGACACTTCCACTCAGCTCCCTGAGAAAAATAGCATATTTTTTGTTTACACCAATTCAGTACTGTTAATTTGGATACACCTGTCATCTATCTTAACAGTAGTGTATTACAACCACTTTTTTTTCTTCCCTAATCCTGTCATCTCCTATTTTGAATCAGTTTCAGTCTTACGCTGATTATTACTGTACTGCAGGGTTTCTTCTTCCTCATATTAATATGTTATGGAGCATTGACATGCTTTGCCACCTCAGTGCAGGACTTTCTTATGAGGCAAAGAGTTAATATCCACATTTATACTTACGTGAAGCTGGGGATACATCTCTTCAAAGAAACTTTTTTTTTTTTTTTTTTTAAAGATAGTTTTCCTAGATGATATAAAAATGATCTTTCATTTTTCTGTGGATTTGGGGTTCTGGATGAAAAATGTGAGAGAGTGTTCTCACAGATGGGGAAAAAAACAAACAAACAAACAAAAAAACAACGAAATAAAACAACCAAGCTCTAAAGAACTTGCTCTCATATCATACTAGGGGAAATAGGACCCAATGCCCCTTGTATAATTAGTTGACCCACAAGCACAGGGCAAAAGATGGGAATACCAATATATACATCTATAAAATAGTGTTTTATTAGTGAACTGTCATAGTAGCAGTCATAAAGATACTTACAGAGAGAAAACAGTGTGTATTGCTTGATAATTCACTAAATTATCTGACAAAATTGCTGTCTTCCTAACTCACAATTCGTGTGGTTTTGGCAAATTTGCTTCCTTTCTTTTAAGCAGTGTTCGTCCTCCAGGACTCCCTCCATCTCAGCAAGTTCCTTTGTAAGCTTCAGGCTCACCAAACAAAACACAAAAAGAAAATGTAATTCCATTGATGGACTCTGTATTATGCTATGATATATGTAATAATGCAGTTGAAAGGATAATCATGCTTTTGTATTAATCCTCTTGTATGAAAAACCTGTAATCTACCAGAACAGAATATATAGACTATTAACTTGTTCCTACACCAGTCTTTTGACAACAGACCATGGAGCATTAACAAATAGATACATTTCTCATAGCTTTGTGATGATTTTTCCCAAACTTATTAAAAAAAAAAAAAAAAAGTATCTGCATGAGCAGAGGTGAGAGTTTTAAAACTATAAAACTTTCTGATCTATAAAAATGACATATTTATAATTGAATATTTCTAGGGCACTTGCTCCTTTATTATCTAGGTATTATAAAGATGACATGATGTAATGTCTGTATATATTGGTGGGAGCATTAGTTTATATGTATGTGTGTATGTTAAGCATACTTGTACATTTCCAGAGGGTGACAATGCTGTGCTGTTAGCTCTCTAGCAATTAGCTAGAGAGGAGACCCTTGAAAATGTGGTAGTGATTCACACAGAGAAGACAGCAAGAGCAGAAATATTCCAGGACTCAGCTAATTATAAAAAACATAAATAAAAATTATAGACAGAGAAAAGAGGTGAAAGGGTCAGAAAGAGCTCAGAAGTGCAGAGACACCAACCAGTGAGACTGTTGCTGCAGCACATGTTTCCATGTGGTGGATTTCTCCTGCTAAAGCTCTGCCCAGATGGAAGGGGTGGGTGTGAATAAGGGAAACATCCTCACTGTGCCTGGGAGTGTCCTTGTGGATTTAGGCATGCCAAGTAGTGATGGAGCAAGCATCTACAGAAGGACATTTCAGATGCAACAGAAAATCCCTGGGAAAAGTCCCCCAAATGAGATAGAAATTCTCATTGTGGAGGAAAATCTTAAAATAAGAACCAGTGGGGACCGGGAGTGGGAGCAGGCAGTGATTCAGGAAGTTTATTACCATAATATGCAACTTAGCCCTTTGGGAAGGATCCCTTCAGGCAGGGCTGACAAATCACCTGCTGTGCAGCCCAGACAGTTTTATCTGGCATTCTGGTGTACTCACTAGGTCATGAAACAAAAGAAGGAAATCACAATGTTTATGACTTCAGGGAAGGAATGTATGCAGGCAGATTGAAACTGAAGATGTCAAGGTTTATTAATCAAGTTCTGCTTTGGTACGAATATCAGTTACTGGGAACAAAAGTGGTACTTAAATATACATTTAAACTGGGCTTTCTTTGGTGACACAAGTAGCTTCTGTCCCCTTTCTCTTGTGGCCAGTGCCAATCTGGTTGCTTTTTAGTTGTACCTGTTTTCCAGCGTGGTTCCCTACCTGGCCTCCCAAATTCATGTGCTGACACTATGCAGAGGTAGAAGCGAGCAGCAAGGCATGGAGGAGGAATATCAAAAGATGTTCAAGCTCTACTGACACCAACTTCTAACTGTTGCTAGATAAGAGACTGAAATGGCTTCCTTTGATACCGATGGTACCTGTTAGAATGATTTTACATTTCTGAGCCACTTAAAAGCCTGTCTTTGCTCAGGAAAGGAAGACTTTTTTTGAGATCTTTGGAGTGAAAGGGAATAATTATAAATCAGGACCCCTTATCCTCTGCAGAATTGGGGACTTGCTTTGCATTTTGTCAATGTTAGTAATGTAATCCTTGTATTTTGAATATCAGTCATTCACCATGGGTTAATCTTAACATCATTGTCATTTCTACCAGCACATTCTTACCTTTTGGAGGGTCTTAGAAACCAAACTGCCTAATTCTAGGTTTTATTCTAGAAAAAGAAACCTCTTTATTTCTTCTAGAAAAAGAATCTCTCTGTCCTGAATGGGAAAGTAATGTCTGTATTTTCCTTTTCCAGACAAATATATGTCAAACTGGGAACCTAAGAGAGAAGTCCATTAAATTTTCCTTAAATCCATGTCTCTGCAGCTAATGATGTTTGAAAGAATGTCACCTTGTTAAAACTGTCTCTATGTTGACTTTTTCCTTTCTATTGGGAATGAGTTGCATTCTAATTTAACAGCCTCTGTAATTTCCTTAGCTGTCAACCCAAGTGGTCTCTTTCAAATGTTACGATCAATGTGAACGTCCTCCTACTTAAAATAAAGGAAGTTCGGAACTCAGGAGTGCTGACTAGAATGGATGAGTAAGAAATCACAAAACTGTGAAAAACAAAAAGCAAGGGAAAGCTCATGTCACTATACAGATATAGTTATCTATGGCACATGTGGCCTCTTTTAATTGCTAACTAATACAGAAGCTTCCTTATGGATAGGCTGGAGATAACAATTGTTTATTGTCAACATGTTAGCAATTGTAAAACTAATTATACCCCTCCCAAAATGTAAATAATTAACAACAAGTATCTCCTCAGCCTTTTATTCATCTGCTTATCATTTTGGGAACAAGTGCTTTATCTGGGTTTAGGCACGTGTGAGCAGGAACAACGGGCAATAATTACAGAAATCACAGATGTTCCAAACAGTCTGCACCAGGGGAACTCTCCCTGGAAGTCTGCAGAGGTTTTGCCCCTATATTTTACAGCATCTGTTAGAACAGTGGGATTTCCCTGGCATAACATCCATTGTAAGATCTCTGGAAGTGTTATGCACTTGGGATAGGATTCAGTTCCAGATTCACACTTGTTATTTAAGTGTCTGCATGTCTAAGTGTTCACTGGGTGTCTTTTCAGTCTGTAGAGATCTAGTCGGTACAGAGCGTGGAGTCTAGAGAGCTGTTCAGTTGATTGAATATAGGTGTAAACTTCAGAGCTAGGTGAACAGCTTTCCATACTCAGCAAATGTTATTGACTAGATCCTCATCAACTTTAATAGGCATATAAACACTCAGCTCATGCATCAAGCTGGTTCTGTTCCCCGTATATAGGCATTTGAGACGTTAGTTTATTCAAGACATCCATTCGCAGCTGGTATGAATCAGGACCAGTACCCTCTTGGAATAGCAGTGAGTACAGAAGGGATAGTGTAATGTTGTTAAAATGACTCCCATGGCACCAAATTCCACCTGTAAATTGGTGCCTTTATCTGGAACTGAATCTTCCAACTAGGCTTTTGCCAGTCTTGACATTGTAGTAGTACTTGACTCAAAACACTTGAAATGGTGTTGATCTAAATATCTATATCTAAATATTATAATAAATATCTACACTGTAGGTGTCTATCTTTTATGAGGCAGAAGGTACCCACATCCTCTACTCCCTCTTGAGTTCCTGGACAGAAATATGTACTTTTAGAATGTGTTTGATCCATCCTACTATGAAGGAATATTTTTAAATGAAATCATAATCTGGAAGTGTACCTGTTTATCTCCAGTGTTTATAGATAGAGTTTACACTAGTAACTTGAAAGTAGCACTATACCAGTTTGAATCCCAAGGCAATTTTCATCTCATCAGTTAAACGACACATTTATGGCTGCACTCGGTGCATAGGTTCCCATTAAATCAGCGGTGCTCCCTGAAGCCTAGCCAGTGGAATTCAGGGTATGATTCATCAGCTTGTCCACAAATAAAGAGAGGTATCCACTTCAGGATGAAGTGAACTGTTTCCCAAAGTCCAGTGGTCATACTGAGCAGGTTTCATTTTTTATAAAGAGAGGAAAAAGTCTTTCACTTTGTGAGGTCTGTCTAAGGGGTTTTGTTACATATCTTTTTGAGCAACTAATTTTCATTCATGTCACAGTAAGTTTTAATGCTTTTAAACAGGTGCTAGAAACCTAAATACTTCTCTATTATGGACAGCTGAAGGTTGCCTCTGCAGTCTCTATCATCAATCACCAAATTACCGTGGCTTGGAGAATCAATCCCTTAGTTAAGGGAAGATATCATGGTTTATATCCAGAGTGAGGAAAACATTTGTGTCCCTACCTATCCATTAAACGTTTATTATGATTATTATTCATTATTATTATATTTTTTATTTTTTTTAAATATAATTAGTCTGGAATCAGGGGCTTCAGGCAGGCACAAAATTAAGAAATAATTTTTAACTTTAACTTAATTGTTACAGCACTTAGATTCTCGTACATTTTCTTATGAAGAAACAAACATTTGCTATGGTTCATCAAGGCTGAGCATATTAAATTACTTTTGCATTTCATAGAGTAATGCATGTCAGAGCAGACTATGATCTGATCTTTTTTTTTTCTTTCTTTTTGGGTGGTCCTTTGGGGACCCAGGAGTTGGAATCAACGATCCTTGTGGGTCACCTCCAACTCGCATATTGATATATATCATCATTATGATTATGATAATTATATAATCATATAATTCTATGATTATAAGCAACTCTAGCAAGAGAATGGGTAGGATCTTGTTCAAGAGGGAGGTGTTTCTGTGCCACTTGTGAAGAAACAGAAAGTGGTGGAGGAGAAGGTGCTACTGGATATATCCCATTATTTCTGGATTGGAGAGAGGGTTTACTGTGTTACTGCATCCAGATCACACCCTACTGGGTTCACCAATGCAGAATGCTGCCCTGAGAAACCCTGTAGGATGCTGCCAGGAGCTGCTTTAAAGGCTGCCAGGAACTTTTGGGAAATTGTTTGAAGGCAGAGAGTTTAGAAAGAAGTGGTCTGACTCCCCATGGGTTTTGTTTAAGGAAAGCAAGTGCTACAGCATCTAAAGCAACACGGGTGTATCACCATAGAGGAGCAGAAGATGCCTGTTTGCAGTCTGCCTCGTAGAAACTCATGGAAAGGGAGAAAAAGTGCTTTGGAAAGTTGTCTAACTTTCCTCTGGTTACAAAGGCAGCACATTTAAAAGCCACTGGAAAGGAAATGGATAAATACTTGATTTTTTTGAAAGTGATGACTATTTGCACTAGTTGCCTGTGGAAAGATTTGATGTTTTCAGTTGATGTCCTCATCTTCTAGAAATATATTCTGACTGGTGACTTGTACTGAGACAATTTGCTTTGAAAAGCAAGAAGTATCATGTGTAACAGTAAATTGCAGTCTTGATCCATGCAAATTAACAGTGACTCAGAATTCATCAGGTGGCCTTCAGTGATAGGTGCCAATTCCATCCAATCCTGGAGACAGTGTTGTGTCATTTTTTTTCCGCTGCTGCTAATTTAGATTAATGCTTTTTATTGTTGGTTGTCAGCTTTGACTGATTGAACAGTAAAGTTACATTTCATTTCCCCTCTTTCATTATGGCACTTTGTGAAGAAAAATACAAATGAATTCAGATGTTTAATTAAAGCATAGAAATATTTTTTCTGGCTCTGATTTCAAGAACAAGCCTAGAGAAATGTACTGATTGGGTTACTGATTGTGTTAGTGTAAATTCACTAATTGACTGTTCTCTCTCTCTGTGGCAAGTAGTTCAGACTGAAGTTGTTATTTATTGCCAGTTTATCTCTTTCCAGGATGCTGTAAATATCTGCAGAAAGAACAATCACATTCCTGCAAACAGATTTTTCCACTACCTCCACATCAGCTCTCTCTCTGGATTAATTTCCCTCTTCTGTAAAATCTTAATCTCACTCTCCCTGACCTATAAACAGAGAAGGTAAAAAAATCCTAGCAAGAGGGCAGATGTAAGAAGTCAGTGTGTGTGCAAAGTTAATTGGTTACAAGAAAAGTTGTCAGTCCTAGAAGTTGATCAATCTATCAGTGATGGCAAACACACTCATGGACATTTATAAAGGATGAAAATGGATAGCAAAGGAATGTCCTTTCTAGCTGTGGTTTTTTTTTTTTTTTTTTTTTTTTTTTTTTTTTTTTTCATAGTTGAGCAAGGAAATGATTTCAGTATTCCCTTCTGCACCTCAAAATGTCATTTTGGTAGACATTGTAATGCACAAGGACAGCAGTGGTGTTTGATCTGGTCAGTCACAGACTCCTGGGTTCTACTGGAGCTGAGTTCATTGGAAAAGCCAGTTAAAATGCTTGAAGAAACTTCAGACCCTGAAACCACCATCCATAGCATTGGGCTGTAGGTTAGTCAGAGTAAACTATTTGGAGAGAGATGTACTTTCTGCAGAAAGAGTAGGAATATATTACAAGTCAGCAAGATACAGGATTTAGAAAATAAAAAATAAAAAATACAGAACAAACAGGAAAGCTATGAAGAGAACTAGTGAGGGGATAGAGGAAATTTTTGGGGATTAAAACCATGACCTGCCAAGTTTTCTGATTTCTGGCAGTGATTTTTGACCAAGAACACTATTTACTTTGGTTTATTGCTTCACAGCTTAAGAAAAATAAAGTCTTGGTCCATGCATTTGAAAATAGAAGAGGATACACTGAAGAGAGTATCACCCATGATTTTGTTTTTCTTTCAGTGGAAACAAACCTCTAGCATACCAGATAGTGGATCACAGTTCAAAACACCAGAAAAATAGATCATCTGGGCTGATCAAATTCATTCACAATAAAGCTAGTTTTTCAAGATGAGGACTGTCTTCAAGAGAGCCCATACCCTGACCTTGAAGTACTTGGGGCCAGGTTTAATATCTATGCTGATCTAACCCAAATGTTCCTGAGCCCCATTCAAAAAGTATTTTTTCTGAAGAAAAGTGTGTTGTAGCTGTCGTATTTAAAAACAAACAAACAAAAATCAAAACAAAACACACAAACACAAAAGCACCAAAACCAAGTTGGACAATACTGCCTAACATTTGGACAGCTCTGCAATGGAGATGCTCCTTATCATTGCCTTCTTCTGCACTTCTTGAGAGCCCTTGCACTAGCAGCCCTGAGACATACCTGAAATGGTAAATTAGTAGATTTTGTGGTAACCAACTTTGATAACTTGTTTCCTTTTCCCTGAAATAAACTTATTGCGGATAAATATTGCTGTAACTGACAACATGACAGAACAGATGTCTATTGTGTCTAAGCACATGAGCTCCACTGATATATAGGGCTGTGTAGTTTAACAAACAACTAAGGGCAAGCTTAGGGTTATTGGGGGTTGAAGCAAAAAGTAAAGAGATGTTCCTGTGAGTTCTATCCAATGGGATGTGCAACAGGACACTGTTGTGGAGAACTAATGTGGAGAACTAATGTGGAGAACTAATGAAATTTCAGAGAGAGAAAATTTCTTTCATTGCTGTAGAAATGCAGAAAAGTCCACAGCAGCCTGTAGAGAAAAAGCAGCCTATTTCCATCTGCTTCAACCAACGGATGAGGAGTCTGCAGGACTGGGAAGGATATAGCCAAGAAGAGTTCAAATCTCAGCTACTTTCTCCAGTGCATTTTAAAGATCTCCCTAAAAGCTGGTTTCTTAGTTGATTCAGCATTCAGATGCAATCAGATCATTTTTGTCTCTGGTCAATGAGTGTTGCTGCTACTGGAATACAAGCCATCAAATCGGTCCAGCCTCTTTTCTCCATAAAAAGTGAGCCTGTGGTTTTCAAAGTGCAAACCATCATCCTTAAATCAGTACTTCACTGAAAGTCCACTGGCAAGAGCGTTCTGGAAAGTTTAGAGGTGAAAATGGCAGCTACTGATAAAATTATTTTGTGAACTCAAGTTGATATAAGGCAAATAATTCAGAAAAGGATTAGGCACTTACATGAATATGAATAACATCAGCAATTGCACTGGCAAAGAGAAAATTTACAGGGGTTATCAATCCTTATGCTTCAGAGCATGGGGCCATTTCTGGGAAGAAATATTTTCTTGCCTATATAGCCCTTAATCCTCAGAGGCCTCAATGTATGACACCAGCATCTAAAGCCTCTCTGAGTGTCTTGGAAAGAGAGGTACAGCAAAACTCTGAGTGAGGTGAGATGAGTTTCGCTGTGAAGTTAGAAAGAATGCATGAATGGAACAGGATTACCAAGAGGATGAAGGGCTGGCAATTCCCATTGATCATTATTAGTCCTAAAGCAGAGGCTGGCTGGTTTTCTGGAAAACAACACTGAAATGTGAAGTGGTTTGACTACTGAAGGGTGATAGCTCTTTTCGTGTGGTGAGGGTCTCTGACAGTTTTCCCTGGGAGTTAAGTACAGGAAACCTTTTCACTTCCAGTCTGTGGCTTAGCAAGCATCTTACTGAGTCAGTATTAAATCATGAAGCTTGGGAAGAAAGTCCTCCCTTGCTCCCGCCAGCTGTACACACAGCCACCTGAATTATGAGCTCTGCATAAAGATACTGGCTCCTTCTGTCCTCCTCTTACCCCTGCAAGGTTGCACTCCCTGGGGAAACAAAGAATCACAAACAGTTTGCACAACTGTGATGTTAAATCACTACAGCAAAATTTATGGCTAGGCTAAGGAAAGCAAGTTTGTACTTTAATGACACTCTAAATACTCATTTTCTGTTGCCTTTCTCAGAAGCCAGAGAAGAGGGAATTATCTTAGTTGTAATTCTGCCAAAGTATGTGGAGCTGCACTGGAAGTTTGTCCCTTGTGATGTTGTCTCTACCTGACTGAGGGGGTCTTATCTTCAAATTGCTTAAAGTACTTGTTTTCCTGCACAAATGATAAAATAGAGCTTTGGGTCCTCAATGTCCTTCGGGTTTTCAAATAGGAGTATTTTGTTGCCAAAAATACAACCTGGCCTCATGCTTACCGACCTTCATTTATCTTGATGTCTCATGTGTGATATCCTGGATTTCACCAGGAGATGCCTATCTGATACAGGAGACAGTGAAGCCAAGGGAGTTGTTTTGAATTCAAACCCTCTTAAGCACAGCATCATATCATGGTGAAACCACTGGATGAAACAAAGACTGACAGTTTAATTTCTTGAAGTACTGGAAAAGACATCTGCCACGATGGCTAATGGCTTCTGCAACATGATGGTAATAGACTGTGAGGCTCTTTACAGCTAAAGAAATTAATCCTTTTTTTTTTTTTTTTTTTTTCCCCCTTAATCTATCTGTCTTTTTGTGTATGAAATCATAATTTTTTGCTATCTACAGCATGACTATTTTGTCTCCCCATTCCTTCTCTGTCTGCCTTTAACATCTAATCTCCAAGGATTTTACAAATCTGCCAGCACTGATACCTTCTTTTAGCATTAACAAAATTGCTGAAATCAAATTCTGAAAGGACCTTTATACCTATTTCCATTAAAATGTCTTCTCTACCTTGTGATGAGGCAGGTCACTTTCACTTTTGGCCAAAAATGAAAACAAAAACTAGACAATGTTTGCTCAAAGCCTTGTATGATTGTTTTGAAATAAGTATGTATCTATGTTGAATATGAACAGATGATTTCTACATAATAATTCTAAAAATAATAGTAATAAAACAACAATAATCCTTCTCCACAAAAAAAGAAAAAGGAAAAAAACATTTCATAATAGCACTTTTCTTCCCTAGTATCTTAAATATATGACAGAAAATTACCTCAAAGGCAAAAAAAAAATGTATGAAACTTGGGATCAGAAAAAAATATCTGGGAATTTCATAAGCAGAAGAAGTAGAGTATTGACATTATCTGTGCATTTGTAGTCTTGTCCACCAGAATAGCAGCAGCTCCCTTTACCCACCCCTGTTCTCTGTGTGCCTGTGGTACCTTGGGTCCCCATACACGCTGATGGGCCAGTCCTAATTCCCAGCCTGGGTGGGCAGCTGCTGGGTTGTCCCTGCCCCTCTTCTGATACAGCTGCTCCCTCAAACCTCACTTCTGTACTCATGCAGTTTGTTGAAACCTGTAAAATGTCACTGTTTCTGGGACTTATCTCCTTCTTTCAAATGTGGTTGAAATTGGCAAGTGTATGCAAAAGTAATTAAGGGAGGATTGACGGACAGTTTGACAAGGTACCTTATTTCCTTAGGAAATCAGGCTAAAAAAAAAAAAAAAGGATTGTTATATAAAAATCATATATATATTTTTTTCAAAACAAATAACTTCCTTTGTTCCCCTGAGCATCAAAGATTAGCAAAAGCCGGAGGAATTTTTAAGTCCAATTTAAACTTCAGAGCTTGACTAGAAGTTTACTACTGAATTGTCAATTACCTTGGACTTTTTAATTAGCTCAGATTTTGGGCTCTGGTACAATATTTATTTAGTCTGTTTTTAAAGAAAAATATGTAGAACTTAGTGAAAATAAAACTGGGTTTATGAAGCCAGTTTTTTATTTTTTATTTATTTTTTTTAAATAAATATATGAAACTAGAACATAATTTTGTCTAACGTATGAAGGTGATTTTTTGTTTATTTTTTAAGGTTTTACATTAGTGATCATTAGTGATCATGAAAGTGATTATTTTGTAATACATGCTATAGAGCTGTTCCTTCCTGATCAATGCATTATTTTTAGGCTTTTCTGTTGGGTTCATTTGTATAGTGTTCTTGTGTTCAGTGAAAAAGTGAAGGTGCAGAGTAGTGTCCAAGAGAGTGTCTGTGGTGTGTGTATACAATTCTTCAGATGGATGCATCATCCAAAATCTAAGTCACAATTGTCCTTAGGAGAAAAAAAAGACTGCTAATTAAAGTTTTGACTTCAAGACAGAAGACTTCTGTATCACAGTATACAAAATACAACAAATATTGATGAATTCTCACACTCCTTGTCCATGGAATTGCAGAAATACAGAGGTTGCAAGTTGGTTGTGAGACATGAGAGATGGCATAAAGGAGCTCTCTTCTTAAACTTCAGCCACACTTTTCAGGATTCTCTTTCCCAAAACATTTTTGTGACACGGTGCATATGGGTACTTGACTTACATGCTGGGAATTGAATTGGAGAGCTTCAGATCTGCAAATTGATCTGAGAAGTTGAGCATCTGTACATGGAGGCTATAACCTTTTATATTCTTTATGGATTGAGAGAAGAGTATTTTCATGTACGCTATTTGCTGGGTTAGATGCAGAATACTTAAGCAGAGACAGACTGAGACTAGAACTGCATGAAATTGTACACAGATAAATTTAGACTTTATGCTAGAACAGATCTGCCTGAGATTTTCTTTCCTCTTACCAAAACAGCAGAACATTTGCTTGGAGTACTGGAGAAGTAGGATTTCTCTCAGAAATACTTCCTGTGCTGAGAATTTGTCCCTGTTCATTCCTATTACCAGTAAGAACAGCAGATCTGTGGATAGACAGACGACAAATATTTAACTGTTACTGATATGGAAGAAATAGTAGAGGAAGAAATTAAAAATAAATAAAAAAATATTTTCTTACATCTTTTTTTCTCTCCCCTTGGTTACAAATCCCAGCATTTTTTATGCTTCAGTCTCTCAATCTGACTGTAGTCTGCTAGAGGTGTAAAATGGGTGACAGGGTTTCCGTCCCTGGGAAATAGAAGTGAAGAGTAGAAATCACTTAAAGTAAGAATTGGTTGCAGTTGATATAGTTTAATGTTGAGCTGCAATAACTGCAAAGACTTTCTCAGGAATAGCCAGGTCTTAAGTATCTGTCTGTGCTGCCTTCCCAGGTTCTTTTGCTCATTTTTGAGCTAAATGCCTACATGACTATATAGGGTTTGAATCTCTATCAATGCAGTACGGGACTGGATCCAGCTGCCTTGCTTCAGGATGGCCATCTTTTAAAGGAAAAGAGCTTCTATTATAGTGGTTTTCAGCATTTTCCTTGAGAAAACAATTTCCTTGTTCACTCTTTAACTTAGAATAGCTGAACATCCACATCTCCATGTCTGCTTTCCACTAAACTGGGATCAATATGAGATTGTGTCTGCTGGCTTTGACCATACTTAATGAAACAGGGATCTAGCAAACTTTTTTCTGCCTCCTGGTTAAATTTGCTGTCTACTTTTTCAGATAAATATCAGTGAGGGAAGGGTCTGTGGTGGCAGGAGAAAGGACCATTTTGAGAAGCGGTTGGTTAAAGGTTTAAATATTTGTCTGCACCATGTCCCATGGACATTATTTGTGTACTTCCTCTCTGTGTTTATTCAGATTTGCAATGTTCTTGTAGTAGGTGAAGTGCTGCTTTGAGGGTTGCCAGTCCCTGAAACTGCTAAATCAAAATGCTCTGGTGCATTGAATTTTGGCATTACTATTCAGTAAATTGTGTATCTTCCCCTCCTCTGCTCCCTCTTGATATGTCTTGTTCAATAACAGCCTTTGCCTCTGACACCAGATGAATGTGACATGGATATCCAGGCAGACTGAAGTACACCCAGGAACAGAGGTTGTTCCTGAGACAACCCTCACATAGTGTGTGCCTCCAGTTACAGTGACAACAATGTATCCTGAGCTGCTTATCAAGTGCCAAGAGTGGCTTCTGAAATACTGCTGGGTATCCTTCAATCTCAGGCTACAAAGCAGAGAAGGAGCTGAAGCCAGGCAGTTAGGAGGTGGGCTGGCTGGGCAGTATAGGCTAGATGTTTAAGCTGGTAGCTAAATGTGAGTGCAAAATCCCCTTCAATTCACAGTGAATAAGCCTCTGGACTGCAATATTAATTCATTGGTTTGGAGATACTTCTAGAGCCAACAAGGTTCATTCAATGTGCTTTTGTATTTCTTCAAAGATTTTGGACTACGGTGTTGCTAATTTCCTATAACAAATGCATGCTTTTTAAAGAACTGTTTTATTTTAGTTGGGTAAACCTGTGCTGTACTCAGAGAGTTCTCCTCACTTGTGTAGAAAAAAAAAAATAACAAAAAAGCTTATCCTTTAATGTTTTTCAGAAAGGAAGGGTCTGCTCTGAACCTAATGGTTGATAAGTCAGTTTAGGCTCTTTTACTGTTTCTTCTGATAGGTAACTCAGTTCTGAAATGTTCTTTCACTCCACAACCTAAAACATGCTTTGCTTAAGAGCTGCAGCTCTATTACCCTTTCAGAGCAAGCTATAATACTTATGAAAGTTTTTCAATCATGCTCCAGTGTCCTTTGGGACAGACTACTTTTGCTTATTAGACACTTTTCTGATAATGTCTTTTCTGCATCTTTCCCTAAGATGACACGTTACTGTATTTCATGTTGGAAGTAGTGGGAAAAGGTCTATATTCAGTGATATATATATATATATATATATATATATTCAGTGACTATATGACAACATGGCCCTCTGATATCTAATAATCCTCTGGACATATCTTTGACATTGCCACCCTGCTAGCCTGCTAGCTGCCTTTTCTTCTTATGTACTGAGTGGTCAGTCATCAGCAACTGAGATGAGGTGAGCTCACATGGAAAGTTCTTCCCTCAGAAAGAAAACATCCAAAAAGGAAGGATGGGAGAAAAATTAAGGCAAAATATACCAATACATTATTTGAACTCAAGATTTCTGAATTTGTTTTCCATGTTGGGATGCTGTGCATCATTTTTATAGGAACACCTATTGTCATGCCCCTGTGGCAGGCTGTGGTTTGTGTCACAGGGTCTGTTCCAGTACTTAGAGAAAAGTCTGCAGAGAAACTCCCATGAAATTTATTAAGCTAAGAATTGGTTCTCTCCTAAGAGAGCTGTGTTCCAGAAATTTGCCTGCTGACACTTGGGGAAGGTGGAGACGATGTAATTTGGACTGTTTTAAAAATAAAATTGTTGTCTTTCATAAAAAGTCTGTTTTCAGCTTTGCAATTGCTTCTGGCAAACACTGACAAATTGGTGAAATTAGTGGGATGGTTTTGGCAAGGTAGCTGGCTTCTTCAGGTTCTCCCACCCCTCATCTGTCCACTTCATCAAGTTATGCTAAATTGGCAGCATTTAAAAAATAATAAAAGGGGGAAAAATTCCAATATTCAGAGACAGCTAAGCAGAAAGTTGAAATGCAATGGCTTTTACTTTTTGTCAAATTTGAGATATATTATTGAGGGTAAAAAACACAAACTGTGACTGCCAAAAAAAAAAAAAAAAAAAAAAAAAAAGAGGAGAAAAAAACATAAAGTCCAGAGGAACTAACTTGCAGGTAAAACATGTTAGGGAGATCATTTAGTGTGATCACACAAGCTTCACAGGTGGTATCCAGATGCCACCAGACTGAACATCAGTGTAAAACCTCAGCCTGATTTCACAGCCTCGTTCATCGTTCTATCTTGATAGCTGGCATCCATTCTGCTTATCTGCAATAAGAGACAGTTTCTTCATCCACTGCCCTTTCAGTGTGTGACGACCATAAACTACTGGTTACAAAGGCTGAACATTTGAGAATCTAGTGATATTTAAGGGAAAAGATTTCCAAGCCCTTGATAGAAATACACCACTGAAATGCACAAAGAAGCAAGCATAACTTCCTTGCTCTTAGAGTGATAAAGAAATTAACAGCACACCAGGTTCCAAAATCCCACAGGTGTTTGGAGATATCTCCTTTTTTCTCTTCTTTAAACACTTCTCTTCCTCCAAAATGTATAAAGCTAGCTGCAGCTAAAGGGATGGCAAGACACAGAAAAGATATTGCTTCCCCTGAGTTTTATGAAGCCGATATCAATCTTTTATTTCATAAACTTCAGGCCTGTTATTACCCTAAAAGCGTGTTCCACAGCATTTAATGTGACACTGATGAGAATACAAATAAGGAGAAGTGAGGGAGATGGAGGACAGAGGGAGAACAATCAAATGATGTTAAATGTAAGGACCTAAACAGCGCTTCCATATCCGCTGCCATTGAGGAGAGTTTAAAATGGCCATGAAACCACAGAGCATCTGAATTGTGTTTGGGGCAGTAAATCAGTTTATGCTTCAGTACTGAAGAGAAAAATACCAACTGAGGCAGGTGAAAGAAGAAATTTACATTATGGAGGCATGAAGGCTTACATGTGAACTAATGAGGCATGCTTTAGCTGAGCACTGTGTGGAAAGTTAGGGAAAAAATGTCCTTGAAATTGAGATGACGTGGAGTGAAAAAAAAAAGCTTCAGATTTTCTAAACTTTCACCTAGCAGTGTATGAAATGCTGATTAGTTTTATGTCATGTTTATCCAGTGCTTGCTTAGATTCTAGTTGACATGTGCATAACTTAAGTAGATAAATATTCTTGCTCCTGAGTAGTGAGAAAAGGTTGGCTCACTCATTTTGTTTCTTTTCTGATATGTGATTAGCTAACAATCAGTACATTTAAAAATCAGGTAATTCCTTGTATAGGGTGTGGCTCTGCAATTCCTTGCTGCAGTACATTGGGGGACATGTAGAGTGACATGGATTTAAGGAGACACAGGACAGGTACGTGAAGTGAAATCCACAGAGAATTACCAGTGAATTTCACACTGTAGTAGAGACATAAAGCAAGACATCATCCATTGCTCGTCAGACCTTGGGGGAAAACCATGGTGGTCCCACTGGAGTCAGCCTTGAGCTGAAGATCAGACCCACAGTGCTCACTGGTGGGTTTACCAAACTGCTTTAGCAATAGCCAGCATACATAGTCCAGCTGCATTGCCGCATAGGAAACAGTCTCGAACACTCAGTTTGCTCATGAAATCCTCCTTTCCCCAAGCTATATCCTGAACTTTGATGAAGAGGGGCAATTTACAGGCCAGTACAGACA
Source organism: Anas platyrhynchos (assembly GCF_047663525.1). NCBI lineage: Eukaryota > Metazoa > Chordata > Aves > Anseriformes > Anatidae > Anas > Anas platyrhynchos. Next base: position 30,385,273 of record NC_092592.1, on the reverse strand, counting down.
GAAGAAAGTAAGAGATTATACCATCTCTGAACCTAATCTGGAGGAGAAGAGGTGGAGTGTGGTCCAGACCTAAACTTGAATGTATTCAGGGAAATAATGTCTTTCTGTTCATTGCATTTTTTTCCAATGTCATGTAGCTCTGGAGACAGTAGTTGAAGAATCTGGGAAGTCATTTCAACAGTCTTGAGAAATCTGTGTTAGCACTTTTAAAAGTGTTACTTTGAATGAGATGAAATTGAAATGGTGACAAATTACCTGATACTGCCTTAGGAAACAATGCTTCAGGCATCTTGACAGTCCCTCTAGACTCCCTAAATGCTCTATAAATATATTAATTTTTGGAATCAGTTGTACCATATGTGATATGTACTATCAGTTCTTAGTATTCTGTGCCAAATTTGTACACATCAGCGTATACTGGAAAATTAGCTCATTTTCAGATTATTATTCCAAATAAAGATTCAGAATATGCACATGAAGATTGCATTTAATTTTTCACAGACATGGACATTTTGGTGTAACACACATGAATTTTGATACAAATCAAACTATCAAAAAACCTCAGCATTTGTCAAAAAAAAAAAAACACAAAAAAAAAAAACAAAAAACAACTGAAACCTGAAACAACTGTTCTATTGATTAGAAAGGAAAAGGTACTGATAAAATTTGAAAGTTAAAATATCTGTTTTTAAGTTTTGATGATATGTAAAATTGGTTTACTTTTTTTTTCCTTTTTTCCTTTTTCCTTTTTTTTTTTTTTTACTTTTTTCTTTTTTGCAAGAGTGCAAAGTAATGCCTTCCTCTTTTTTTTTTTTTTTTTTTTATTATTATTTTTTCCCCTACTGAATGATCAGTGGAGGAAGAGAGGATAACTTTTTCTATGTTTTGAAAACCACTGATGTTAATGTAGTATAAAGGCTTAATCCTGCAAGCTTTTCAGGTGAAGCTTTTGCTGCATCCATGTCGCTCCCAGTAGTTTAAAGTGAGACAGATTTCCAGTCCCCTATGTATAGACTGTTATGGGAAGGGGCCGTGGTCTTTGTTCAGTGCTCAGTTTGGGACTCCTTAAGGATTTCAAGAGTTACTATAATAAATTAAAAATGTGGTATTTCATAATGGTTCAGATCAGACACTTCTGTAGACTTAGTGTTTTGAGGGGAGCTACTCTTGAGAAGTGAAATAAGGAAGCAGTTCACCCAGTACCAGTTGTATATGAGAAGCAAAGTTACAGATCAGTGATCATTTGGGACTTTGGTACATAGCATACGATAGAAAAATCTTTCCCTGTATCTATGTGCCCACATTTAATCCTGTGATGATGATGTAAGATTAATGAACAGCAAAAACCATCCATTTCCAAATACAAAGTACCACTCAAACACTATTGAAACATTCCACAAAACAAACAAACAAATGAGCAAACAAGAAACCTACTTCACAAGTGTACTTTGTTTTTCCTGAGAAGCATTCAGTCAGTGGAAAAACAATGAAAAATGTCTTCTTTTTTTTTTTTTTTTCTTTTTTCTCCTCCTTTTCTAAATTAAGGGATATGTCACTCTGAAATCCTTTACAAAAGCATATATTTTGGACATATATACTAGAAGCTGGGAAATCAACCAAACTGTCCTTTTTGAGTAAAGAAAAGTTAGTGTCATTAGGTCACTGTGTCTTTCTATAATGGTACCATGGTACCTTCTTGCCATGAACACCCACAGTCTTTGTCATGATATTTTTTCCCCAGCTGCAGATAGAGTTCTCTGTTTTATGCAATACCTTGTGAGCTTACAGTGGGGAAGGTGCAATGGATTTTCACTTCCAAAGAAACCACCTTGAGCACTGTTCATTTCCCATCATGGGCTCTGTTGCCATGCTCAGGTAACTTGCTAGAAACTTGTTTTATTTGTGTTTGTTTGATATCTTTATTTAGTCTTCTTCCTTCTTTCCTCACCTAGGCTTCATTCCTTTACTCCTTCATTCATTCCTGCTCTTCAGGGAGCAGACCCATTTTCCTTAATGGTGAAAATGGCCTGTAAGCTAGTGGTAGGACAGGAACAGATGGACCAAGACATGATGTAGTTATGTCTGTACTTGCTCCGACACTGTCAGCACTAAACTCCATGAAGGTAGGGGTAAAAATTCCCCAGCTGTACGCAGGTACAACATTGAGTGTTCTCCCATTTTTATGTTGACATCTGATAGTTAATGCCCTGAGAGGTATTGCCTTGCAAGGCTTTGCAAAATTTGTATTAGGGATACATACTGCAGCTCTAAGTAGCTATATTATTAGCGAGGCCAAGCATGCCGAATGCGTCCTCAGCTTTGGCAGCCTTCTGTGGCCATGAGTTCCATGATGCAATTCAGCAGGAACAGGAGTGAAATGTATCCTGGGTGTGGCTTCAGTTTGTGATTTATACTGTGCACTCATGACAGCAGGAATTGACTTATACTCTCAAAGCTAATCAAAAAAACCACCCACTTGGTTCTGCAGGGGCAATTCTGCCAGTACCCAACGGGTGGCAGAACAAGTTTCACCCAACTGAAATGTTTAAGAAAGGAAATAGAAACGATTTTATTTTATTACTTAAAACTCAATCCTGTTGAATACTAAAAGACCTATCTAATAGCAATACATTTTTAAAGTAATGAAAAATTTACAGCTGGAGCCTTCAGCAGAGGAACAGTTGAGTATGTTTATTTTGCAGTTCAGTAAATTATATATATATACCAAGAATCAAATTGATGCTTTCAGTTGATCATGCTAATCCAAACAAGCTTTCTTTATGCTTTTTAATCTGGAGAATTTGTTTTCCATTCCTATGCACATAATTATCAAAGCATCTATTAGACACTATAAATAAATCCAGGCCCTAAAATTTGTCTGCAGACTCTAAACACACAGTATGACTGTGGGGCCTATCATTTCTCAGCAGAAGCTGGTGATTTTGTCACTCTCCCTGGGCCCTTGCTAGACCCTTAAAGGAAACCTGCAGTGATAGCTAAATAAATATTTGCTAAATAAGAACATATATATTGAAATTTATGCAAAACAGATGAGAAGTATCTGGTAAAATTTCCATCTCTGCACAATAGTAAAGGGTACTTGTATCATTCCATAATCTTTGCCAAATTGTTATTTCTTCACTCAGTTAAGCTACAGGACAATTTACCCAGCCTCAAACCATCTTTGGAGAGCTGGCACACATTACTAGTGTAGCACAATCTGTAAGTGATGGGGTTCAGACTGGGGAGACTGGGCTTTAATCCCTGTGTAGCTGAGGTAGTGCACAGTGTTTCGATATATAATATTAAAGGAAATGTAGGTACTTAGCAAGACTTTAAGGGGCACCAAAACACCTAATTCCATGAGTTTTCAAGTCTTTTTAAGATCCAGAATCTCAGCAGTTCCACCATGAAAATCTGAGATCATGGTTTATCCATGCATAATGGAGGGGTTGACCATGAAAGATCACAGGGCACTACTTGAACAGCAAGACGATGAACTTGAAAGACTTGATAACTCAGACAAATCTTAAAAGCCTGTTTATATATATATATATATATATATATATATGTAAAATTTCATGCATATACATGTTTACCTATTGGATTCATACTGTTGCCTGTTAGTGGTCATGTCAATCAGGTGTAGTCATTCAGTAAGTGGTTGTTAAAGCACACTTGAAGGTAGCCAGATTGATGGTATTGTTTTCACTAGTTGTTTGCTATTAAATCTGGTGAACCTTCATATATTACATAATAAGGAAGAGGCATCATTCTGACACAGAAAATAAAAAATAAAATAAAAACAGAAGTAGAAAAGGGTGTCTCAGCCAGATTTAGACTACAGTTCATCACCAAAACCACTGGAATCTCAGGCCTGTTTTTATTGTCTTCATTTACAGATAAGCATCCTGATCACCAATACTGTAATCAAATGATTTTACTCTGTCACACTTCCCTCCAGCACAGGAGCAGGGACAGTCTTTATTAGAAGAGCATGCCTTCTGCTTCAGCATAATGGGTTGTGTCCCTACCATGGATATTTCACAGTCACCCCAATGGAGTCCATGACAAGTTAATTCCTAACAGCCAAAGAAATAACATAATTTTTATTAAGATTTTATTTTTTAAAGAAGTTAAGTGAGGAAAAAAATCACTAGAAAAAGTGCAGAGAGCAGAAAGCTTTGTATTGCTTAGCTGGTTCTTTCCAGCTGGATTGTTCTCTAATGTTGAACGTTAATTGGAAAATAACAGCATTCCAGCCTGCTTTTAGAAAATCAATATGCGCTTTTCTGTCCCCCTCCCCCTATTCAGTCTAATTCATTACCAGGATATTTTTAGACAACTGAATAAATAAAAACAAGCCATTTTCAGTAAAAAAATAATAACTGTAACTAGCCAGAAAGATCTCCCCAGTGCAGTCCGCTCCCTGACTTCAGTGTTGCTCACTGATGTCCATGCCAGTTGCCTTTTCCAAATCACTCATCGCTTCCACAAAAATGGTTATTCCTTCTCTATTCCTTTGAACTGGCACAAGCAGGTGGATCAATGGCTCTGTTTGGCATGGGCCAAGCTGCTGGACACTGCAGCAGCAACAGCTTGGCAGCATTGTCTTGGTACATGGATGTTAGAGCCAGTTCACTATTCCCCATCAGCCAAGTGAAAAAGTAAGGCAGAAGAGAGTACAGAATTGGAATTGCAAAGAAGCAACGTCATATTTCACAGAAGATACCTTACAATATAAACAAACAATAATTCTAGCAACATTGTTTTGCCTTTTTTTTTAAATACACAGTCCTGCTCAAATCCCTGTGGATCTAATTAAAACTTTCTTGGCCACCCACCAATCAAGATAATTATGTTGTCTGGCAAAAACAATAGCAACAAAGACAAAATAAGATTGTTCAGAGAGATGCACCTATGTGGGGAACAAAAAAAAACACAACAAAAACACAAAACTGGAAAGCAGTCTAGGCCCCATGCCTTGTTTATTTATTTTTGCCTCCTTTGGTAACTGCAAAAAGAACCAAATTGTATAAAACATGGTGTGTTTGCACCTCAAAGAGTCATGCAGCAGATGTTCAAGGAAGCAAAATGCCCAGAGTGTGTCAAGGAGGATTTGAAATCATGATAAGAGAACATTGCAGTAGAGCCAAGCACCATATTAAATATTAAAATGAGCTGACTGCTGGGAGGGACTGAATCAGAAAAGAAGCTCTTAGCGCAGTGAAAGGGCAGACACTCAAGATGTGTTATATAGAGCAGTCACCATTAATAAACTAGCACATGTTTAAGTTTCTCCCAAGCAAGGTCTGAGATACTGGTTTTATTTCCTGTACTTAGGAGAGGCACTTGCTCAAGTCCACTGGATACCACTGCTGTGGTAGACGGCTTATTCCATGACAGCAAACATATGTAAGTTATGCTGGAAATGAACCTGATCCAAATTCCATTGAAATCAATGAAAAGACTCCCACTGACTGCAATCAGACATAAATGAACTGAAATATACACAGAGCCTCAGCCAGACTTGAAAACTGAACCCGTTTGCAAAAGGATATCAAGCAGTCTTGTTAAAAAATATTAAAAATGACTTGGACTGAATGAAGACAAAAGTTAAGCACACTGTCTTTTGAAGTACCATTGTTTGAAATGGAGGAGAAAATCAGAGTGATTTAGACTTGGATTAGTACACGCATTTGGAGGGCTTCAAACTTTGGTTTTGGCATAAGAAAATCACAAGCCCCTAATTATTATTAATTGCATGAAAATATATCCAAATGAAGCTCTTACCCTTGATATGAGTGAATATTAAATACAGAGAGACATGCACATGCAAACACTTCTGAGGTCTCTTCCAACCTAGAAATTCTGTGAAATATATAAAAGATTCTCAGGGAATGCATGCAATGAAAACAGCAAAAGCTTAGTGTATGTTTTTCTTCTATTGCTTGTGCTATTTAGTGACACATGTATGTGAATACATGTATTAAATGGTCAGATTTGTTGGATTTTCAACACCTTTATTTCATAAATATCATTTATCTAGAATAAAGTTTTTTGACTGAAGATGAGAGGATTTTTAGAGGATTTCTTCTTTCCTTTTTTTTTTTTTTTTATTTTTTAAAGGATTCATTAAAAATTGAAATAATTTCAATTCATTTTGAAATCATTTCATAGACTCCATTTATAAATAACCCTATATTTAATCCTAAAATAAATAATCATTGTCAGGTCCTATTTACAATAAATAAATACCTGTGTACAAGATGTATATAGCTTGATCTTCCAGGTGTTACACCCACAGATGTCTCAGATAAAGTGCTAGAAACTCTGGGCAAGAAATAACTGAACACCAAATTATAAATATATATATATATAATTATTTATATTTTTCATGCTATTCTGGCAAACATCTTAGATAATTAAAGTCATATGAATAACTGATTTTTAAATTCACTGGGCAAACTGAATAAAAAATATAGAAGAAAAAAATCAGAAACCAAAGATTCATTTCAAGCTGAATGTAACATCCTGTTCATCTTTCAAAAAAAGTATTTTGTTTTGCTTTTCTGTCTATATACATGTATACTTATGTATTTAAAATATATTTATATATATATATTTTAAATCTAGCATGTAGGCAAATTTAGCTCCAGAAAAACATTTTTAGTCAAAAAATAGAAGCTTCATTTTCAAACTGCTAAGATGGAACATTTAAATTTGACTGTTTTAGTTTTGTATTTTGAATTGAAACAAGTCTGTAGATGAGATTTTGAGCCAGAAGGAGCCTTGTCTTCGTACTATTCTCCATAGTTAAGGGGGCTTTTTTTTTTTTTTTTTTTTTTTTTTTTTTAATATATTCTCGTATAAAATGTTTGGAGCTCAAAATTCACTACAGTTTACAACAAAAAAATTATCAACACAGAAATATAGATTTTCTCTGCATTTCATCCTGATTTTCCACCACCTACTCTAAATACTTCCTTCTGATTTTTTGGTCAGAAGACTAGAGTTTCCCACCCAATGTGGAGCTATGTCCAATATCTCATGACCATTTATTCTGTCCTCATTATAGGGTAAATCCTTCTCTGTCTCACCAAGCTCCAAAATAGTAGATGGATACCACTGATCTGAGAAGCTTTTGAAAAAACAACCAGGCCGGAGGGAGTAAAAGTCTGAGGAACTTTTCCTGTCTGCATTTACATTTGTTTCTGGCTAGGTAGGTCCTGTGAAAGCATTAACCTTCCAAACAGTTGCTCTGATGGGAAGGGTATCTCTGAGTACTCATTGTAATTCTCAGAAGTGGATGTCTGCTGCAAAGTATTACACTGCTTATCAACTAGCAGAACATCTCATGTGAGTGTTGTATAACCTATTTTAGGTAAAATGAGCTGGGTAAGTAAAAACTGTTGGCCAGATCTATCTCACCTCATTTTGTACCACGGGAGTTTGTATATGAAAAGTTCTGCTGGTTGATCTGTGAGCATCTGTCTCCAAACAAGGATTTCTGACCATGACTTATGAAATGATGCATCAATGAAGCAAGACAGAGTTGCCTATCAGGAATTTTTGCTTGCTCATTTTTTTTGGTTCTGAACTAATATACTGTCAGTGAAAAAGCTCACATCTTCAATCAATCTCAAAAGGTGTTTTTGTTGTTGTTGTACTTTTTTTTGTTGTTGTTCTTGTGAGTGAGCGTGCATTTTAATTTTTTTCTTGTAATGACAAGGTAGGCTAGAAGAATAGTTGTTTTTTTTTTTTTTTTTTTTTCCTTCTGTCTTCTCTGTCTTCTAGTTGAATATTTTCTTTAGCTGTAGTTCAAACTTCTACTTTGTCAACACTTCTGGCTATGAGGAATCAAGCAGGGAGCATGAGCAAGAAAATATCATCTGTAATGATGACAAACTATAAACAGCATTCACAGGCCATTAAGTTTGTAATCTTTTTCTCTTCATCATTATTCTCTTACCTCCATTAAATTGTTCCACAACCAAGGGAGGAAGCCAAAGGTGACAGCCGTAGAGTGATAGACAAGAATTTTTATTGTCCTGTCGATACAGATAAACTCAGAGCTGATAGAATGTCAGGTGAACTTCCCCAGTGATGACTAAAGTTCAGTAATCTCTGCAAAAGGGAGAAAATACAAATGATTTTTATGCCTGTTAGGCTTTTAAGAAGATTTATGTTACTGAAGTATTCTGAGTCTATTGAAGATGCTTTGAGTGATATTTATTGTTCACAGGAAACTAGTATTTGCACTTGATCAGCATGCTTCAAATTGCAGATTTGCAAGGCTGCAAGACAATCAGGGGCATCCTATAGCAATGATTCACTTGAGGAACTGGAGAGGCCTAAACGATGAGGGAACAAATATGATTCAATGGACACAGCTAAGTAACTTTCAGCTGATTTTGAATAGCTGCAAAGACACTATTCTGATAATGAAAAGGAAGGTTTGCATCTTCAGCCAAGGAAAAGAAAAGAAAGGACCGTACTAAGTGCCAGATATAGAATGGATATATAGACTGGTAGAACAAAAAGAGACAGCAAAGCCCAAGTTTTTTTAATAAGGCCAAATGTAGGATGTTACAGAGAAACAGTCTATGATGTTTGTTTGCCATTGGATACCACCACCAGTAGTAGCACTATATTAGACCTAGAACTGCTGTTTACCCCATTCACACAAATACTGGGAGTCCTGTAAGAATCTGAAGAAATTTGTCACCAGTACTGTCAATGTAGATGGGATGGGACAGGCAAGGGTGAAACTGTTTGAGTCCCCTTTACTGCGTTAAACTAATACTGCAGATATAGGCATATAGTGAAAGGAGAACTAGACCAGTCTCTGGAGGAATCAGAACTTCATCATATATTGGTATCTGAATTCACGTTGAATCATTTATCGTTGGTTCAGCAGGTCAGAAGCAGGTTACTGACTTTATCCTGGGGAGAGATGGGATTTATTCCTGATTTTAGCTATAAATGTATCTTCTTATTGAGCTCTTTACCTATCATAGATTCAAATATTCAAAGAAATGTTACTTTGTAGAGACCAAACTAGCAATCAAAGTCAGAGTACTATCAGTTCTAGATTAAGTTGCCCATAGTTGTCTTGCTGAGTTTTATCTTCCTTGAAAACCTGCAGTGATATAGCTGCTACAATCTAGATAACCTGTCCTGGAGCGGCACTATCTTCTTGGGTGAGTTTTTCCTAAATTTCAGTCTGAACTTTTGAACACTAACTTGTGGTTGCTTCTCTTTGTTTTACTGCCTGGTACAACCAAGAAGAGTTTGTCTTCTTTGTCTTTGTAACTCCCTCTCAAGTATCTGTAGGCTGCTATTTGATTGCAACTTAGCCACTTCTCCCAGCTAGAAGCCCAGCTCTCAACCTCTCATTATAGGTTGGGTACTCACTGCCTTGGTAGCTCTCCAGTTGTTAGACTTCCTCAGTTTTTCCATGTCCCTTTTGAAGGGGGCCCACAACTAGAAATAGTACTCCATGTTCAGCCTTTCCAGTGCACTGGATTATTTTGATTTCTTTTGATCCCCTAATGATGCTCTTCCAAAGGCAATGGAATATGTAGTTTGCCTTATTTGCAAAGAGAGAGAACAGCGTTGGCTACTTGGCCTCCAGTGCAACCCCCAGGCTCTTTCCGGTCAGTTGATTCTCAGCCTTGAGACTAGTGGTCCAGCCAATTTTCAAACCATTTATCAATCACCCAACTTCCTCAAGCTACCCTGATACTGCCATGGGAAATGGCATTATAATAGTCAAGTAGTTAATAAGAGAAGACAATCATGTTAGTCAAGCATTATTTGTATTTGCTAAAGCAGTTTTCATTTTTCCTGGTTACTTTCTTGCCTTTCATGTGGTTGGAAATGTCCGCAGCATACATTTCACTTATTGATGGCAAAAGCCTTCTGGGTATTATTAGGTTGCTTTAAAACAGTCAGGATGAAATGTGACGACTGCTAGGTCATCCCTGTGGTTATCATTCATACTGGTGGTGGTGAATGACTTCACCATGAGGTACACCTCAGGCTCCCTCTTTCTACCAATGCTTACTCGTTTAAAAGTTGTTACAATAAAGCTTATTTGAGCTCTAAGCTCCAGCTCAGTTTTTCTTTAGCTGTAAGCTCAGAGCACTTGCTGAGTTTGTGCAGTCCTGGTATAAGTGCAACCATTGCAATTCTACACTCAACTAAACTATGAAACCCAGGAGGGCAGCTTTCCAGGTTTCTGAGGCTGCAAAATCTGATCAAGAGAGCATGGCAGTTGGGAATTTCAAGCAGATTTCCTCACCCACTATCTTCTGTGGCCTGGTATCGATGACGTGATTTTGTCTCATAAACTCCGTTGTAATACCTAACATTGGAAGAGCACTCAGGAGTGTAGGGTGGGAATAGGTTGATGTCTTCAGATCATAGAGGGAGATGATCACCAGAAAATTGAAATGCAAGGCCAGCCCAGCTGAGCAGATGTCACTAGAGAAGAAATGGCATAGGTGGGATTAAATCACAGGACATAAAAACATAGTAGCAAAGAGGGCTGAATTCAGCTTCAGTATGGGTATTGTAGTTGTGCAGACACATGAGTATTGCTTCAGTACTTGTCTGGTAGTAAAAACTCATTTTGGGGAGAGTCACAGGCTCCCTTCCTCCCATGGCAAATCCACCCTTGGTTTATCACTGAAATTGTTGTGGAAAGCTGACCCATGAAGTCTCCACAGGAAATGCAGGAAGAAGGACTGGACCCAAAGAGCAAAGGGGGAGTTTGCACCATGGACTTTGCTGGCTGCGATGGGAGGGGATGATTCTTTTGGATCCTGAAGTGGAAGTGAATCAAAGGGTCAACAAGAGACTTTCCAGAGGAGAAAGATCCAGACAACAACTATTGTCTCCAGAAAGAGCTGCTGGCTGATAAACAGCACTAGAAATTTGAGTATAACAGTGCTTTAAGGAAACCTAGCACCAGGTGTGGGTGCTGAGTACCTTCCTGGAGTTAGAGGCAATAACATTGATCAAATCTGCTTGCCACCCAGCTCTCCTTGCCAGATAAATTGCTATCTGAAAATTCCATCTGAGGATTTAGCAAAGCAAAATGGCTCTTTAAATTATAAAGTAGCAAAGTCTTGCACTTTTTAAGATTACTTTAAACCTCAGTCTTTGCAACAGGCTGCAGCAAGAGGGAGTAAAAGAACAAAAAGCCCTTGCTGTTAATATTTATGGCAACTAAAGCAAAATTGCATCACATTTGCAGATGAATGGGAGCCCCTGTTAAAAGCTGCAGCAGCTTAATTTTGGGATGGCACTGGTTTGGGGCTTCATTGTCTAGAATAACAAAGGAGAGCTTTCATGTTAATTAATTTAGAGGAATTATTAGTGTTAAAAATAAATAGTGCAGTCACCTTTCCAAAAATAATTGTAGTGAGGTAAATGAAATTCATTTGCAAGAAGATACAGATTTTATGTTATTTCAGTTCCAGATTTTTTCAAATATTTTTTCTTTGCCAGATACATTGTCCCTACATGAAGTCCTAGGACTGTGTTCTGATAATACCTATGTACCATCTATATAAATATTGCTACAAAATAAGCCATGTAGATAAATAATTTCCATTTATTCAGTGAAATAAGAGGCACTTGGAAATGATGCATATAATTAATCACTCTTTTATTTAGAAAATGAAGCATCCAGAACCTATTTAGAAAAAAAAAAAAAAAAAAAAGTCTGTGATATTTACAGTTTAGAGTCATTTTTTTCCCAAACACAGATTCCTTTTGGAGAAATTATGCGTAATGTCTAACTACAGTATTCTTCACTCACCGTGGCTTGACAGGAATCAATGGAGCAGTGTTCTTCTTGGGATCCCTTCATTACACAGTCTTTACAGAGGAAACTGATGATTTAAAATGGGTGTAGATTTACAAAATCCTGATTATACAAATATTTACTACAGACGTATTTTACTGCTTAACCTGAAATATATTTGAGAGCAGGATAAACAAGATTATGTTATGTCCCTGCCCTATATTGAAAAATCAGCTGTTTCAGCCTACCCAATTCTGTTTCTTACTCTCTATCTTTCATTTCTCTTTTTCTCTTTCTTCTCCATCAAAGCTTAGGCATTTGCACAGTCCCTAAGGTGCCTCTGATGTGTAGAGATCTATCACCTAACACCTTTCAGAAAACAGGAATCCTGTGGACCCAGGAAGTGTTTTGGGGCTGCAATTTCACATGTTCTGATTTCACAAGGTTTTTGTACAGATTTATGTCCTTGACCAAGACTATACTTCTACCTGTCTCTGAATCTGCCCATTCCTAATTGAAGATGTGTGTATTCAGTCATGTTTCCTTCTGTTCCAGCATCTCTACACAACACTATATAAGTCCTTAGGAAGATATTTGCTCCACTGCATCAGCTACTCAGAACTAGTATCTACTCCCTTAACTAGATTCCTGCCTGTTATTTCTGACCCCAAAAGTGAGAACTTTGCCAAACCTTCTCATGTCTGTGCAGCCTTTCCTTCCTTGTGGACTTGGCCACAGAGCCGGGTCACTACACACCAGTGCTTTCCTTTGGCTTAGTGTATGAATTCAGCCCCCTCTGATAACAGCGTAGGGGCCTACTGTAGCTCCCAACTCAGAGCATTATCCCTTACATCAAATGACAGGGGATTATTCTTGTGTGCAAAAGATTCTGGGTTCATATCTCTGATGACTCAATCATCACATCATCTATGGCAGAAAGATGGCTGGCAACAAGATTAGATTATGGCAATTCAAAATGTCTCTCTCAGATAAGTGCATACTATGAGTATTCAGAAGTACACACAATCAGATTGTAAAACAGATGACAACAGCATGCCTTGGAGACCAAGAGTATAAATAAGGATTAAACAAATTTAGGGAAGAGAGGTCCTCTATACCTATGGACTATAGAGTGCAAATGATGCTACTGGAATTGCCTAAACTGATGATTCCTGGAAAGAGGGATTAGGAAAAGGATCATACTGTTATCAACAGTGCAGTCTTGTTGGATGCCTGTAGCTAGTGGTGTCTTCCCATGGGTCAGTACTGGGTTCAGTCTCATTAACTTGTCCTCCCGCTCTACTCAGCCCTCATGAGGCTAGATCCAGTGCAAGAGAGACATGGAGCTCCTGGAGAGTCCAGGGGAGGGCTACAAAGATGATCAGGGGACTGGAGCATCTCTTATGAGGAAATACTGAGAGAGCTGGGCCTGTTCGGCCTTGGAGAACAGAAGGCTTTGAGGGGATCTTATTTATGTGTACAAGTATCTTAAGGGAGAGTGTCAAGACAACAGGGCTGGACTCTTTTTGCTGGTGCCCAGCAGTGAGACAAGAAGCAACGGGCACAAACTGAAACGCAGGAAGTTCCATCTGAGTATGGGGGGAAAAACTTCTTTACCATGAGGGTGAGAGGACACTGGAACAGGTTGCCCAGAGAGGCTGTGGAGTCTGCTTCTCTGGAAATATTCAAAGCCCACCTGGATGTGATCCTGTGCAATGTTCTCTAGGTGGCCCTGGTTGGCAGGGTGATGGAATAGATGATTGCCAGAAGTGTCTTCCTACCTCAGCCATTCTGTCATTCCGTGTGATTCTGTGATATCTCTTATATCCACAGACAGCAAGAGAAATTCTGGAAAAAGAAGTCCTCAAGCTGTAACCACTATTTTCTTTCCATGACTGACCCTTGTGTGCATTTACTTAAGAGCTCTGCAGGTATGGTATATTCACAGTATATTCACAGTATATAAGGTGTGTTTCTTCCATTAGCCTTAGCCAGTACTTGACATACAGACCTCTATTAAAAGCAAAGATAATCCCAGGAGAAATTTCCTGACTTCTTGTTCATTTCTTCCTTCCAAGTTCTTCACACATCTCTTTGAATTTCACTGCTTTAAATTAAAGACTCTTTAAGAGACCTGTCCTAGGAAGGTGTCACTCTTTAATGTATCCATCAGGATAGATCCATCTGGCATTTTATGGAAGATAGGGATTGGGTTGATAATCAAGTCACTCCAGTTGCAGTCCTTGTTGCCTGGCTGATCATGCTGTGACAGTTTCCCCAAATTATACAACAGAGGTAAAATTCACTGGCCTTTGTGAAGAGCTTTGGTCTTAGTAAAGGAAAGGAGCTGTTTAAGTACAAAGTGTTAATTATTATTACCAACAGGCTGTAACTAATAGTAACCATTTAGCTGGGAGATATGGAAACAGGTATGCAGTTAATTGGTTTACAGTAGATTTAGCTGAGGTCTGATGGTTACACTGCAGACAATCCATCATTGTTGTAAGCAGCATGAAGTTATGCCCAGCCTCAATTATTGTAAGTCTCCCTTTGTGATCTTGTGCTAATATCCCAAGACATGTCACCAGTGAGCATTTGAGCAAAATCTCTAGAAGAATGTGGAACAAATCTGTAAATCTCTTTCTGAAATGCCCTGCCAAAAAACATAATAAAGTCTTGTATGTCAGGAAGGAAACATTAAAAACATTAATTAAGAAATAAACTCTTCTGGAAATCAAATGGGAATGAGTGAGGACAGCCAGATGGGGATCAAATAAAATTCCAATGGAAGGGCCTTTCCAGATTTCTAGTCTTAGAGAACATGTTTCCTTTAAAACTCAGGCTCCTGTCCTGCGGTGTGGGCAGGCACCCACAGCACTGCCCGCAGTAATGGACCAGTGCTCCCAAGGCCTGGAAGAGACCAACCCCCGCAGTCTGGATTCGGTGATCTGCTCTGGCTACCACTTGTGACAACACCCTGGAGAAGATATCTAGTGAGAGGGAGAGCTCAGCTCCTGGGGAAGAAATTGCTGATCCTTGAGAGGCAGCTAGAGCAGCAAAGATTTTTTTGCTGATAAACCACCGATGGAGAAGCCCTCCCTTCCCCACTTCCCATCTCAACCGCTGTCATTTAATTTGCAAAAGCTTGTCCCTGTCCCTATCAGCATTTATTTAAGTACATCTCTGCTGCGCCTGAGTGATTTATCTAAACATCGGCAGCTACTGTAAGTGACGGAACAGCAAAGCAGTGGCAGAGGAAGGAGTGGAGAGGTTGAAATGTGACTTCCCTCTTGTGAAATCAAGCACAGGTGACTGTTCTGAGCAACTCCAGTGTATTTACATCAGTCACAGGCAGAAAGAAAAAAAGAAGGCATTTCAGAGCCTGCTCAGACATTTGAGACCATTTAATTAATCAAATTAAAATATTTCCCCTTGGAGGACTATACACGCATGTATACACATGTGCATGCATTGCTGCTTCACTTTACACATTTGCTCCCCATCCCTGGGTGGTGATTTTAATACATCAGGGCTTGGGAGCGGGTCTTAGGGCTTTGAGCTGATGGTAATCAGATGTGTGCGTGAGTGTAAAAGTTGGAATAAGTCCTCCTGGAGTGCGTGTGTGCGCTGTGCATGTCAGAGAGAGGCAGCGAGCAGCCAATCGCTCAAGGAACACACGCGGGGCGTCCTGATGGGGTGGCTGCAGGAGGAGTGTGATGCACAAGCGGCCAAGTGAGAGCGAGCAGAGAGAGAGCGAGCGGGAGAGGAGCGAGCTGCGACTTCCACAGAGGCAGCCGGGAGGAATCACCAGCCGGGATTTGCTCCTCTCTCTCTCCCTCTCTCTCTGACTTCAATTCAGCTCCTCCCCCGTGTGGTTGTGGCTTTCCCTTCCATCAAAAGCCTGATCAGCAACGCCAGTCTTGAGGAAAAAAAAAAAAAAAAAAGAAAGAAAAAGAAAAAAAAAAGAGAGAGAAGGAAAAAAAAAAAAAGAGAGAGAGAGAGAAAAAGAAAAAAGTGCAAAAGAAGAAAAAGAAAACAAGAAAAAAAAAAAAAACAAACGGAGAAAAAAGCAGTCTCCCTCCCCCCTGGCTGCATCAAACACAGCAGAGTCTGAAACTTTATGGAGTTCTTGCTGTGTTTACCCCGAGGTGGGTAAATCGGCATCACCCTGCTCGCTCGCTCCTTCCTGCTCTTTCTCCCTCGCACTCATCAGCAGTCAGCAGCGATGGAAAAAGTTGCTGGCTGGTACCCAGCCTGGCACGTTGCTCTCCTGTACTGGACATGGCTTTTCCTCTTCACTTTTGGCTTTACCGGTGCAGAAATAACTTGCAGATCCTGCCATTCCCAGGTGAAGCCGCAGCATCAACATCCGCAGCAGGGATTACTAATGCATTTGAGGACCGACAGAGGAGAAAAGGAGCAGAGGAGGTTCCCGGGGGAGAAGGGAGGTGAGAGAGGGCAAGGGGCCGGGATGGATGCGGAGGATGCCGGGCTGCAAGCGCCCTTCGACCCTACCCTCTCGGGGGCCAAAATCAGCGGCTGGGAGACCCGGACCTTGACGAGGGAGCCCGAGAAAGTGGCCGGGGAGCGGCGGCCCGGAGAGGCGGCGGCTCCTGCGGGGGACCACCGCCGCCGGGGCCGGGGCTCGGGCCGGCGGCGGCGGGGCCGCAGCCCCCGGGGCACCGCGGGGCCAGGCGGAGCCGCGGGGAGGGAGCCGGGGGGCTCCGGCGCCGCCCGCTTCGGGCTGGAGGAGCTGCGGCTGGGCAGCACCACCTTCGCCCTCACCGGCGACTCGGCGCACAACCAAGCCATGGTGCACTGGTCCGGCCACAACAGCAGCGTGAGTACCGGCTCGGCGGGGCTGGGGGCGGCGGGGCTGGGTTTTGACTTGTTTCCCACCCCCATCCCTTCTTTTGTTTTCTTTTTTTTTTTTTTTTTTTTTTTTTTTTTTTTTCCGGGTGGGGTGGGATGGAGGAGGAGGAGGAGGAGGGGGCTGCTGGGTTTTTCTTCTTTAGGGGGGATTTTGCTCAGTTCCCGGGCGCCGCGGATTGGCTTCGCTTAGCAGTGTGCAGTGGGGCAGAAGTGCCTCAAAAGGACCATTCTTCTGGAGCAAAAAACTTTCCGCCGCCCGCCCGCTGAGCACAGCCCCCTCCAACCCCCTTCTCCATCACCCTGGAGGCAGAGAGGGATAAACCACTACTACCACCCACGGCGGGGAGGGGAAAGGCTGGTCTGGGGGGGACCCATCCCTCGCACCCCACCTGCACCCCAGGGTAACCCCTGCTAGGAGCTCGAGAGGCTCTGATGGGAGGGAAGGGGTCCTGGGAAAGCTCCTTCTGCTGCTGCTCCCCTTCCTTCTGGCCCTTGGGCCCACATCAGCCCAGGGCTTGGCCCCATGCCGTGCTGGTGGTGAGATGTTGGCTGGCTCAGGACTTCATCTCCGAGGTGCCTCCGTGCAGGGATCAAAAATGTTTTTTCACCCCTTGTCACCAAGGTGTTAAAATGAGGCAGTTCTTGTCTCCTCCCCGTGACCCGGACCTTTCTCACGAGTAGTGACAGAACGGCTCTGACATGAGCCAAGCAGAATGAAATCAGGCAGAGGAATAGGGGACAGGTTTCCAGGCTGGAGCAATAGTCATGGCATCAAAGTTACCAAGTTAACTTAAGCCCTGTGGTACTCCAGCCTGTTCTGTGGAGGTAACCTGGAGCCACTGGGCTGGGGCTTGGGTTAAGCAGGGCGAGTTGCCTGGCTCACTTTCTGCCTGCCCTTAACTCTGCTCCTGGGCTAGCAGAAGCAGGGGGATCCAGCTGCCTGAATGCTCCAACTTCTGTCACAGCTTCTGCAAGACAGCAAGCAGAATGCTAATAAGAGGGACAGGGATGCCAGCGTGACTTCTTGTTGGCCCATACAACTTCCTGGGAGAAAGGGAAACTTGGGCTCCTCTCCTCTGGGGTGTCTACAACTATAATGCCAGAAGATTTCTGGCTGCCTGGCACAAACCCTTTGCCTGCCTTTCAGCTTTTAGTACTGAGAGTCTGGTAACATTTAGAAATAAGTCTGATCATTATGAATTCTTGTTGGTATAGTTTGTATTAAGGCATAACAGTCACCCCATTTAGAATTAGTATGGATGTCATAAGCACCTCACTGTGGGGTTCAGACCTAGTTAATTGAGACGTGGTTTTATGGGCTCATCAGGAGCTTTTTAATCAGTTAATTGACAGAGGAATACTTGTTATCTCCATTTTGAAGGACTTTCCCCTTTCTTCCCAGCTCAGCTAGCCTCTCTCTTACATAGTCGTGGTAACAGAAATTGCCTTGTAGGAACTCTGGTCTTTTCATACAGATTGAATTGAGGCTGACACTGGTTTAAAGAGACCCATTTGCTAAGAAAAAGCTGCTGATATAAAAACTCACACAGCAAGCATCAATTTTCCTGCTCTTTTAATACAAGGATGTTTCATACCTACATTTATCAAGGCATTATTATTATTTGTGCTTTTTATTATACATGTGCCTAGGCATATATATATAAAAGTATGTATGTTTCTGCCCTCTGTGGTAGTATGAACTATTAATACTAAGGATGGATTTACTTGCTGAGTGTGTTGGTGTAGAAATGTTTCCAGGGAGCTGTGGGGAAATGTGCTGCTGCTGTCCTGCCCAAAGAGCCCTGGGTGGTGGTGTGTTTGGGGAGGTCACACTCCCACCTTGCTGCTGGGCACCCTGGCAGCACTGTGCTAGCTTGTGTTATGGCTGCACCCCCCTCACAGCACTTAATGAAGCTGGGCCCAGCAGGAGCTGGATGCACGACAGGTTTATCTGTGCTCAGCTGAAGCAACAGTGTTAGCTCAGTAGGTATTCAACGTGGTGCTGACCCGGGGTGTCTGCAGGCAGCTTTGGGGCACTCATCTGTGAAGGAGCTGGGAGCGGGAGGTAGGTTAGGATGAAGTGTTTCCTTTCGTGTGCAACGTGTATAATCCTGCCTGTATGGGGGTGGCAGAGGATCCCGTGGTAATATTTGCAAGGGATGCTGTGTAACCCCAGCGCCCTGGCCGCACTCCAGCAGCAGTAGCTGCCAGCTTCCTGCCTGTGTTTCCCCACCATGGCAGGTGGATGCAGCACACCTCATTTTCATTCTAATGGGCTCTGCATGTGCTGCTGTTAAACAGCTTTTGCCTTTCACCCAGGCATAGGGGCACTATGGAGATGATCATAGTTTGCAGCATCTGTGTGAGTAACAGAAAAAGCCAAAACAAAAGGCAAAACCATCTGAGCTCCCTTTAGATGAAAAAAGCTTGAAAATTAAAGCACTGCCACCACTAATCTACTTTTTTTGTTTTTGTTTTTAAGTATTATTATTATTTTTTATTTTTATTTTTAATATACCTGATTCTGCCAACCTCAGTCTGGTTCCCTGTATCCATATTTTGATGGTGCTTTGGATACAATTGCAGTGCTTCTGATGGAGGGAAAAGGACCCCTGAAAACATCCCTGACTGCTGTAAGAGATTGCATTTACCACTTCTCCGGGGCCAGGCTGTGGTGTACCATCTCACCAATGGCATCCTGCTCTGAGGCTGGACTTGCTGTATGCTTGGCCACAGGTGCAGCAAAGGAAATAAGTAGTGGTCTGAGATATCCACACATAAGTCCACTGACATAAATAGTCTTACCCCAGCAATTCTTTGGGGCCCATCAGTGACTGTAGGTACTCCCCAGACAGCTCACCCTCCAGCACAATATCCATGCTGTCCACCTTACAGCAGTGCTTGGAACAGCATGCAGTTTTGTGAGGAAAATGCTTTGGCACAGTGGAGACCCCAGGCCTTTGGCAGTGTCTAGCTCACACCTGAAGGGACACACTTCAGGTGCACCCTGGTCCCTCCTGTCTGTCTTGGCTCGTTCACCAGTGCTCTCAGTATATGCTCTCCAGAGGACAGCACAGGTGTAGGGAAACTGGATTGTCAGAAGACTGATGAGGATGAAGCTGGGAATGTATCCAGTGTTGTACAAAAATGCAAACAGTCCTCAGGCTTTCTCTGACTCCAGTGGAGGTGAGTGAGACCACACAGGCCAGCTGGCATGGTCTGGCATCTCCACAGACCTGAACTCTTTCAGCCTGCAAAACAGAATAGAGTGGCTGCAGATAAATTGGGTGCTGGAAATAGTCTTTAGCTTGTACTAAGTCCCAGACTGTCTGGGAATGATCCAGGAGGGTGTTAACTGGCCCATGGTAGTACCATTGCTTAATTTACTTACATCTTAAAAGTCTTTCTACTAGCCTCCATAAAAATCGGAGTATTAGATACTATCAGATAAAACCTTCCTCAAACATCAGCTACAAGACACACAAGTGAGATCTCCCGGCTACTTGCACCTCTGAGGAATTTCATCATCATTGTGGAAGCTGGCAGGTTTCCTAGCTCGCAGAGATATCAAGCGTGCTTCCTGATCTGGTATATCCAAACACTGTAGATTTGAATTCCCCATAGCCCCCTTAATGCTGTGCTACAGAGTAGGAGAAAACAGCTAGCAGAAATTTCTGTGTGGAGCTGAAAGAGATTTGATTTTAACAGAGAAGCAACTCTCAAGGAAACATCCATTATGATCTTTTGGGATAGAGATGCTTCTCAGAGCTTCTAAGAAACCAAGACTGCTTTTGTCCTAGGCTGGCTCAGAGTGAGATTAGTGCCTTACTTATTCATTTGAAATGTACCCTGGAGAAAGAGCAAAAAAATGGAGGTCATAAAGTAAGAGAATACGAGGAGGAGCCTTGATGCTACAGCTTGTGCTATAATGTGGTGCTGTGAAGGAAAGCAGCGTGGGCTTCTCATTCCCTTTACAAGGCAGTCTACTGTTGCCTTGCTCTGGAGAGAATTTGCCCTCCTGGGCTGGACTCTGGGTTAGATCTCAAAGTGGCAAAGAATGTGACAATGTGTCCTGCTGTATGCCTAGGGTTTGGCTTTTGCATAGTCACCCAGCACTTACCTTCTGTAGCCTTGGATATCTTTAAGTAGTATTTTCAAACTTCTGTGTTTTATGTGTATGTTGCTGGAAGGGTAGAACTGAGCTTCTCTTAGGACTTCCATAGCAGAAAATCCTCAACAGGCTGTTGGAGATCGGGTATGGACCAGATGCAAAGTAACCTGACAAGGCAATTTTTATATTCCATCCATAGTAGGAAATCAATATGACTGATGGGTCCAGTGTAGCATGAAGCCTGCAAGGTCATTGTCGCTGTTGTCATGTGATTACTCTATACAGCAGGGGAAGAGTTAAGTCTCCTATGCGAAAGCTTTTAGACAAGACAAAACTCTACATTAGGTATTACTTGCAAAATTTTACTTGATGTTGTTGGTAGGACAAACTGATCACAGGTAAAACAATAATAATGCATCTATATATTTCTAATGCACTATATTTGTTCCTGTGCAAAGTCATTGTGAATAACCTGATGTTGCTATCATTTGAAACGTTCAAACCTATTTATAAATTAAGAACTTAAGGAACAGTATAGGGCTGTAGCAGATATTGCATCCTACTGCCCTTATCTGATCAAACTGTGTCATATAAACAGTTGGGTTTCCTTCCCTCCTATTGCTTTCCTCCTTTCTGGATGGCTGTTCCAATTCTAATTCTTCTGGTTGTTGGAAACTTCCCTCTGATTTCTATTCTAATATTGCCATTGGGCATTTTAGATTTTTTTTTTTTTCATTTGTCTTTGTGCTTTTTAATTAAAGCTATTTTCCCTTCCTGGCACTTACGCCCCCTGGAATTATTTTACAGGCAGTGCTTGTATTCCTTTTCAGCCTCTGGTTTGCTAAATCAAGCAAGCACTGCTCTTTCTTTATCTGCTTGTAAGACAGATTGTGGAAAATGAACTGTGAATTTCTAGGAGTCAGGTTCCCCAGAGCTTGAATTTGAATCAGATTTTTGCTTTTGATGAACAGAATTCCATGTGGATGATAATGAATGTATTCACTTTTACCAGTGAGACAGAAAAGGACAGTAAAGGCATGGCAAAATTATCTGTGAATGCCAGCGTTCCTCTGCTCTGACCAGAATGTGGAATCGATCAAAATGTCACTTCTCACTCCGAGACTTCTTTGCTCAGCTGCTGTGCTCATGCATCTGGCTGTAGTTAGTGCTCTCTCTCCTTCTCTTGCTGGCAGAGCTGTGGCTCCGATGTGAAATTACCAGAGATAGATGAAGAACCTGCCAACATTGTCCTGCCAGTGACCAGCATTATGTTGTATAACACCACAATAGCCCATTGCTCCCTTCCACCCATAGTGATTGCATTATTATAAAGGAGGAGTTTTAAGGAAATTAATACAAGTGTGGAGCCCAGATCCAGCTGAGTGGTGAAACCCATGGTGAGGAATGACCCTGTTGTCAGCCGCTTTGCATTTAGATTGGTTCCTAAGGTGCGGGAAACAGGTCCCCCCAAAAAAGATTCATCTAAGTAGGATGCCTGCATTAAAATGCTTCAGTGAAATATAATGTGTATTTCTTATATATTACAACAATATATAATAGTATTAGCAGTATAATGCACCAGATGCTGAGAGGCTTTCAGGCTAATCTCTTGCTGGAGCTAATGAGACTATATTTAGGAAGAGATGAGTAAAAGTGAGGAAACAAACATTAGGATTTAAACTGGAAAGAATCAGGTCAAATTAAAGTATTATTAAAAGTCCCATGTTTCAAACTGTGTTTCTCTATCAATCATAAAATAATTTATATCCATTCAAAAATATGATGCCTCCTTTAAAAAGAAAACACAAACCTTCAGTAAGAGGAAACACCAAAAAAAAATCACTGTAACTTAAAATTGGGTTTTTATTTTTTCAGCTTTTTTTTTTTTTTTTTTTTTTTTTTTTTTAATTGGGGAAAAATACACCAATAGCCAAAGTATTTCTTTCTTCTGTGTTGCAATCCATCTCTAGGTATATTTCTTGACTGTATAAGACGTAGGCTTTTCATATACAGAAAATGAAATAAAATACGTGGGAAATGGTAGCCACGCTTCAAGAGAAAGCAGTGGGTGAAAGAGAATTTGTGAGAACTAGAAGAAAAGCTTGTCGTTGTCTGAATCTGGTCTCTGTAAAAGTGTTTGAGCGGTGGTGAGGAGTTTCCACCCAGACTGACAAGTGGGATATGCAAATCCCATCATGAGGGAAGATTAAGGAGAATAATGGAAGAGCTCTGACAGTTGCAGCTGGCATTCATGCAATATCAAGAGGCTATAAACTGTATAAAGCAATGAGGTTATAGTTTTCAATCTTCCTAATAATGTACTTTATAATAGAAAAGGGTTTTCTTCCTTTCCTCCCGTCTTTGAATAAGTATTATTTTTTTTATTATTTCTCTGACCTGGCAATCATGATAAGGTCTAACCAGAGGGGGAAGCAAGGAAGCCAGAAGTCATCATCTCATTCTGGGGAGTTAGGGACCTTGCTGACCCATTCTGCTGTAATGCAGCTTTTCATATGAAGGGCTACTTAGGCCTTGGACAGTCTTGCATCCAGTAAGTAGGAAGTTTCTTAATATGCCAGACTGAACACAACTGTCACGTGCACAGCTCCAGTGAGTTGAGTGAAATGGCCCCATCAAATACCTTTCCCTCCGGAAAATGCTGTAGGTTGGACTGAACATTTCAAAGGTTCATATTAATTTCTTTTTTTTTTTTTTTTCCTTTTTCTTTTTCTTTTTTTCTCCAAAGCTCCTGAGAAACAGCAAAAATATTGAAAAATCAAATATAGCATTTTTTTTTTATTATTATTATTGTCTTGTTTCCAGGAAGCATTTTTAAATATGGATTTCCATTTTTTTATTCTATGTTTAAAAATGATCCAGTGATATAAAAAGTCTTGATTTTGTCCCACACAGAGACATTTAGTGACATCTATGATGATCTGGCCTCTAGCTGCTGCTACACAGAACAAGGGTGTCCTGTGGGTCCTGCATCCTACCTGATCCCCAGGTCTGGGAGTTGTTGAACATCACAAATTACCATATTTTCCTTTATTTGAACAACTGATATTATCCTAAAACATGTTTGTGCTGGATGTTGTTCATTCAGACCAAGGCTATGCACAAGTTTTCATTTTATAGGAGGAGAAAAAAAACACAGACTGACACAAGGCAATTCTTTTCTCAGTTTTTTCATATCTGGCCAGCAAACCAAAAAATCAATGACTCCCGCAGCTCTAATTGACATTTCTATGTTAAATTAAAATGTGCCTTGATTCCAATTCAAATGGCAGCATTGGGTGATAGACTAATTATTTTGGAATTTTAAATGCGTGTTAAAGTTGATGCAGTAAAATGATTTTTGTGCCATTTGCATTTTTTGGCTGTCCATCTTAAATCAAACAACAGTGAACATGAGAGCCCTTAATCTCTAATTCTCAGTGCTGGTAACACAATAACACTTTTACTTGGTATCGCACTTTCTCTCCTTGGGGAACATAAAAGGAAAGTACTTTGAGAAGGAACAAGATATTTTAGGATATGTCCTAAAACATGATTCTTTTAGAGGCTCTCCAAGAACTTAATTTAGCTTCACATCATGTTCTTAAATAAGGGATTGATGTTCTTCCGTGATAACACAACAGGACTCAAAGCTGCCTCTGAACTTTTCCCCTTTGCGCTGCCATGGCAGGGATATGTCAAGGGTAGGCTTGGGCTGAACTGTTGCTGACATGGGATGAGCAGGGAGGAGCAGGCTGAGGAAAGAGGTAGAGATTTAGGTATGTAGTGGGGAGAAGGTGGGAATAGGTAGACCTATTTCTGTTGCCATAGAGGGATGTCAGTGCCAAAGTTCAGCTGTGGCCAAAACCCCACTCTGTGAGCAGCTTGCACTGGGGCAGGGTCTCCTGTGCTGTGGTGAGGGGCAGAAACACTTCTGCAGGGGCAGAAAGATGAAGGAAGTCACAGATTGTGTGAATTTTCCTCACCTGCTTTTATCCCCGAAGATGAAGTCCTCAAAAATGATGATGATGACTATTTATTTATTTATTTATTTATTTTGCCACATAATATTGCATTCCCTAATGCAGAAGCAGAAAAACAAGACAGATACTCTTGGACCAGCCGAGCTGGCAGAAATACCAAAGTCATAAAGATATGGCTGGTGCTTGGAGAGGGCAGCTGAAATGCATTTATCAAAGTGGTTTGCAGACTACCAACAAGAGTAATAGTCCAGTGCCCTGTGTATCGCTCCTTAGCAGACCTCATAACCTAAGAGCCCATCTGTGGAGTCTTTCATGCTTTGTGGAGATATATTAAATCAAGAGATGAAGGAAGAGATGGAAGGCAATGATTTGCAGTTGTCATTTCAAGGCAAGCATTTTCCCAAGACATGAAAAGGCTGAGGATTTTGGGTGGAAAGTGATCAGCAACACATAAGAAGCTCTTGAAGTAAAGGTACAGCATTGGGTCTCCACTCAGTGTCAATGCTCACATCCTATTTGTATTGCCACTTTAGCTGGTGATTATTGAAAGACAACAGTGCCATGAGCTCTTGAAGATCTTTCACAGGCAGCCCTTCAGTAGGAAGTGAAAAGCTGTTTTCAAAAATCTTGGATTATTTAGATAACCCAACAGAGACATCCTATTTCTTTCCCCAAATGTTTCTCTTCCTCCTGTTTCTTCTCAACTCCCTCACTACATTCAAAGTTGAGAAAATAATTCAAGATAAATATTTTATATAACAAATAACAAATCTCTTCATAAATTGTCCCTGCTCAATGTGTGTATGTGAAGTATTCTTAAAAGTTCCTGATTCAAAAAGCAGATGGAAATTCCATGGCAATGTGGGACTGGACCTCATTTAGTCATTTGGAATAGTCTTTACATTTAATATTTTCATTTCACATCTAAGGTGTATTTTCAGTATCTGAAAGAGGTCATATGGTCCCTTTCTTTCTGTTTGTGTGACTGGGTCAGTATAAACCTTTATGAACAGCTATAAT
Source organism: Anas platyrhynchos (assembly GCF_047663525.1). Classification (NCBI taxonomy): domain Eukaryota; kingdom Metazoa; phylum Chordata; class Aves; order Anseriformes; family Anatidae; genus Anas; species Anas platyrhynchos. The sequence goes on along the minus strand of NC_092592.1, from coordinate 30,359,475 downwards.
ATTCCCTCCCCTGGCCAAGAATGTGGCCTATACCTCTTACTGAATGGTTTCTAAAAAATTCTACTGCATCTTCAAATGAATATTCAGGGACTTTATTTTTGAAGAACTTACCAATGCATAAGTGTAAATATTTTTCTGGGGTAAAAATCATACTTATTGTGAAACTCAAGCTTTATGTGCCAGAGAATACGAACTGAAAATTTAATTTGCTTTCTGTTGAATTTTAGCTCATGTTTCCAAGAAAAAAAGAAAAGTTAGCTTTCTGAAGACAAAAAAGCTTAAAATTAATCATTATTGGAAACAAAATCAAACTATGGAAAAGATTATCTGCAAATCAAAGTTAGGGCTTACTTTGATTACATGAAACAATAGATTTTTTTTTATTGGAGAGGCAAACAGGTTAGAAAAAGTACATCAGCAAAACAGCAGATGCATTAACCTTAACACCAGAAAACAAAGGTCTGTGGTGAAATATCCCTAGTTAGAGGAGTTTGGGGGATAATTATTCCTTGAGCTGTTTTTTTTTTTGTTTTTTTTTGGTTTTTTTTTTGGGTAAGGATCACACCATGGGAAGGGACTGCACTACACCTCCTCCACTTCATTTGTGTGTTTTTCCACATCTCCCTAGATACATTAAGGGGGATGGAGGCTGGGCTAGAGATACGAAGAATATAGATCTGTGTTTAGCTTGGATCCAGTGACTTAGCATCTCTACAGAAGAGCCACTGAAATTTAGTAATAACTACCTAGGCTACTGTAACCCAAAGAAGGTTTGATGCAGATCTGCAGTGCTGGTACAGCTGGTTCTCCTTTTGTCTTCATTTAAATGACAAAGGACTGTTTAATTGTACAGCTTCTGAAAAACAACATGAAACAAAACTAACCAAAGCATTCTTGAGCTCATCTTTTGGATGGAAAACTCCCACGTTCAGTGTGGCCTTCCATTTTATTGTCAGTTTTTATAAATTAACGTATTTTTTTTCAAAAACCTTGAAAAACTTCTCATCCCTCCCCCCCCCCGCCAAAAAAAAAAAAAACAACAAAAACTTATTTTAAAGTCATTCGATGCAACAAAAGTGGCTGATTCCAGCAGTCTCTAGCCACAGGCTGTGCCCTTGGCTTTGAGCCCAGCAGGGCCCTGCTATCCCACCTGCAATGGAGGAAGCTGGGTTTAGGACACGAGTGGGAGCTGGAGCAGGGAGCCCAGCTCTGCGTTAATGTTCTGTGGGCTGGGGTCCTGCCATCTCTTCCTCCTCCACCACAACTCTGGGTTCTGAAATCACTGAAATCCCTGTTATCTTCATCACGCTGCAGGCTGGGATCTGTCAGATAGGCTCAGCAGCTCCCAAGCTTCCCTCCCATGGGAACATGAGTTCTTCTTCTTCCTCCTTGCAAACCCCACTGTGCTTTGTCCTCCTCCTCCTCCTCTCCAGCCACCCACAGCCCTGCCTGTTGATGCTGTTGCCTGGAGACCTGTCTGTGATGGACAGCTCGGAGGGAAGCGATGATTAAACAACCTGAGCTGCCATCTGAAAGCAGCGATCGTTATTGTAATGTGACAAGTGGTGACAGTTGAGACAGCAACACATTCGGAGTGAGATTCCTTATAAAAAAAATAAAAAATAAATAAACACACAAGGAAAGTGCTGCACACACCTGTGTGTAGGCGTGTGAGTTCTGATGCTTTCTCTTGATGCAGAAGGACAAGGGATGGCACGTGCTTCTTTTTTTTTTTAATGAAAAATGAACATAACCCTAATAATTTTCCTGATGAACAGTCCAGCTCACTAGCCAACGCAGCTTGCATTGACACTGTCAAACATCTGGTGGGCCAAGGCAGCAATTAAATGGGGATGCTGCAGCTGCAAGTGTTAACGAGGGGTGGCTCTGCACAGCATCGTTGTCCTCTGAGCTGCAGAGAGGCCATCAGCCCCTTGCTGACTGCCAGCAGGAATATCCTATGTAGAGAGAGCAATAAGTTGAAGGTTGGGCATGAAGCTGGTGGTGTTGCCGCATCCACCTGATGTGTCTCCTCCTGTCTTCCTGTCGGATGAGGTTCAAGGGTGAGTTCAGCACGGATAGGAAATGGAGGTGGCTGTATTACAACAGAGGTTAGTTCAGGGGATTGTGCATCACATCTTCCAGCATCAACTGGGACACTCCAGCCTTGTTAGCTTTCTTTCACATCCAGGTTACGTTTTATGTTAAGAGCCCTAGCTTTGTTTCAGCTTCAGAGAAAATCTGAAATTTCACCTAGTTTTACTTGTCTCAAATTCTATACCATCTTCTCTGTTGGTGCTGCTTGTGATTAAGTAGGTGCACTTTAGAGCCTATTAGTGAAGGATTCTCAGGATGGCAAAGATTATTTTTTTTCTCTTTGATTTGTGTAATCTGCCAGCACTTTCTGATATGGATGAATGAGAAGTGTTATAGAAGTGTACTGTCATGGCTGCTGAACAGGGACTGGGCCATCTGGGTTTGTGTAGAGGACCACAGATTAACATTCAAATGCCACAGCTTTTTGGAGAAATGCAATCTGAAAGAATTCTTGCAGAGGAAACTTGAAAACATGACCAGATGTCCTGGTAAACCAGGACACTAAGAAGAAAATGTTCACTACTAGTTGGGAAACCTTAAGAAGGACTTGAACTTGGCGGATTAAAACTACTTTTGTGGGGAGGAGTGGGGAGCAGTGCTTGAAAGCAGTGTTCTGCAAACACTGGCTAGGAGCTCTCTGGATTTAGTCATTAAAGTTTCCTTAAGACCCAGGTCCCAGTCTCTATTTTTACCCTTTTAGGGAAGTGTTCCTAGAAAGAATATTGTTTCCTTCTTTCCCCAGCTCCCTTTGACTTTGCTCCTTCTAATGCAGCACAGCATTAGCTGGATTTGCCCTGAACTGGGATTGCAATAAACTACTAAAATAGCTAAGGAGCTGCTGGAAAAAAAAACAAACACATCTGAGATGTGGAAAAATTCAGCATCCCCACACTACAGCGATGTGAGCCAATTTTGCTACCCATCTATTTATTTATTTATTATTTATTTATTTACTTATTTTTAAAGAAAAATCCTCTCTCTCTCTCTCTCTCTCTCTCTCTTTTTTTTTTTTTTCCCCCTTGTTTTTAAGTGTAACAGGGGCTAGAGGACTTAGCTGTTGTCACTGTTCAAAACTCAGTGTAATGCTAATGCTTACCTTCCTGACTTTCCTGTGCATACATTATGTAGATACTCACAAGATTCAGTGGAGCAAATAACATATTCATGCTGATGGTTTGTCTGATTTGTGAATAAATTTGGAGAGAGGATATGAATGTTCTCGATGCTCCCCACTTGCTTCTCAGTCTCCCCTTAGTTTTATTCCAAATTGGAACTGATAATACTTCTTCTGTTCTGTTCTCCTTGGGTACTGGTATCTTTCAGCCCTCCTCAGGGAAATGGCACTGTCTTGACAAGATCATTACATATGTATTTTCACGACAAAGAGCAACAGTGGGGGCAAGGTACAGCATCAGTGCAGGTAAACACTGCCATTCTCTAAAAGCAGATTTATTGAAAGATATTCTGATGTTTCTTTGAACTTTTTAAGTGATGTTAAGTGTAGTGAGTATTTCTAGGAAATGTTTTGCTCTGGATTACCTGCCTATGCTTTGATGGTTGTTCATGTCCTTTAAAAATTGCTGTCAATGCCTGTGTTTAGTACAGCAGCACTGATTTTCTTCAATGCTATTCAAGTTCTTAAGGTAGATCTATAAGTAAGGCATCTGATTGATGGCTTTAAAGGGAAATAAGAAAACAAAACCCAAACTGCTTTACAGAGATCCTTCCAAAAAGAGCTAGGAAATCACCTGTGCTCCTGTCAGCCTGAAAGAGAATGAAACATGCACACACTAACACAAAAAGAAAATAATTTCATCTTCTGCTCTTTCCTTTCCATATCTCCATTACACCCGGCACCATCTCAAAATAAAAGAACTGAGAAAGAATGTTAAGTCTGTGTCTGTGCTCCTTTTCTGCTCACGTATATCACTTTCACTCAGATGAAGCCAAGAGTTGTTTTGTGGCAAACAGAAGGAGAATCCATCCCTACTCCTTTCTAAAGCTGAGCTATTGAAATACCCAGCTGAAAGAGTCCTTTCTGGGAATGTTTGACACGGTGGAATTTGGTAAGAAACAGACCTTTATGAACAAGTAGAGGAGAGAGATACCTTGAGAAATTTTATGAGGAGCAGAGAATATAGTACAAAAGAAACAACATCTCATTATGAAATGTTACTTGGGAAACCTGTATTTAATCCTCCATAGAGAAAGCTTTTTGTTTAAATAAGAACATACTATATCATTCAACATAGGGTGATCTTTGCTGAAGAGAGTTCAGAGGAAAGGAAAGATGTCTATAATTCGGTGGTCCTTCTTAAATATTTAGAATTGTATGGTTGACATCTGAACTTGGATGATACGATATAAATAAAATTTTAACCCCTTAGTAAATTTCTCTTTCTAATAAGATACTCAGATTGTCTGTAAATACAAATCACATTATGCAGTAGCAGTGCTAGAAAATACTTCACGGTAGAAATACCTGATATAATGACTTATGAGAAATGAATGCAGTAACATCAGTCCTTCATAATAAGGACAAAAGAATATAGGCAGATGACATACACTTTTAAACATTCACCTTCTGTCTTGAGTTTACAAAGGACAGATGATGTCAGTAAAGTGAAAACACCACTTAAACATATAGAGCATTAAACACATTCTTTCCCAAAGTACTAGAGCCACTTGGGGAAAGAATGTCAACAGAAGAAAAAGAATATATAGAAAAGAGAAAATATAGTCAAAATCAGACGATTTCTTGGAGGTATGTCATTTTCAGTGACATTTGCAACACTAAAATATCAACCAAAATTGCCTGCATTATGGTAGTGTCAAAAACTGTACTGAGAAACATTCCCAGTTGATTTGCACTTTGGCACGAAGATTATGACAAAATATCAATGCTATGTCATGGACACATCTTTTATAGTGAATCTATAAGAATACATGGAGTATACGGGACACTATATGATAATTAAGCTCATTCCCTGGAGGTGTAAAAGTTCTTTGCCCCTCTTTATTCTTCCAGCTTTCCTTCCTGGAATGCACCTCTCCCTACTGGAGAGATTTTCTTTGCAGCTGTCTTCTTTTTTGTGCGTCTCAGTCTCATGGTGGATGTCACTAGAGGATTTTTGCTGATGGTAACGAGTTCTTTGGGCAGAGGTTACTGCATTGAGGTGAGTAGACAGTAGTAACAAAAGCTGATACAACCTTTACCTTTCTGTGGTGGTACTTGTAAGGTATGTTCTGTTATCAAAAGGAAATGACTTGGTGCTACTGATTAACAGCTGAAACAGGCTTATTGCTATTCATTTTCATGGGAAATTTCATTGTCTTATTGCTTGGGACAGAAACCAGACACCATCCCATCTGAATCCCTTACAGAATAGAAAATCATAGAATCATAGAAAGGCTTGGGTTGGAAGGGACCTTAAAAATCATTTAATTCCATCCCCCCTGCCATAGACAGCAATGCCATCCACTAATGAGATCAGATTGGGGAAGGACCCATCCAAACTGGCCTTGAACATCTCCAGGGATGGGCCATCCACAACTTCTTTTGTCAACGTGTTCCAGTGCCTCACTACCCTTACAGTGAGTAAATCTACCTTAGAAAGGAGTCCTTCCCCATTCTTTTTATAAGACCCCTGTAAGTATTGAAAAGCCACCATGAGGTTTCCCCAGATCCTTCTCTTCTCCAGGCTGAACACCCCCAGCTATCTCAGCCTCTTTTTGTAGGAGAGGTGCTCCAGCTCTCTGATCATCTCCGTAGCCCTCCTCTGTACCTGTTCTAATAACCCCACATCTTGTGCTGGGGGCCCCAAACATGGATGCAGCACTGCAGGTGGGGCCTCACAAAGGCAGAGTAGAGGGGGGACAATCCCCTCCCTCCACCTGCTGGTAACCCCTCTTTTGAGGCAGCCCAGGATGCAGTTGGCTTTCTGGGCTGCAAGCGTGCACTGCTGGCACATGTTGAACCTTTCAACCATCAGAACCCCCAAGTCCTTCTCTGCAGGGCTGCTCTCAATGAGTTCTTCTCCCAGTCTGTAATCCTGTCTGGAATTGCCCCAACCCAGGTGCAGTACCTTGCAATTGTTACAAGCAAGCCAGCAAGCAAGCAAGCAAACAAACAAACAAAAAAACACTATCCCCAGCTACAGAGGCTTATCCATTAGGCTACTCACAAAACGCTGGATGCTGACACATTCAGACAGAAAATGTAGCTTGAAAGGTGTTTTTTAGAAGAATTGCAACATTTTCCACTTCCTGTAAAATGATCCTCATTGGCTGCTGTACTGTTAGAGGAAAGGTAACTTTAATATCATTGCTTTTTGTTCCTAACACAGACTCAAGTTTACTCAGGATGGAAAGTCAAAAATGTGGCAGCTCAGTGCAGCTTAACTAGCTGAAAACTCAAGGGAAGAATAGATTGCAAGGGAAATATCTGAAGATTCAAAGAGCTGATTTTCGCTCTTCTGACCCCTTTCACTGCTGAGCAGATTGACAACTGAGATCCTAAGGAATGTGGCTTACACCCAAGCAGGAGCCCTCCTAAAGGTGTTAATCATTGACCCTTGTTTTTCCATGCAGAACAAAGAGATGTCATCTCCGTGATAACTACAAATCCTGTACGATAATCCTTTTACAGCACTGAAATGTTGTAAAGACAAATGCTTGATTCTTGGCTCAAAGAACTGACAATGTCACAGTTAGCCATGATCTGGGAGGCAGCTGTAGCCACTCCACTGCAGACTTACAAGGAATGCTCTGGATGGATTTACACAGAAGTCAGCTAATTTGATTGCAGTTGTGCAGGAGGTATATGGTAACTGGTTGTTCCTCAACTGTGTGAACAGGCAACAAGAAGCAGTAGGAATACAAGGTTTACAAACACATTGATTAATTGATCCTTTGACCCATAGTTTGTTTGTTTGTTTTGTTTTGTTTTGATTTGATTTAGTTAATAATTTTCTAAAATGGAAATAATAAAAAGAGAATACAAACAGGAACAAACACTCAAGGTAATGGGCACTGATGGTGGGGTGTGATAAGAAGCACCTGAAGTTCAGGAGGCTCAGCTGGCTGCAATTCTCTGCCTTGCCAGGTGGAAGGAATAAGTGATTTAGGAAAGGAAGAGATAAGAGGAGGTGAAGCAGAAGGGTAAGAGCTGTTTTTTTTGTTTGTTTGTTTGTTTTTCCCCCCTCTGAGACTGTATGAAACTTTAAGTTGTCTAATGAAGAAGAGACTTTCTAGTAATTTAGTAGAGAAGTTGATTTGTAGTTGTTGTCAATAAATTTTGAAGAAGCTGATTGGAACTGAAGAGTTGAGCAACCAAAACAACTGAGGAAAATGCCGTCTGAAGTGTTTCATACCAGTCAGGAGATGCCAAGGAAGGAATGTGTCCTAAGCAGGTAGGAAGCCTCTGTTGTGGGGAGTGGTAACTGGAGAATGAGAGAAAGCTTGGCAAAACTTTGGGTGAGGTTGGGAAGGTGGTGCGCGAAGATGTTGCTTGGAAAGCTTGTGGAATTGTGTAGCAAAGTGAAATTGCTGATATGGCAGAAACACATGATAGTGTTGGGAAGTCAGGGTGGAGGAAAAATATTCTTGATAAGTGTAAGAGCAGGAAATAGAAAAGGAAGAGACAATGCAGGGGCTAAGAACTGAGGTAATTTAATTGGAGTGATTTTTTTTTTTTGGGGGGGGGGGAGGGTTAGTTTCAGAATTGTCTGACAAGAGATTTTAAGGGTGAAAGAACCCTTCACTAGTCAAGATGCTTATATTTTAGTTTATTTCAAAAAGAAGAACCAGAACTTCTGAGGACTGTGGATTTTCTGTTGGGGATTTTGAACTTAAATGCTATGGAAGTATAGGCTGGTAACAAAGACAAAAAGAGGAAACAAACAAGTTTATAGTAAAGAAACCTGGTTATGTATTGATAAGTTCCATGTTGCTTGTGAAACTCAGCCCAAGTTGCTGAATTGGAAAGAGATAGATTGCCAGATATCAACATTGACTGACAAAATTAATAGCTGGGAGACATACACAGTTGCTGGAGGGTGGGACATAAATGCAAGAGTTTACCTAGAACTAGTTTTCTGTGCTGCAAGCCCTCCTGCATATGCCGTGCAATTTGTTCTCAGCATCTTGGAATGAAAGCCATCTCTCACTCTGCCACCACCTGTGGAGGTTTGACATGAGCCAGCAAGCAAGTTGCCTGATGCATCTGTTTTAACTGTATTTCAGTGCTTAGAGTTTTAACTATAATACGTGAACAAGGCCCTCATAAAGAACATAGGTAATTACACACATTGGTATGGAGACATTTTGCCAGAAGAGATGTATTTTATTTGCTTTCTTGAATTTGGCAGGGGATGGCCTTACTATTTGTAGTGATACAAGTTCTTATAGCTCAGAAATGAATGAAATAAGTGAGACTACAAAAGGTTGTAGCCTGGTAACTTCTTATTATTTAGAAGGATGGTATAAACAAAATGGAAGGCCTTTAGTCCCTGCTGTATCTTTGTGGAAAAGTTATTAGGAACAAGGGATTCCCCAGGTCTCAATGGGGAGTTCTGATGGTGCGTTTTTGCCTTTTGAGCATCTAGCCTTGAAAGTGAGCTCTCCTACAACAGTGATGAAATCACAGTGGAATATTTGCTGCTCAACCTGGACTTGAGACTGAGAACCCAGGTACAGGAGGTTGTAACTCATCAGTTGATGAGTAGCAATATCATAAGCACTCTTGGCTTGAAGCAGACCTGAAGTAACTGTGTTTACCTTAACTTGTGCTGAGAGGCATTTATTTATTCTTCCAAGATGAGGAGCCCTCATGCGGACAGTTGTCACAGACCAGCTTATGTGTGGAAGCTCCTTCAGTGGTCATAGTGTGAGATACTTTATTTAAATACTCAGATTTTCCAGTTAAAGTTCTCACAAGTCTGCCTACAGAAGTTTGTGTTAAGATACTGATTCTTGTGCCTTTTTTTTTTTTTAAGTTGTTGTTGGCAGCATGTAACAAAGGGTTGATTTTAAATGTGTTGGTATTTTATAAAAAAAAAAGAGTCAGCTTCTAGCACCTGATACCCGACAGCATCTCATCTCAAGAGAACTGGCAGTTTCTGGCTTCACCAGAAATCATAACCCTCCTTACCCTCCTTATCACCTGCTGATTTTCTCTGGTTTCTCTGAGAGGTGGTTTCTTCCATTTCCATTGACTTTTTTCAATATTCCACCACATTCATCTGTGTAACTTCTCTAACTTGTGAAAGTGAAATACAGCTTGGCTTGTTTCCCTTGAGGATCTGCCAATGCCCAAATTAACCCACAAATATCTTCTTTCTAGCCAATGTTTTGGCAGGAGACCTTCTGTCTTCATACTGCATATTGCCTTCTGGAGAGTAGAATGGACAGATCTCGCATTACTGTTCATAGTTCATTTTAGATTCTTAAATATGAATTTTCAGGTTAAAAGTTTTTTTTCACATCTCATACAATGGAAATTTTTCAAAATTAAACAAAACACTAAACAAAAAAACTGTACCTAGATGATTTTTTTTTTTTTAGTGGATCTTTACGGGGGACGCATTTGGCTCACTCTGGTTTAGTGTAGTCAAGTCTTCAGCACGTTCCTGTTCTTTGAAAGGCAGCATGCATGGTTGCTTGGTGTATGATAAGATAATGATGGACATCCATTTTTGGATAGTGATGGACAGGTGATGGCTTCTAAGCCAACCCTTTTACTTGTTACACCAGCACCACCTGCCTTGGTGCCATAAGACAAAAGGTATCAACATCCCATGCAGAAGACTGACAAATCTCTTCTCAGAAGGTGAACAAGATGAAGCTGCCAGTCTAGCATAGCTAAAACACAGCAGTTGCATGAGCCAAAGTGTTGTGTGCTCAGTGGCGCAACTACTCTAAATACCTCAGCTGTAATAATCATTTGTCTGCTTACAGCTGATCTCCTGGGAAAGCTTATGGTATAGAGCTGTGCTCTGTAGATATAGCAGGAAGTATTAGCTACACTGCCATAAGCTCTAGGACTGACCTGTAACACATTTTCAGAAACAAATTGATTAGGATTTTATTTCTTTTCTGGGTATTGAGATACTAAGATTTCCACTACTATTTGCCATTGGAAAGATGAGTATGAGAAGATCTATTTTTTTTTTTTGTAATTCTGACCATGTTGGAATAAAGGGACCGTCTTGATGGAAGTCTGGGATGCTTATTAAGGTGCCAGGCTTCTTTTAGTCATCTTATTCAGGTTAGAAACTGACTTCTTAAAGACAAGAGTTGGAAATTTTCCTGCATTTTAATCCAATTCAGCATTCCTAGTCTTCTTAAATGAATCTGAACTGTTTGCTTTTGAGTAGAAAAACATTTCAAGATGTGTGGGAAAAGTGCTTATTCCCAGGTCAGTCCTAGCCTCCTAGTTCAAACCTACTATCAAAGTGAAATGCTTTAGCAATCTCATTATGCAAAAGTGGGATGCCAAGAGAACCAGGCAGAAGTCTTGAGAAGACTCTTCCAGTTGTTTCTGCTGCTAAATAACATTGCTCCTGGTGAGTGTATAAGCAGAATGCAGGTCTGTTTGTAAAGCTGCAGCTAGCTGCAACCTGCTGTTGACACCACTTCTGTTCCCTTGCACAGAAGGTAAATTGTAGCCAGGATGAAATATTTTACTAATTAAAAAACATTAAATGATCTCCATCTACCTTCTCCCCAATGTACAATGCAATTGAATTATCATTAGAGCTTGTACAAAACCTTTGATAACAATGGAGCTATTTGTATTAAATTCAGCCTTAGTTTTCTTATTCCACCAAGTCCCATCATTGTGTTGGTTGTGCTTTGAAGTCATAGCAAGCTTCCCTCTACTACTATTCACCAAATTTATTTCATCCCCAATACACAGCTCCTAAATTCTTGTTAAATTTGTTTCTGAGCAAAAAGACTAAAGCCAGTCTCTCCTAAATGAAAGACATGAGACAGTTATGGTTGCATTCATTTATTTGTATCTATTTTCTGTATCTAGAGAGCTATTACGCATGCAGTACTAGAAAATAATAATACTAATAAAAAACAATAATTCTCCCTAGGTTTGCTGTCAATAGCAACAGTCTAAAGAGAACTCAAGCCTGGAGAGATTGTGATGTTTCTGTTCTTCTGCTAAACTTTAATGTTGGTTCTGTTTTGTGTTTTTTTTTGTTTGTTTGTTTTTTTTTTTTTTTCTTTGGATGCAAAAGTACATTGAAGAGATGGAGAGCACCTAAAGGGATCTGCCCAGTCCATGAAGCCAGGTCTCTTTGAGGCATGAATAGGATCATTCCATTCTTCCTCATATGCTTTCAATAGGGATATACCAATGTTCAAACCAGTGTGATTTAGAGAGCTGCTTTGAAGGTGTGGTTCCTCATGTGGGAGCTCTACCTCCTCTTGGCCCTCCTGTCTTTTCTTTCCTCTATAAAACCCTTTCCTGGATCATGGACTTCTACAACAGCTGAAGTTTTAGCTCTCAGCCTTAAAGTAGGGCTGGAACAGGTGTTCAAGAGCTTAGAGAGAAGTTTGATTGAACTTAGTGTGTGAAAGTGTTTGTAAAGCTGTTGTAGGTTTCCCTGTAATGCTGGGGAGCGTGGATTATGCTGTGTACAGTAGGATGTTACTGCTGCCTTTATTCCTTCCAGATATCACAGATTTTACTGGCTCCAAGAGCTGACCTTCTCCTAAGAAGAAATTAAGTCTTGTTGCTTGTACTGAGAATCAGATCATGGTCAGCACTGGTAATGAACTCCACATTTGTCTAGGCTAGATGGTTGGCCTCTTTCAGAAAGATATTTTTTTTTTCCCAGCATAGATGAATAAAAACCTACAGAATCCTAGGTTCAGTGCAAAGCCTGGTTATTTAAAACCACTACCTCTGTGTTATTCTCTTCTGAAAACTGTGCAGAAGAGCTGGGCAGGTGGAATTAGTTTTTCTCTGATAAAAGCAGATTAATTTTAACACTGGCTAAAATTGCATCCATTTTTTCTTAGTAAATGAACCATAAGACACATTGTCAGAAGTGAGCCTTCCATAATGACTGTGGTTAATATTTTAGAGCTATTTTCTCTGTGGATCAGAGCTCAGACTCAAGCATGTGAAAATCAGCAATATGTGCTCTACATTAGCTTGATTTCTATTCATTTGCAGTTCAACAGTATTTTTCCCTTCCCCCATGCTAATTTCAAAATACTTCGGAGTTTCGGTCATACAACAAGAGTTTTGCATCTGATTTCATCCCTAGGTATATTCATGTTTATTTTGGGAGAGCTGCCTTTTAGGCAGAAGAAAGGTAAGACATTTTGAGTTTGTGCCTCTAAGCTGAGGCTTGGGATATCTCAATTCAACTATCTGCTTTGTTGCAGAGCTCCTGAATGCTCCCCAGAAAATTTCTGTGCCTTGCAATGACTCAGTTTCCCGATTTGTAGCATCTGTGTTTAAATCCTAGTCCTGCTTCCCATGGGATCCTTGAATTTAAATCTCTTCAAAGCCTGTGGTGCACTAAAAGACCTTGCTGATAAGACCTGAAAGTGAAGAGAAGAAGATCTCATAGTACTCAATAGCAAAATATCTGTTCTATTTATATGTAACTTTTTCCAAAGACTCATTTTAGATGTTACTTCTACTCCCTTGATTTTTTTCCTCTGAGCATGACAGTCTGCTTGAATAGAGCTCTGCAAGAAGCATTAATTTTAACTCATTGAACTGTCCATTGAACTAGGTAAGGACTAATTTCTGCAGCAGGTATTTCCATAGAGTTCATATAAGTGATTGCTCCCACTGTCTTGACCTGTTGTCTTTCTTTGCTGGTGCAAAAAAAAGGATGAGGTTTGTGGTTTGAGAACAAAAGAAAAGGTAGGACTGTGTTGTTTTTAAGGGGTGGTTGAGATTGCCGTGCCTTTGGATTGTTGTGGCTAGATAAGTTCTAGAGCCTGAGCATTGCCTGTGGGAGGGAGAGGAGCTTATTGAACATAACTCTTCCATAGATATTTCTCTTTAGATGTAGATCTTGTGGTATATTTAATAAAGAAGCATCCTTACTTGCTGAAGGACAGCTAGTTGGGTTTTGCAAATACAAATTCCTGTGGTGCAATACCAAGGTGTGTGTTCTGACTGTCTGGATCTACTGGACTTTGTTTTTTCCTTTACATTTCCAACATACTACATGGTTGATTAGTTTTTCATTTCCCTTGTCCAGTCCAAGGAATATCAGGATGAGCTATGAAGTGCTGAATGTATTCTTATTGGGTAGGGAAGACCCAGGGTCTGTATATCTCAAGATTATATCCTTTTCTTAAACAGGCACCAGGTGAGGGATGATTTTGTCATCCCCCTGTGCATTTTCAGTAAGGATGGATGACACCAAAGGGATTTGGCCAAAGGCTACTAGCCCTGCTTTTTCTGGAGAAAATTTGAATGACTAAATGCAGCCTCTAGTTTCTACGTGCTTCATAGTGATGTGTTTTGCCTGGATCTTTCTCACTTTCCTAAAGGAAAATACTACACTTCAGTCTTTGGCATCTCTGCTATTAAAACCTCATCTGTGTTTGACAGCTGGGGCTTCCCATTACTTCCTTCTCTTAATACATAAACCAGAGCAACCAAGTAAAGTATACAGTTCTTAAAAACGACTTGACCTTGTCATTCTTCCTTAACATCTGCTTCAGCACTGTACAGGGTCTGGAACAACTGAATTAGCCCTTGTTGCTGAAACAGATGTAGTTTAGAAATTACAGCAGAAGTATTAAAGTTGTAAGACAACCACTTGGCAATATAAGTTCAGACAAATTATGCTGTGAATATAGGATAATGGCCTGAGCCTAGTGTGAGAAGTGATCAGTGCAGCAGCCTTAATGTGCTTTAAAAATAAAAATTCTGCACAGCCGAGGTAATAGTTTTCCTAAGAGCTCCTGAAACAAAGTTGTTAATATTGCAATTATTCTCAATAAAGTAGTTTTCTTCTACTTGTACATTTTGTCTTGCTTTTTGCACAAATCAGGAAAATGAATTTCTTTATTATCCAGTTCCTAGACCCTTGTGTAGATTTTTAACACCTTGAAGTATATTTAACCATATTCTTGTTTATTGAATTGAAGAGGAAAAACAATCAGAAAAAGTTGGAAAATAATGCCAACGTGATTGGCAATGTGATTGCCAACAGTATACTGTTCTCCTGACTTTTAACCAGAACACTAAGCAACTGTTCTTTCTACAGCTTGAGTTATATTCATTCCAGAAGAGTGGCAGAAGATGAAAACTGTCATTCCTGCTGGTTTTCCTTCTGAAAAATCAGTACTTTTTTTTTTTTTTACCACAAAGCTCTAATACTTTTCATCCTTACACAAGTACAGAAAAAGGTGCTGCAAAGATTCATGTAACATTTCAGGAATGTAACATTTAATGAAATGAGATTAAAAGGCATTGGTAGTGCAGCTGAGGCAAGCCAGAATTCTAATTTCACTTTTTTTTTTTAATGGGAATCCCCAGGGTTCCTGCTGGGGCTCTGCTCTTTGCTTTCTTTGCCCTATTTCACCATCCTATCTCACTGCAGCATAGCCACAGAAGAAACCCACCTTATTTATGAATAGAAAGAAATTATCAGTACTTTTTCTGAAAGAAATTATCAGCACCATCTATTGGGGAAGGAGAGGTATTGTTTTTTAAAATTTGAATATGCAAAACCTTGACTTTTTTTGTTTGGATTTCTATCTATACTTTAAAGTGAAAATATGCCTGGACAACCTGCTTGTTTTTAATGTATAGCAGCCTGGAAACAGTGCTTGGGGGAATGTGACTTGTTTTTAAAAGTACATTCAAGAAATGCATTGAACCATTTAAAAGGGGGCAAGCAGACAAAGATTCAAATGTCAAAATGGTACCTTGGCCATGGCAGGTTCTGTCACATCAATAGGACAAGGGCAACAGTGAAGAAACAATTTGCAGCCAAGGAGATAGAGGCACTTCTAATGCCTTGAGTCAATCTAAACTAGCATGTCTGAGAAATTTGGGTGTAGAATGAGATATTTGACCTTCTTGATTTTTATTTTTATTTTTTTAAGAACAAATGTAACTTTCTAGATTGAAGAAAAGGAAGGGGGATTATTTTTATTACACAGAAGACGAACAGCGAGGCAAAGCTTGTGTTTGGAGAGTATCCATGTTTAAGATCTGAAGTCATTTAAGGACAAGCATGGTTTTGATCAGTAATGACTCCTGCTGATTATATTAGCGGCCTTCCTAGCATGCTTTAGGAAACAGTCAATTAAAATTAGGGAGGTTTAAATTAAAAGTAAATTAGGGAGAAAACATGCATAGACCTTAGTGAGACATTCAGTATGATGTTATTTCCTAACTCACTTATTCTGCTATATTATGGAATTCTCCCTGTTTCTCTGATGCTCTCAGCCATTGCATTTTTTTTCTTGTTCCCATAGTATTATAACACAGGTATTTTTGGTTTTCCTGCCCTCCTCCTTCAATAACAAATAATTTCTTGCTAGGAACACCATGCCCACAGGTCAAGGTTCAAATCCCATTACTGATAAGCAAAGACACAGAAAGAGCACAGCAGGTGAAGTTCTCTTAAATCAACAATGTCTGTTTCCTGCTGCAGGGGAAAGCTGTATATAGCCCCTTCACTGATGGATCAAGATCTGTTTTATTGCTTGTTTTAAGTGGGTTGCCCTATAATATTTGTTGGAGAATGTTTAAATGTTTCTAATCTGTCCATTTAATAACCTTCCCTTAACGCATAGCATAATTATATTTAGATCTTACACACTCATTTGCTGTTCTGCCAACACAATATTTTAATTTTCCCTGTGGTGAAGGCAGTGCAAACATCTACTTAGAAACAAAAGTCCTGTACTTTTGTAGTCCCTTGGTAAATAAGCAACAAACTTTTATGTCATGGTCAGATGATTGCTACTTATCGAATCAATGTTTTACCAAATTGAGATTCTAAAGGTAATTTAATCAGTAAAAGCTTAGCTTATAAAAAATTGGACAATTACTATCTCAGGCTCTCTGGATAGCTGTTGTCTAGCTATTTGAGTGACCTAAATACTTGCTATCATAAATTCTTATTTCATTAGCTTACTCTTAATGATAGGTGATAACTAGATTTGAGATAATTAACTGCCTAATTTTCAGTGACTGTTACACAACTAGATGAAGGCCATTCTGAGAGAACAGGTGTCTTAGATACAAGGGAAAGGAGAATACAGCTGTATTACCTTTGGGAATGCGGACTTCTTATAGACATGAAAGGGTTATCAAGGCCTCTGCAGATAGTGTCAGCTGGACAGCTTCAGCTTTGATCCTGCAGGCTACAGGGAATTGCAATGCTGAAATGCAAACTGCAGAATTGCTTATGCAGTGACAACCTCTGGAGCTCTTTCAGTCCAGTTTTAAGCAATCT